>NW_015542362.1:1486828-1491620 GCF_001515605.1 Sinocyclocheilus anshuiensis | reverse complement strand
CAACCATACTAATAAGCAAAAATTACTCTAGACAAACATTTGTGTGTCTTTTTTTATTGCTGAAGTGTGTTTAAATTTCTTCTTCTGCATTCTACTGTAAGGACTTAAATTTACTTTCCTTTCAGCCTGAGGCTTATTCATTTCATTTTTGGTGTGAAAAGGCTTTTATATTTGCCAAAAATATATATTTTTTTTATTTTAAAAACAAACAAGCAAGCCCTGTCCAGTTTAAAAAAGTAACGCAAAAGTAATGTAATGCATTACTATATTTTATATTTTTTATATTTAAAGCGAGTTTTTTGGGCAGTGTAGAGTAGGGCTTGTTGTTTGTCATTTCTCCGATCACAAATGCAGACATGGTTTTATGTTTACGCGGCGCGATGCAACGCAACACGTAAGAAGACAGTATAAGTCATTATAATCCATAATTATGTCCCCACTGGATGCAACAAATGCCTCGTTTATAATGGGTTTTCATGTTTTTGAATCATCGCTCCGGCCTGACAAGGCATCACAGTATGGTAGGGGCATAACATTTCCGTCACACGCTTGAGGTATTCGGCCAATCATAACGCACTGGATAGCTGGCCAATCACAGCACACCTTGCTTTTCAGACTGATGAGCTTTGTAAAAATCGACGCGTTTCAGAAAGGCGGGGCATAGAGGAGAAACAATAATGTACAGTATGTGGAAAATAATGTGTTTTTTGAACCTTAAACCGCATAAACACATTTCATTACACCAAATACACAAAATAATGTTCTTTTTAGCAGCATCAAATGACCCCTTTAAGATAAGTGCAAGTGGAAATATAACACAAAAGACCTTTTTTGTAATACATAAACTAGAACTTTCAAGACCCAACTCGTATTCTTCTGAATCATAATAACTCTGAATCAAAGGCAAGCTGAAATTTAATATGTTATTCATTCTGCCAATACAGTCTGAATCAAAAATGGTTGAACACTACATTACATCAAACATCAAACCAATATTTGTCTGGGCTGTGTATGCATGAGTTGATAAATGTTTAGATTTAAATTTCATTCTAAAATATTGTACTGCTTTAGAAGACCCATTTGTGCTGCTAGATTTGCAAAAATAGCAATTCATCCAAAAATGAAGAAATATACTTAAATAACCTTTCAGAAAGTGATGATTTACATCATGCTTTACACTAAAACCCATTAATTAAATCAATGTGACTTCTACTTAACTTACTTCATTTTAGGCCCGTAGTATTGCAGCCATCTTGTTGCCTTTGACATCCCAGCACTCCACACTGTCTTTGCTCTGAAAACATTGATTTCAAAAACATATGCAAGTATGAGTTTCAAATAAAAAAAAAATGTGAGGAGCAAATATCAGTCTGAAATGGTAAATAACGTTAGCAAAACAGCCATCATAAATGCTCCCCCAGCCGATTTGTTTACCGGGGCTTCGGCTGCATTAGTAAACCTAATTAGCATCACATGGATATGCTAGATGAAACTGACGAAGCGGATCATAAATAACGATTAACTAAAAGTTATTGTAATATAGTGAATGGGTGGGTTTGTCTTACCTGTTGCTTTAGTTTCTGTGGCGCGAGTGTGAGTTAACTTATATTTGTCAGCCGACTTTCTGGTTTAAAAGACAAAAATCACCGGACTTATTTGTCTGTGTCTGACTGAGAAAAGCACAAAATAATATTTTTTATTTTCCCACTGACAAACTGTGGTGTAAAATACTGTATATTTAACACTTGCCGTTGATAACTTTGATGTAATGCCGTGTAAATTCCCCTAGCTAATACATTAGCGTTGCTGAGCTGGATAATCTTCAAATAATAAGATACGACAATAAATCCTAAATATTCAAAAGTGCTTTAAATAGGAATAAAGAAGCTTGAAATGCTTACCTGTTCTTCTTTGAGTGAGCTCAGCTCAGCTCAGCTGTGATTGAAACACTGTTTAATAATTTTTTACTGTGATTAAACACACTAAAAAATATATTTTGCCATAAGTAAAAACTTATTACATTAAAAAAGGCTTAATGTAGGCTTAATATGAAAGATTTATGTATTTACTATTGTTTATGTATTTATTTGATTAGCTTTTAATTAGTTATAATAGCCTTACTCTATACAAACATATTTTCTCTGAAAACATTATTTAAAAGAAATTAGAAACCATGGAGTGAGTTTACATTTCTTTTAAATATTTTGTGGTCAGCCATATAGACGTAAGCTATAGGCTACATTACATTAATTTCTGAGTTATTTGATTTAAACGTTCTTTCGACATGAAAACATCGAGTTAAGCAAAAACAAAAGTTGTTTCAAGTCGGTTCAACATGATGCAGTCGTGTTTGAATGGGAAAACTGATATAATGGTGTTAAATCAAAACGAATTGTTTAAACAAAGTGGACAGCATCAAAAAAAAAATTTTTTTTTTTAGTGAGCTGAGTTCTTTATCATTCCTGTAATAACACGACTCTTTAAAAGATAAACAATTCTGTTGTACAGTTAAGTAATGGAACATTCTGTGAAATTATGACCCTGATGGCTTTCAAGTGTGAGGATGGGGCATCTTCTGCATCCACCACAAACAGATTCTGTGTTTTAGCTAAAGAGCGTGCATGCGTGGAGGAACATTTTTTAGAGATGTTCAGCTAAATATATCCTCAACATTTATATAGTGTCTCATAATGTATTTGCTGTCCATCCTCAATCACTCAAATGTAAATGTGTAATTATTAGGTCTAAAGACAAACTGTATGTCATTCCACTTCCAAACAATATTGAAAGAGACTAAAAACTGATTCCTGGGGGACTACTTCTGCAGCTTTATACAGATATTAATGCCAATTGTTGTTTTTCAGCTTTAGTTCTCCATAAAATTTAGAATATGTTATAATAATGCAATGATATAATATTAATGCAGAGTGAGTGAACTTAAATTTTTGTCCATGCAATATAGACAGTGTTCACTTGATTGTACACTTTATAATGCATTCGCTTTATTTATTTGTTTTATTACTTTCTGAAAGCAATGTATGTCCAACTAAAAAAAGTGAATTCCAAGCATGAAGTAAACTTAAAAATTACTAAAAAATGTAACTTAAAATAAACTACAACTTCAGGTTATTTAATAATGTGCTTTGAAAGTATACTTTCAATGCATAGTTACAATGATCATTTTCAGCACACAGTTAAAATATTCATAAAGTATATTTAAGTAAAGTGCAAATAAATATTCTTATAAAAAATAAACAGAACTTTCAATTCAAGTATATTTTTGTAAAATATATTTTTTTGAAAATATACTAAATTACAATTATTTTAAAGTGTGTTAAAAGTTGTATTGTGAAAATAGGCAAAAGCATGATGCTAATATACTTTTTATATGTTTAAAGATACTACAATTTTTGGTTAGTATATTTGCAATGTAAAACAGTGAATATATTACAAATACAATAAAGTATACTTTTTTTCTCTAGGGTTGATCCTCTCGCTCTCTTTCTGCTGTATGTCAGTCCTGTTACACAGTATTTCATCATTTAGCTCTATTTCTCCTATATGAACGCCATATCGCCCGTGTGTCCGCAGTAAATCACAGGTGTTTAAGGATATTCTTTTTAATTCTCCCAGGAATGATTTTGGTTGAATTGGTTCAGTGAATCAGAGAATACTGGCCAATGTCTTCTGAGAGGCGCAGGACAGAGCTAGATAATGAGAAGACCTAATCTATCATTAAACGTCTGCTGTAGGAGCGATTTGAGAAACCCTCTGACCACTCACACCACTTTTCAATTAAACTGGACTTTCTATAGACTTCTATTGTTTTCTATTGAGCTGATGAAAATTCTATTCCCTGACCTTACACCTAATCCTCACACAAACCTTTTTGTACTTTTAGATGTTCATTAAGCTGTTGTTTTATGTTTATTAAGCCTTTTTATTAAAATGTATCAAGTTTATTAAGCACCCCAAGTGGGGACTCTTTGCTGCTCAATGCAATGCAAATCATTTCTGGTTTTACTACCTTTGTGAGGAAAATATAGGTCCCCAAAATATAGGTAAAAGCTATTTTTTCATCTCTTAAACACTTTTTTTTAATTATTTTAGTACTTTTTATTATCATTTTATATTAATCGTAATTATTAGGAAAACGTACTCGGTTACTAACGTAACCTCGGTTCTCTAAGATACGGGAACGAGTACTGCGTCTTGCTAGACGTATATGGGAAAAAAGCCTTTTTTCTCCTGAACTGAAGCCTATTTCATTCACGCAGTGAAACTGCACGGCCATTGGTTCGTGCAGAGCTTAAAAAATTAACCAATGTGGCGACGAAGCCCACCAAAGCCCGCCAGAATGGGCAGGGCATCTGGCTATATAAGCGGGCGCTCGCCACAGGATTCTCAGGTTTACTTCGACTGAAGCGACGACTGAGTCGTGCAGCTACATAGCACGTGGATTCCGCCTCCTTGCACCCTTCAGGAAGCGGATGACCGCGCTATTTCTGTCCACCGATTGACCCTCAATAGGGACATGAGAGGCAGCTATAGCCGCCACATAGACTTTGAGCATGGATGGGGAGCAACCCTTATCCAACAGCTCTTGTAGAAATGACAGCACCTCTGCTAATTCGGAAGTGAGAGGGTCTTTGCCGTGGTTTAAACACCAGGCGGAGAAAAAAGACCACTTTAAGGCATAGAGGCGTCTCGTAGACGGAGCTCTAGCCTCCGAAATTATGTTTAAGACTCGCTCTGGGAGGCACGAAGGCTCCCGTTGAGCGGCCAGAGGTGA
>NW_015542362.1:1485097-1486806 GCF_001515605.1 Sinocyclocheilus anshuiensis | reverse complement strand
TATAAAGAATATCTCTTTGGATTTGAGACTTTAGTCTTTGCAACTTTACAGATCTTCTTTATGCACCAAGAGCTTGTAACACTCCAAAGAGAAAGGAAAAATTTAAATCGCATCATATGACCCCTTTAAGACTTTTTTTACTCTTTCTCACATACATCCGCATCATGAGCCTCTCTCCTGCAGAGCTGGAGGATCTTGCGTAAGTGCTTTATGGATGTGTGTTAACAGGCCATGTTTCCTCCACCTGTTACATCAGAGCTGGGATTTTAATCAACTCGCTGTATCCACATGCTCCATAAAAACATCTGTGACCCAGCCAGCTTTAAGGTCACATTTCTAGAAACCCTCAGAGCTTCAGACGTGTTTGGGTTTCAGGTTAGAGAAGATTTTATGTTAAATGTAATGACAGTTTATAGGATTTATGGGCTAAAGCTACTTTAAGTGATTTCTGTACTCTAAATAGCATTGCAGAAGGAATGGCTGGTTGCAAACCGAATTATATTTAAGTTGTCCAAAGCATATGACAGTGTAATGCACATATACACTCATACATCAGATATTGCATTTCCTGGGAATCGAACATGAACTTGGCATTGCTACAGTAGCTACACATTTTCAGTTCGGCCAATCTGCATACATATATGGAATTGAAACTTTATATAGAAATGAATATGAACCTGTTAACCTCATATCTCTTGAATGCAACGTCATTCACTTTGCATCTGCCAAATGCATAAATGTTTGTTCCTTATCCCTTGGTAAGTGTAATTCCAGGTTATTCTGATTCATTACTTCACACTGTTCATTCTGGTTCATAATTAATCCTGAATAGTAAATGCAGGGTTAATATTCTAATTTGCATAGATTGGACAAATGCATAGGTTATCAATTTGTCAATCTGTAGAAATTGAACAACCTTGATCCAAAGGTTGTTTAAATCTTCTGATACAACAATAATAATTATAATAGCGTCTTTTGATCACTTCAATTAATGTACAATTAATGCATTTTTAGCTGTATCCTTCAGACTCAGTTTCTTTGACTGTAAAACATTAATATTTAATAAGGTAAGCATTAAGGCAGTTTATGACTACACACTGACTGTAGCATTTTAGCACCGCATTGTTTCACTCTATATAAATTTATCACCACAATAAGGGGTTAACCTAGGGTAAAAACCAGCTTTTATCTGGGATGTTAATAAGACATTAACCCATGGAAAAGCCCTAGAGACCAGTGTGATTTCTCAGGGTAACATTTTCAGTTGTATCTTATAACATACTGTACACTGTAAATTCCAATTAGTAAACCTTACTTAAAAAAAGCATGCAAACCGATTGCCTTGAAAAAACCAAGTAAAGTGAAATAAGAATAATAATTTGTAATAACAAAGGTTTATTTAGTGTTGTAAACTTACACGCAAGTTCTGGTAACTCAGAATCACTATTTTCAACAACTAAATGAATAAGTACAATATACTATGTGCGTATTTCAAACAACTCTTTTATTTAAGTTGAGCCAACTCGTGTAACATTTCCTGCAACTTGGAATTTCTAAGTTGTATTTACTTAAACAGCAATCTGATTTACTTGCTAAAAGCATGCAAACCGATTGCCTTAAAAAAACCAAGTAAGCGTTACTCCACTAACTTAAGTGCTTCAAACATCCATTACAAATTACTGACAACAATGTTCCATTCATCACACACA
>NW_015542362.1:1457421-1485087 GCF_001515605.1 Sinocyclocheilus anshuiensis | reverse complement strand
AAAAGTCTTAAATTCGCCAAAATACGCCACAAGTTCTGTATTTCTAGTCTTTTTTCTAACAGCAGAATAGCAAAGATCTTTGGTATCTGTTAGCTAACACCGCTGACAAGGTTAGTCAGTTAAAATTAGCAGCACACAGAAAGATGCATTGACACAGTTATTTTTTGAAACTTACCTTATTATTATTGTATAGAAATAATCAGTCTTTGTCCAGTGGTAAAAATGCAAGCAGTCTCAGCAAATTCGGCGCACAAATTAAAAAAACCGTTGCTTGTTGCGCATGCTCTCTAACCTTCTGTATTTCTTCTTCTGTTGTTATGTTGCACATTAGCAACACATTAGCGCACTGCTGCCTCCCACTGGTGTATTAATGTCATCGGTTTTGTTGTGGCTACTTGAATATTTTAAGTAAGAGTTACTCATTGCAGCAAGTTGTTTTATTCGCCTTAAAATTAGCTGTTACTTAATAAAACCGAGTAAGTATAACAACTAAGTAAAGATAACTATTTATATCTAAGTAAGGTAAACTATTGGATTTTACAGTGAATACCTTAAAATGTCAGGTGGTAGGGACATTTTTTGGATGATTCTCCAAAATCAAACAGAATATATATAATATGCGCTAGTCCTGATAAAGATGGCATGCAGTCATGATGTGATCGGTTTTCTCAGAGATTTGCAGATGTTGGCATCCTGTTCTTCTGGCTGTCTTCAGCCACCCGTTATACACACTCAGCAAAGCCTTAGGCATGTGTGCTCCAACCTGTGTGTGTGCATATTTTCCGTGATTATTACTATGCATGAGGGGTTGGACCGCATTTCATATTTATTCAAAAGCAAAGTCATTTTTCCCACCACTGACCATGTGATAGTGAAAAGGTGAGAGTTGTTTTTCCTGTACATGAGCTGTGTAGGGAGATGAGCGAATTATGAAAAATACAGTGAAGAAAGAGAGAGAGGCTAAGGCATTCCCTGCTAAACTGTCTTCTTTAGACAGGCATGAAATCAGAAGACGAGTATTATTCAGACTGTTCTTTTCTGTAATTCTGTAAATGAATATAATTTAATTTTCTCTCTGAACCCCTCATGGTTAGTCGTTCCTTTTAAACTCCCAAAAGTGGGGCTTGTTCTCTCTGCAAACAAAAACTTGAAGCCAGTTGAATTGCCTTAAAACAAAACAGCTACTCTTGTCAACCGCTTCACATAGTCTTTCTAATTTACATAGCTGTTTGAAAACTGTTGTCCCCTAAAGGCTTGTTAAAGCCTCCTGAAAGATAAATGATCACAGCCTTTCAAAGAGGCATTTCCTTTTAATTTTTACAAATAATATCTGGCCTTTAATGGCTCGCATTTCAAAAGGAAGTGGATCAGAAATGGGCTGACAAAACAACTGGCTCCTGGGCGTTTAACGAGAGGGCAAAGGTGGCACTAACTTTCCCGTTTTCCCTTAATTGCTTGTCCTTCATTATGTCCCCTTGACACTCGCTTTGCATCTAATTAAAATATCCGATGAATTGCTTGATTGTTTGGGTGCGTAGGATTAGAACAAGAGTAAGTGATGGTGGAAAAGAGCAGCGTCTGAGCGAGTGTGTCTTTTTCCCACAGCTCTGATTGACAGCTGACTGTGGATAAGCTCCTGACGGTTCACCCTGCAGTCCTGTCCACTGAAGGAGCTCTCAGGTGAATGCTGTAAAACTGCAGGTTGAAGGGCCCACAGGGAGGAACAGATGGTCCTTTCTGCATTAATTCCAATCACTAGAGCAGAATATTGATCACAGAATGAGATACTGTAGGATGAATCAATATAGGGACAGTTCTTGTAACTGTCATTTGTAATTACCGGGATAAATGCGAGAATGAGGGAACTGAATGGATGAGAACATCCATAAGAGAATGAGTTTGTTAATGGGTAAGTGAATGAATAAGGTCATCATTGAATGAATGAGTGAGTGAGTTAATAATAGAATGCATTAATTAATTAATAATATATGTATTCAACAAAATATTAATAGATTTATATTTGTTAAATTAATAAGTAATTATTACAATACATTAATGTACATTCAGTTCAGTGAGTGATTAAATTATTTAGACTTATGTCCTATTCATTTGTTGTTTTGTTTGATACTTTGTAAAGTGACCTTGAGATTCTGAAAGGCGCTATGTAAAAATAAATTATTGTTATTATTACCATGTTTAATTAAGGGAATAAGCATGTAAATAGAGGAGCAAGTGAGAAAATACCTATGAAATGTCAGAAAAAGTGAAGAGTGAATGAATGAATGAGCGAACAATTCATATGTTTATTAAATTATTCAATAATATTTGCTACATAAATAATTATTACAATAATTTATTTAGTAATTTTATATTTATAAATTAATGTGTAAATAATTCGGTGAGTGATTAAATTAAGAGAGTAAGCATGTAAACAGAGAAGCAAGTCAGAAAATGAATGAATAATTGTTGACTAGTGTGAATGAATGAATAAATAAAAGAATGCATAAATTAATTGTTTATTCATTAATTAAATGATAAATGATTTTGTATTTAGTAAATCATTGTATATATAACTTATACATATTTTAATTTGAATTATTATAAATTATACATCCATCATTATATAATTAAATCTGTGAGTGAAGGAGCAAGTAAAAAAAATGAATGAGAAAATGTAAATGACTGAGTGATTAAATGAGTGATTCAGTCACTGAATGATTAAATGAGTGAAAAGGGTAAATAAGTCAGGGAGTGAGTCAGTGAATGAAAGAGCATGAAATTCGAGGAACGAGTGAGAAAACAACTGAGTGAGTGATGCTTTTGCGCACTTTATGACAATGTGACCAAATGACAGACATCAAATGAAATTATGCGCATGCTGCATGTTGAATAATGATGAGCAAGAACAATGAAAAGGCTGTTGCACAAAGCTATCTTAATGTTCTTCATTCTTCCACCCTCTTTTCATCCCAATGGTGGTACATTCAGTATTCCCCTGACAGTGTTCATGGAAACTATGAAGGGAGAATAACTCCAGGAGCTTCCTGGGAGCAAACACTCAGAGAAAAAGCCCAGAGGGAGGTTCAAAGAGGTGAAGAGGATGACAGAACGACACAAACCCCGTAAACAGTCTCAGGGACCCTGTTAGCACAAACCATTACAGAAAGCTTTTCAAAATGAGCACTTGCCATTCTTGCTTACTTTCTTGTTTGTTTAGAGGGCAAAAAGACAATACCTGAAAGAAAGAAAGACTCTCGAACCTCCTTCGGTACTTCATTGCCACAAAGCCAAAATCCATACGCTACATTGACACATAGGTGGATGTGTGACCGTGTAACCGAGAGCAGGATTAGGGCTTAATCTTAGCTGCGAAGGGCCGCAGTTGCGGAGAATGGTGTTGAATTCAGTGACATTTGGCTCATCTGTAAATTCAGTTGAATTCAGTTTTTTCACTTCAGCTAAGCTCCAAGCATGCAAGGTTTTCAATGGTCAGGGCAAAGTCAAAAGCAGCAACAGCGAATACAGCGAAACGGCCTTGGTTATGTGTTAGAAATGAGGCAGAGCACATAAACTGTGTCAAAGCCTTCGTGATGATAAATGATTATATGTCCTTTCAAGTGGCTTTGAAAGAACTCAAAGAGATGTAGCAATTTCAGCACTAAAGCAGCCCACTTTTAGTTCCATTTCTTATCCATTTATTTGTTTGCTCGTTTGTTTATTTATTTCTTTATTTGCTGGGTCTGTGTGTGGGCAGTGAAAGCCATTGGATTTGTGTCAGCAAGTAAAGTTTCAGAACAAACAAACAAATCCTAATTACCATAGTCTCTCACAACATTCCTCAGCAAACACACACTCACACGTTTGCGACATAATTATGGTTTTAGGCATCCTGAATTAAAAAAAAAAAAAGTACCAGGATTTGTCTCATGATTCATGGGCGTTGTGATGCCACGGTAATCAGAACAGACTGTGAACGTCCTCCAAAAGTCTGTTCCTCATTTTTAAGATGAAGATTTGGCCTGAGTGCAGAAACAACCATTTATTTGAACTTACAGTATGCATGTGTGCACGGAAGTGTTAGGTAAGGCCAATAATTTGAAATATTTCTTTTCAATTATTTTCTTTCTTGTTAATTAATTATTTATTTCTTTATTTCAAACATTTTTTTCTTGCATTTAATCTCTTCTTTTTTCTATTCTTTAAAATGTATTTTAAATTAATTGGTCACGCTTTATTTTAAGGTCCAGTTCTCGCCATTAACAAACCAGTAACTGTACGACTTTTCCCTCAATAATCTCCTAATTTGCTGCTTATTAATAGATAGTAAGGTTGTTGTTAAGTTTAGGTATTGGGTAGGATTAGGGATGTAGAATATAGTCAAGTACTAATAAACAGCAAATATGTTAATAATAGGCATGCTAATAAATAAGCAACTAGTTAATAGTGAGAATTGGTGCCTATACTAAAGTGTTACCAATTATTTAAATGTATGAATTACACAGCCCTGCAACTGCAAAAATGCTTTCAATCATGTACAGATTTTTAACAAAACAAAATGAAAATATTTCACATTATATGTACCAGCTTTAATACACTTATCCGAATAACAAAAGCAGTCAAATGTCCAACATTTTAGTTTTATTAAGTATTCAAAATGTATCATTTAATTTAAAGTCTGCAAAGGAGTGAAAAAATATGCTCAAATACTCAATTTAATGTTAAAGAACTTTAAATAAATGACAGTTTATAAATAAATAAGCTTTTCTCAAAAATCTGTAATTGTCTGTATGGATGTAGCAGAACAGCAGAAAATATCTGGGTCATGTTTGCATTTTCTTCACTGGCCATAATTCCAACTTTGAAAATCAGGGTTAGGCATAAAATAAGGTGTTTACAATTATTTATACATGTGAAAATCAGCTGAGAATCGGGAAAAAAAAAGTTGTAACCTGGCTACAAGGAAAATAGGGATCATGTTTTTGTGGCTGTTCTTCTGGTTATTAAGGGACAAGAGAATCCTACAAGATTCCTTCACGTTACAAATAGTTGTTGAAAGCAAAAATGCAGTGAAATGCACATCATATTTTTTGAGAAGGCCATTATTTTTTAAATCAACACTCCAAAATTAGTAAGGAACAAGTATTAGATTTCATTAAGCAAAAATGTTGCAGGGTGGTGTTATTTTTAATCATTTAATTTATTATTATTTTAATTAAACAGAACAGGAGCCCTTAAGTTATTTTTATTTTTCCATACGAGAGTCCATTAATGCGTATGGCGGGTCCCTGGCCCCTGCACCCCCCAACACTGGTGAGCGCTTGTACTGTATGTGCGCTTGTATTGATGTGTGTTAGATAAGTCTTTCATTCCCACTCTCATCCTCACACAAAGGCTTGAACCATTATCACAACAATTAACACCTGCCATAAATCACAGAAAGAGAGAGAGTCAAAGAGGGAGATGAAACTTGTCATCTACTGCACCATCTGTCTGTTTCACGCTGATCGATGGATTCCACTCCAGACGTTACTGTTTTTTCTGCCCTTCTTTACAAAAGGATTCATTTAATTTTTCTTCCCTCATTAATCACCCCATTCTGATGATATTGACAGGCACTATTTAATTGCCACTGCTTTTAATAGAACATCACTAAGATACAAGTTACGAACTACCAAAAGGGAAGGGAGTTTTTTTTATATATATAACTGAAGTGTCTCTTTGTTTTTCATTTCCAACAGTACCACTATTATAAAATGAAATTAATTGTTATATTTGATATATACCCATGGTACTGAATGATTACCATATTCATTTGATTCATGGTATTGCTCTCTGATAACAATATTGCAGCACCCTAGTTTTCTCATTTTTGTACAGGGAACACAATGCACATTTTTCCTCTGAGTCTTTCTGCAGTGTAAAACCAATCACTTTTTCATTTCATCCTGTAATATTAAGTGCATAGATGGTCATAGATGGCTAAGAATATCCTTACAAATTAAATTAACTTCACATTTAGCAGGACAATCACTCGGTCATCTTTGGGTTTCTGGATGCTCCTCTTTGAGGCACAGCTACAGGTTGTATGCTTAATGAAATGCAAGATGTCCTTGTCCTATTGCGGTTTTGTCATGCCAAGGGAATGTGCAGGGGGGCATTGGATGCCCTACGACAAGGGCTCTTTGCTAATGAGAATTCATACTCTCTGTTCTTCTGCTGGCCGTATCAGAGGCTTCAGTAACTGGCATTATTGTAGGAGCATCACTGGGGATTGACTGCAAGGACAGCATGAAAGCTGCTCAGTCCAGACAATCTTTGTTTTACTGCAGTAGATGTTAATGGCTGGGCAGGAGAATGTAGTTTGATGGTTCTATCATTCTTTCTAACGTTCTATCGTGCTATCAAATCATATGTTCATACGTTCTATCATATCTATCTATCTATCTATCTATCTATCTATCTACTGTATCTATCTATCTATCTATCTATCTGTCTGTCTGTCTGTCTGTCTGTCATTTTGTCTGTTTTTATATCTATAATTCTGTCACTCCTATCTATCTGTCTGTCTGTCTGTCTGTCTGTCTGTCTGTCATTTTGTCTGTTTTTATATCTATAATTCTGTCACTCATAATGTCTGTCTGTCTGTCTGTCTGTCTATCTATCTATCTATCTATCCAGGGCTGTACGTTAGCTTTTTTTTCACATAGCACTGGTGCTACAGAGGTTGAAAGTTTTGTAGCACAGGCCAAAAAGTTGTAGCACAAGTATAAAACGTCTGTTATCATGTCTGAAAACAAACACAAGTAATGTTCATAATGTTCATCACTTAAACAGGCACTGGTGTTTCATACAGACCACAAAAAATACAAACCATCCCAAAAATTGTTTTTAGACAAAGTTTTCTTAGTTTGCTAAAAATGGAAGAGTGCAGAAACATAACAAAATATAAAATAAAAAAGAATGGCAGACATTTAGGCCAAAGTGAACAAAGATAAAAATCTTTGTCATTATTTTATCTTTGTTATTAGAAAATAAGAACATTTTTCAGGTACAGTATTTAGCAGTAAAATTCAAGAAATTGAATGTACAAATATTAAAATAAAACACTATATACATCAATTATACTTTTTTTAAAGCAACTGACTGATGATAAGTTCATCAGTCAAGAGCAGTGAGTGATTTTTTTCTGTGTTTTGTTGCTTTATTAACATTAAAAGAATAGTTCACCAAAAATGAAAATTCTGTCATCTGTCTTTCAATTCTGGCATATGTGTTTCATTTTTATACCATCATTTACTCAAGTTGTTTTAAACTGAATTAGTTTATTTCGTCTGATGAACATACAAGTTATTTTTGAAGAATGTGGGTAACCAAGCAGTTGCTGGTCCACAGTGAATTCCATGGTATTTTTTTCCTACTGTAAAAGTCAATGTGGACCAGCTTCTTCAAAAGCAGATCGTGGAGACATTTTAATCGTCCACGATCAAAAATCGTCATATCGCACACCCCAAACTACCAAGTATAACAATCTCACACACACACAAACAAGCACAACGAAATCACTTCACACTATTAAGCGGCTGTGTTATGAACGTGCAAAACTGTATCACACGCGTGCTACAGTGGTAAATTTATCCATCGCACAGACCAGTTTTTTCATAGCACGTGCAACATATATGTAGCACTGTACAGCCCTGCTATCTATCTATCAATCTATCTATCGGTCTGTCTGTCTGTCCATCCGGTCTATCCATCCATCCATCATCTATTGTTCATTGTAATAGACAGAGAAGTGTCCCCTCCCCCCAGCTGACTTCTTTTGCTGTATCTCAAGAGTGTTTTTGATCAATGTTTGATAAAGCGGAATAGGCTGCCCACAACATGCTGCAAGGTAGTGCTTCTGAACGCAATCAGCCCCAAGACGTGCATTCAAAGGCCAGTTCTGCCCAGATCATCATCATTCCCCCACATGGCTCTGTGTGTTTGTTCTAGTGAACACTTCTGGATGATTTAATGGGTCAATCAGGACGGCAGAAGGCATTCTGAGGTTTCTTACATCCTTCAAGACCACTGATCCGTCAATCTATGCGGCGTTAACATTAACCCAGGCCACTCCTCTGGTTAAACCTTGCTGTAGAGGCCAGCGTAGTGCTCAGGGTGATGGTGTCTCACTGATTGCCCTTGAATATCCAAGCAGCTCAAGTGCCATTGAATCAGCTTTGCGGAAAAGAGAATGAGGGATTGGGAAACACATGGTTTCATCGGTGAGCAGTGGGGTCACCGGGAGGAAGTGAAGAAACTGAAGTGGTCATTAATTGGACTAGAATAATTCATTTTTTATCTTTTATAGTGCGTTATAATTGTGAATAACTAAAAACAGATTACAGATCACGCAGAGCAAAATACTTCAGCATCACAGTGATTTTTTCATCGGAATGTTACTATAGCAAACGAGCGGCAATTATCATGAGTGTTTATTCAGTGAGGAAAGAAAGACTGATGCAGCGGGTCGGGAAGGGTATGTAATATAAAGACTAACTCAGAAATGATTATAGGATGAAGTGATGCTAATGAAACTCTTAGAGGAACAGTCAGCCACATGGTGCAAAATAAGCTTTCAAGTGGTAGCGTGTTTGTGAGTGTGTTCGGATACAAAAAAAACAGGTGTTTTATAAACAGGCAGGCACATACATTGAGTAAAATCATGAAAAAGCAAGCACCATTCCCACAGAAAAAGCAAGAGGTGTTTCTCTGTTTGATGGAAAAAGAGAAGAGATAAGGAAAGGGAGGGGAAGATACTTAGAGAGAGAAAGCAAGCAAAGGGGGTGAAATTGCAGCCGATGGTGCTCAGTCAAGAGCATAGAGCACCTCAACGGGCTCTTCACCAACTGCTCCTGAAATGTGCCAGAAAGACAGAGATTGAGAATTGAAAAGCTTGAAAGAAGTGAAAGAAAGATGGAAATCAATAGACTGCCAATACATCTCCCTGGATGCCAATATAACCCTCCCACTCCCCAAGGCCTGCAAAAATTAAAAGAAAAATATTTAATATTGCAAGTAGATAGAAAATAATAAAAGCTAAACTGAAAAAATCTAGAGGAAGAGTGCAGTATTGAAGATACCCACACTTTAATTGTCGAAATTCTACTGAATGCAAAGAGATCTCATTCAAGCATTCCTAAAGTCCAGTTAAGGTTTCATTTCTGAAATTAAAAAGAGGCTTTATACTTGTGTATACATACACAATATCAGTTTTTTCAAGCATTTTTATTTCATCATTGGATATTCTGTACACCGAAGCCAGGCTTGGAATTTATTAAATGTAATTTGTTTATGCTGTATGTATTTGGTTTTCAAATTAAAAAATACCAATTTAGCCTTATAAATGAACTATTATACGGTCCCTGTTGTCACTGATTTTTTTCTTTTCTTTTACATTTTCTACTAAGCAGTGTTGTCTTTAGAATGGAAAGAATTGTTAGAATAGGTTTTAGAAGCTCATATCTCTCTCTTTCCCTCTCTCTTAAAAACACGTTTTTGAACCGATACACAAAAAAGCTTCATTTTTGCATCAGAACAACATTGATAGTTTCATCCAAGAGAACACAAAATTTTGCCACCTCACACTGAAATAGCTGATTATGAGTGGTTGATTGCTGATATCAGAGATCCAGCCTGACCTCATGCATACATTTACAGAAGGCTTATTTTACTTTTTTTATTGGTAAATATATATCATTTGGAGATGGGCAGATGTGCTGCTCATAGGCATGCCAATGGCCATTGTTACAAAAGAAATAGAAAAATGCAGAGTTTCAAATGGAATGCAAAAAGGACAAAGAAGAAATCCCAGAATGCCATGCGTCGACCTGTTCTTTGGAATTTGGTGCCTTCGTTTTCTTCCTTATATTAGATGCATTTTGCTGTAGGCACAAGCATACGTGAGCTGTTAACCCTGGAACGGCATTTGAAAGGAAACTTCTATCAACCGCACCAGTTGTGGTAAACAATAGCAGGTGCATTTTTAAACGTTTTTGTTGTTGTTGTTGTCGTCACTTGTTTCTCAGATAAAACCTGTCCACATATTCACTCATCCAAGAAATCATCTAATGAATGTGATTGGTGTTCCTATCACACCTTAAGACTTTCTGAAAGCTTTGTCTCACAAAAGTGTCAGAGTGACTGATGCTAATCCAAGCAAGTAAAGCACAGTTTCATGGTTCAGAGAGGTTTCTCATGCTCTCAAATATTTAGTTTGTATGTGTGTGTCTGTGTTTCTGAAATAAATGAACTTTTCCATGACATTCTAATTTATTGAGATGCACCTGTATGTGTGTATTCTCCTCATTATTAGCTCTTTATGAAACAGTATCGATTAGTTATTGATTTCTGCCTGTTAAATGCACATTAGCAGTCTGGCTAGCATGTGACTAGCATCTGATTCAAAGAAAAACAGGTGGATGAGCAAAAAGCCATGTCAAATGGTCCTGTAACCAGCTTACTGCGAGTCTAAACCTTTGTCACAGAGGATCTGTTCCAGAATATCCAATGTGCAGGAAAAACATGCTGCATGCTAATTTTTGAATTTCGATTTCTGTATTGTAAAATTACAAATAAATCATAGAAAATCACAAAAAAACAAAACAAAGGCTTTCTCATCTTTTAGATTCTATAATTGCCAAAATATTGCAGGAGCAAGAATCTTATGCCTGATTTAGTGACTCCTGTAACAGCCCTCCCATATTAGTTGAGTTATTATCTGAATGACCTTCTCCAGCGATGTGAAGAGCAGGGCGAAATGGACATATATGAATAGATTTCAAATCATTAGTCTGGGTTATCTTACAAAAGCAGATTGTAGAGACAGGTAATGGTCATGTACCGCAAGCTGCAGATGAATCACTGTATCACTGTGGAGAAACATGTAGCCTAATGTATATGTGTATAAAAAGACAAAAATATTTGTTGTTGTGTTAAGGATGTTTAGTGATTTTCTTTCAAAAGCTTGCCCTAAGTATTTCACCCTGCTAACTGCAAAATAAAGTGAAAAGAAAAGGCCAAGGGCGGGAGTTAGCAGAGCAGTTCGTGTTTAGCTGTTTAGTTAAATTAGTCCAGAAATGGCTTCTGTTCCGTAGAAACAAGTTTTCGCTTCTTATGTCACGTTTTTTTCCCTACCAGGATAAATTGAGACTGGAGCTTATCTTCTGTTCCATTAAAGTGCTGAACTGAACGGCACTGAGCAAATGGCTTTTCAAACCTGCTGGTTACTTTCTTAATCTATAAACCGCTATTCAGCCCTACGGACAAAAATGATAGTCTCAGTTATGAAAAGCAGTGCTGAGTTAAACAGAACAATAAATTAGGAGACGTGAGAGTCTTCTCTGTTGGATAACAATTGGGGTCCATTTCGCAACCACATGCCGAGAAGAAATCTGGATATGCATATGTTTAGCGCTTGCCCATTGTGTTATTAGGATCCTCGGGGATCCGTGTAAGTCTGTTTATTTGTGCCAGACCCCACGCACACATGTGGCTACTCTCGCTCGCCTGATTTTACGTTTCATTTATATCACCAAACAAAGCGACTGGGGCCGTAATATTAGATTTGTAATTCCACAGACGCACACATACAGATTCCTTCACTTAGTGGTGCTGTCAGAGTCACTCAATCTAATCTTAGTCTCGCAATGCCTTGCTCTATTCTTCATTTGTCTCTGTTGATCTCGGTCAACAGCACCAGGACTAATGAACTACTCAGCATTCATTTCTTGTCCTTATTTCACACATACCCACACACATACACACCACTCAGATTTAGCTAAGGAGAATATTTAACCTTTCTGTCAGGAAGCAAAAGGGTTTTTAAACTTTTCTTAGTGGGTGGAAATTTTAGTTCCCTCGGGCAGGTTCGTCCGCCCACGATTCCCATCATGCAAAAATAATTCTGCATTTCATTTTCCAATTCAAATATGAAATGAGACAACCAGTTCTAAGAACACTTTCATGTACAGTAGGTCAGTGTCTGAAACACTCTGAGGCTGAATCATATTTTGTACCCATTTTCTATTGTCTTTTTGTCTCTTTTTTACCCCCATCCTATTCAAAAAAGAAAACATGAATGTTTATTTGTGGTTTTGGTGGATCATAAGGGAATCTCGGAATGCTTTGGAAACATTTCCCCACAATGAAAGCATTCCAAATGAACCCAAATTCTAATCCAGTGCTGATCGTTTCCAGATGAAAGATTTGAATCGCTGGAAGGTATTTGAGCATTGTCCTTGTTTTGTGTAGTCGTTCCATTTCATGCCAATTTATCCCAATTCACAACTACTTGATTGGCTTCTGCTGAGGATGCTAATTACCCATTGTTGGAATGCAGAATCTCACTTAGTTTGTGAGTGCACTCTCATCCGCTTCATTAATGGATGATGAAGAGGTGTCTGAAGGGAAAAGAGAGCATTTGAGAGAGAGCAATAGAGAGAGAATGAGAGTTGGAGAGACTAAGATTAGGATTCTCATCAGGTGAGCCACAATCAGCTTTGTTAACTCAGAGTTCATCTTTCAGTGTTCTTTTCATTTAAACTGTGAGGTTTTGGCTTGTTTTTGCAGTTTTCCAATGTATACTTTGATCCCATAGTATTTGAACACCTCAGGGTTGGTAAGGTTTTTAAAGAAGTCTCTTATGCTCACGTAGGCTGCATGTATTTGATACAGTTTTTATTATAAAAATTATTTTATTATATTTTAAAATGTAATTAATTCCTGTGATGGCAAAGCTGACTTTTCAGAAATCATTCTAATTTGCTGATTGGGGTTAATACTTTTGATGAATAGAAGGTTCAAAAGAGCAGCAGTTAATTATTTATAATCTTTTGGAAGATTCTAAATGTCTTATTCGTCTTTTTTATACCAATTTAATGCATCCTTGCTGAATACAAATCTGACCCCAAACTTTTGAACTGTAGTGTGAATATTTCTATGTAAGTGTGTGGTGTCAAAATACTTTTTGGGCTCACAGTGTAGTAAAAAAAATGCTGATATTGTTTTTTAGCCTGCTTCAGCCCATGGTGTTTTTTTTTTTTTTTTTTTTTGCCCAGCATCATGTTTCCCAAAGGAGATGTTCTATTCTTTTATAATGGGATGTGAATGGTCATATTAAGATTCAGAGCTGACTGTAAATTCGAAGTCTTGTGGCTTTTATGCACTTTCCTTGAACCTGTATATGACTGCATTTAGGGTGCTCCCGTTTTTGTGTATGTGTGAGGAGAATTCACAGGAAGTGATTATCCGGTGATTTATTTATTGTAGGGCCCTTTTACTTTTTGCTGTTGGTTTGCTTTATCTGCAGTCTCCAGAGAAGAGGTGAACTACCGCGGACTCTGCTGCATCTGAGGAGCATTGCAATTTTGCTCTCTATTTAGATGCGGGGAAACATGTCTGTACATCAGAAAACTGCTGTCCCCTGCAGTGAATAAACCTATTTCTTAGCATTGTAGAAGGAAACCGGGACAGGTTGTGTCATATTTTTCTGTGTGACTCACATTTTCTATCTATAGGGGACAATCTCTACAGTTTAGAGAGGAATGGCTTTGTTTCACCTTGATTTACTGATTCATACTGCGGTTCTTCTTTTCACCTTACTTTCAATAAATTGCAATTGGTTGAGGGAACCAACCAATATTTCCATTTAATGAAAATAAAGCAGATAATCTTAACTTATAAAGATAAATATATTGAAATAATCATCTTATTGATCTGGTAGTCATGATAAATGACAGCCATTGGAGGAGTGGAGAAAGTTCTCAACTTACCTACAGTTAGTGCCTGCTTTCTCCTAATTAAAACATACGTGGTTAGTTGTGGGCCACAGAGCACTGTGGGTACTTGTTATTCCCACGCACGTAACGTGCCATCAGTCTACACCTACTATAATGCACAGCCTAACCGATGGGGTGAAAATTGCAATTACCGAAGCTTATTAGACATCGTTCGGTTCAAGCGCAAAGTGACTGGCTGTATGAAGTGACAATTACCCACTTGTCCATCACGATAATAATGACATTACATCACATTACCTTTGACAGGTGTCTTGTGTTATTAATACCAGCTAATTTAATGATGAGTAACCTCAGATTTGGTGAATTATTGCCCTCGGCAGGGCAATGCAACAGGTTCGCGGAGACCCAGATTGTAGCATATCATTTTAACTTGTGAACTCAATTACCCTCTATTACCACAGGGAGAAGGCCACCATTGGTTGCCCGAAATGGATGGATATTTCAGTAACTGATCATTTGTGCTTCCTCCAATATTATGATGGAGATATTCTCACTGTGACAGTCAATTCAACAGTGCTGTCATTCATTCTTTAGGCATTGTACTGTACAAAATTATCACAACCTTCAATTCTGTGACTTTGATTCCTGTTATTATTTTATCTGAGTAACTGTAATTTGTAGTTCTTTTATAGTGCCTTTTATCTATGAGTTTATCTTTTATATTTTTTGGTATTCATTGCTCTATTGTGTGTCTCTCATTGTGTTTTACAGATACGGTTTCCATGAATAAGATCCAGAGCTAGAAACTTGCACCAGGAAATGCTATGGATATCCTCAGCGCTGTAGATTTCTCCTTCACATAGCATTTTGAGTGGATCACTTCAACGTTTTTGAACTTCCAAACTCTTCTTCCTGTAAGTGGCTGTCAGCGGCCGTGAGTGGAAGGAGCTCAGATTGATACAGGGTGACAGGAAAAGACATCAGAAGATGGGGGCACCTGGCGGGCCAGTTCGGGGTGGGTTTAGCTCTACGACATCCTCCCTAGACCTCGTTGGCTGGATGGTCTGGCCTGGGAATACCACCGTGAGCCTGAGCCAGAGCCTCTTCACGATTGACTACAGCTTTAATCTCTCCTCCTCTTCTTCATTCTCTCCTCATGGGGTTGAAAAGGAGTCAATGAAGGAGAAGAACTGGCCAGCCCTGCTGATTCTTGTGATTATCTTTCTGACGATAGGAGGAAATATTTTGGTTATTTTGGCCGTGTCGCTGGAGAAGAAGCTGCAAAACGCAACAAACTTCTTCCTGCGATCACTTGCAGTGGCGGACATGCTGGTTGGCATCTTGGTCATGCCTATCTCGCTCATTAACATCTTATATGGTGAGTTTAAATTTTGATGCCATGGACCCCACATATGACCTTCCTGAAATACAAAAATATTTATCTCCATAAAGACCTATTTATAGTCTTGAAAATAATAATAATTATTATGAATATATCCAAAACATTTTGAAATATTTAAATGTTTTATTTTACTATGTTTAATATCATTAATATCCAATATTGTATTATTTGTATTTATTTATTTACATTTTAACACTACTTTACTTTAAATTTTTCAGAATTGCAATTTTTTTTCTGACATTTAAGGTGTATGACTGTGCAAATTAATTTTAAAATAGTGCCTCTATAGTAAGTTAACAGGGTTTTCCAGTCTATTGCATCTGATGCCATGGACCCAAAAATATCAAGATTTCCTTCCTGAAATATAAAGAATATATAAATATAAAAAATAATGTAAATGATTCCATATATAAAGACCCATTTATATTACAAAAATAGTGAACATTATGAATATATGTAAAACATTTGAAAAGATTACAAAAATTATTAACATTTATTTATTTAAATAATGTCAATTTTACTCTGAAATTTTCCACAGTCGTCCTAGTGCTCCGTTTGAAAACTCCTGATTGAACATGAAGCTCATATTTGCGTTGGACAATTGCTGTGTCCCAGTTCGAAGGCTGGATCATTCGCAAAGGCCAGGAAGGTTGGACTGAGCATTGTGAAATGGGACAGTCTAGCCTGCGAAGGATTGATCTTGTCACCGATCAACTGTGACAGCTGCCGTTGGACTTTTTTGAAAGTGATATTAAACTGTCTGAAAACTAAAACAGGGTTCAGAACCTGTCTAAATATGCTCCCCTTGGTCCATTCATTTATATAATAAGTATAAATCATCTATAAAATCGCGTCTCAGTAAGATATGTGAACATGTAAACCTCTTTAAAGATTTTTTTTTTTTACATTTGTATATTAGCATCATTAGATATTCAAGTAAGCTGAAACCCAATACTTAAATTTAAAATTGTAATCCAGTCTTTTCTCTCAAATAGTCCTGTCATCATCAGTGTGCAATGAATCTTGGGATAGCCTGGGCCATGAAGGATCCATCAGTTGTATCCTTCATTGCCTGGGAAACGAAGGTTTGAAGGAGCCTTTGAATCGGGACTGCCGTCGTCGCACCGCGGTGATGCAGTCAGTCTTCAAATTTAGCCTTCGAATGATGCAGCGTCTGAATTGGGACGCAGCTAATGTCATCAGGTTTTGCACTTTGGAGTGGTGTATTGTGGGTAAAGTATTCCAGGTTGACCTATAGGCCAGTGTGCATTGACTTTTAGGGTGTATTAAAATGCAAATGGGATGCAAACTTTTAAATAATGCATATAGCATCACGAGAAGCCACACTTCCCGTAATATAACTTCAGTGGCATTTCCCTTTAAGACCCAGGGGCTTTTTCACTGGTGCGAGGCAGTCCTTCTCCTCCAAATAACACGGCTCATTATACAAATGACACCATAGAATATACCCTGGTTAAATAACACATTTAATTGGTCTCTTTCCACCAAAACTCAAGAGATGATAACTTCCATTTTGGAAAAAAAAAAAAAGTTAGGGTTTAGGTTGATTTAGTTGGGAGACTGTACATGAGTTTAATTATGTATGGTACAGAGCACTGACAAAGTTAGAAAGGAAAGAGCCAGAGGTGGCAAGATTTAATAGCTTTATAACATTGTATAGCGTGAAATCTCCCTTCACGGAGCGAGAGAAAGAGAGAGGCAGGCGGTGGGGTGCACATTGAGAGAGACAGAAGTTTGTTTGGCATTGCTTTGCTCAGAAGCCCACAGAAATATCGCCTGTGGCAGAATTCAGATCGTTTTCCAGTCCAGCTGCCTCTGAGCAACTGAGCTGTCTGCTTTAGAGTATTTCTGGCTCTTGCTATCCATACAGGTGGCCACACTGTCCATCTCTCCTCAGCCATGGGGGAGCTCTTTCAGGATGCATCGCCTCACCAATCTCTGGACATGAGTGGGTTAGCTGAGCTCTCTTAGACTCCCTTCATATTGATTACGGATGATGTCCTACCTTTAAATGATCTTAGTTGCTTGTCAGCTGTAGATAGTGCACATGATGAGCTTGCATTTGTCAGTTCGAGAGGAAAGGACGTTATTGATCACAAAGAGATATTGATCAGTACAGCAGCCTGCAGACCCTCAGAGCAAACAGAGCATCGGAAAAGAGGCGAGTGGAGAGGGAGAACAAACGGTCATGGATGCATGCACGTAGATTGATTAGATTTTTTAAATATTTTCTATTTCCTATTATTTATATTTTCCATTATGTTGTATGTTGTACCTTTTATTAGATTATTCTTTATAGTTTTTATATTTCTATAGTTTATAGTCTTTATAGTTTTTACATTTTAGTTTAGTTTTTGGGTTTGTTATTTTAGTATTTCACCCTAAACTTCAGGAAGCCCGTTGTCAGCATGGAATAAAAAAAATGAATTAAAAAAAGTAATTGGTTCTTTTACACATGACTTTTTCCTAACAATTCTGAATTTGTATCTTACAATTCAGACGTATTTATTCACAGTATAAGCTGATGTTAACTATAAAGATATAACTATGCGAGATATAAAACTCGCAATTCTGAGAAAAAAGTCTGAATTGTGAGATATAAACTTGCAATTGCAAGAAAAAAGTTGGAATTGTGAGAAGTCGCAATTACCTTTTTTATTTTTTAGTTCTTAACAAAAAAACAGAATAACAGAAAAACAGAATTGCAATGTCATCTGAGAATTAAGAGAAAAAAGTTGAGATGTAAACTTAGAATTAAAATGTAAACTCAGATGTACATTTCTATCTTGCAGTTCAGATGTTTTTCTCCTATTTGCAAGAAACAGTCTGAGTTGTGAGATAAAAATTGCAATTAACTTTTTAATGAATTTTTTAAATTCTGTGGTGGAAACAGGCTTCCACATAAATTAAATGAAGTTGAGAAATGTCTTGACAACTAGCTAAAAGTTGATTATTATTATTATTATTATTATTATTATTATTATTAAGGTTTTACTTTACTATTTATTTTTATAGTATTTTAAAGGCTTTTACTATTTTATTTTAATTCAGATAATGTTTACTTTTATTTCAAGTAATAAAAAAATATATTTTTTTATGGTTTTAGTTTAAAAGTGGAAAAGTTTTTTTCTAAAAACTGGCCTGGCTGTATTATGCATGCCAGGCCAATAGTTGGCGATGTCACTTTGTAAAGAAACATGCATTGCATCCTGTGCACCAGCGTTAATTTCGTTGACGAATAATTTTGGTAATAATTGTCGTCAATGACATTTTTTTCCACCGACGACAACGAGACGATAACAAAACTCTTTTTGAATGACAAAAACTATGACGTAAATCTATTGACATTTTCGTCAACGAATAAAAACGAGACGAAAATGTTAGGGAGGATCTATTTGGGATGAGATTCATTCAGAACGAATCTGCTGCGTGGTTCGGAGGTTAGATGAACCGGCGGGATATAAGCTAAAATGCACTTGCTGCACGTCGGTCCGGTTTTCTGAGCGCAGACACTATACACACAAAGCGCGTCTCACAGCGTGCGAGTACTCTTTCGCGTCGCATGAACGGAGAATTACACACAAAATGATGTTGAATTGTCCGTTTTGATGCGTATTCATGTAAACACAGTGGATTACGTCTTAAGTGAACGTAAACAGTAGGAAGAACGTGTATCAGTACATTGCATCCATTGCAGCTGTGCATTCGTTTTTAAAGGGATAGCAGCCTAATTTAGTTGCTATTGTCCAAGTCATCGATGTTAATCAAGTAACAAAAGAAAGACCGGAAATCACGCACTGCTCTTGACTGAAAAACGTTAGTAGCCTTGAAGATTAATCTAAATTTATTTATAGAAATAAATGTCTGCTTGAAAGAATGAAGAATATGGTAAACAAGTTACTATAAAGAATGCAGAATTAGCCTATATAACCATTGGTATTTCATTAAAAAGTAGACCATGTTCTTGTTCTTTGTGAGAAGTGGTTTTATTTCATTTTAACATAAAGGCATGTTGTGTGTCACAACAGTTAAATCAGTGTCTATCATGATAAAACCTTAATATCAAACCTATATATAATGAGTTTGGAAATTTTAGAGAAATGCTTAATAAATGCATTACACTGTAACTAAACCCATTAGATTGTAGCCGACTAAATTTACTGTAGATTTAGTTGACTAAAACTAAAAACAATTCAGATGACTAACATATGACTAAAACTAAATGGCATTTTAGTCAAAAGACGTTTTTAGTCAAAAACTTAGTTTTAGTTTTTGACTAAAACTAAATCAAAATTTGCTGTCAAAATTAACACTGCTGTGCACACACGTTCTTCTACAGAGTGACGAATACAAACAAAAGCTGTGTCTCATTTAGAAGGCTGCGCCCTCCAGAGGTCGAATCCTCTGGCGGTCGCATCCTCTAGGATGCGTATACGAAGTGTCCTCAACCTAGAATGAAATGAGACTGCCTTCGTAAGACATGTGGAAAAGGAAACCGGAAGTATCACGTTGCTATGCCAAAACATTTAGAGCGTCTTGCGCTCTCACAACACTTAAATGAAGGAAAATAATTTCAAAATTTGGAAAGTAATTTGAAAAAAAAAAATGCTTTTACTTTTATTTTTTTCAATGTTTGAGGAGCTGCAGCATACGTACAACAGACATCTGTTAAAGAAAAAAAGGAGGAGGATATTTAAGAACAAAGTTTATCTGTTTTTACCTGAGGCAATTTAAGGTACGTTGTAAACACCACATCTGCGCTTGTGTGTACATCTGTCGGCGCCAGCATTTTTCAAATTAACGATGGTTGTTTACGGCGACGCAAAGAATTGTGGGTTATCTGTAGCAGCGAAGGATACACCTCAAGCATCCTCCGAATTCCTGTGAAAGAAGGTCGCATTTGGAGTGTCCTAGTTGCTTTTCTGAAATGAGACAGCCTCGATGATGTATGCAGCCTTCAAATGCAACCTCCGGAGGGCGCAGCCTTCTAAATGAGACACAGCTAAAGACTATCCACCTTTTTCTTGCCGTAAAAATGGGCCATTTGTAAATTCTATGGGTCTAGCTTCCGGTCTCATCCGCGTCCAGCTATTTTTAGCTGTACAGAACAGCTCCTTTAGCTGCTTGATATTGAATATTGGTGTGTCTTACCATATTATTTTAATGTATTATCTTAATTATGAACACACTGGTTTGTAGTGCAAACAGTTTTACCATTTACTGCACGTTGTTGTTATTCTCATTATTTCCCTATAGCGGCTAATGAACTGAAAGTCTCACTCATAGGCTTACTTCCGCATTGAAGAAAAAGGTGGATAGAAATACAAAGACTCCTAAGGTTCACTCCTATACTTATGAATGGGAGAAACTGCAATGCGTGATTTGGCGGGATAGTCCCACCTTCTAAATGAAAGAGCCAATCGTTGATTGGTAAAGTCATTGCGTCACTGCAACGGCCGTTTGAAGCTCCGGTTCCCATAAGCCTTGTTCAGACTGTCAAATCCGATTTTTGTGCAAATCCGATTGAAATCCGATCATATTTAGATAGTCTGAACGGCAACGAACTACATGAAATGCGATTTGTGCAAATCCGTTTCGAGCTACAGTCGTATATGTGGTTTGGAATCCTATTCAAATTGCATTCCTGGAAATCTGTTTCAGTCTGACCGCTCAGATTAGATTTAGCGTAGCTTTTTCACGTTCTCACGCCACGTAAAACATAAATACGTCAGACATTTTTGTAGAAAACAGTCTTTGCAGAAACAAGCGTGTGTTGTTGCGAACTGTCAAAGTCAAGCGGAAAAAGACCATATACTGCTAGTATACTCACCTCTTTGAGTGTTGAAACAAGCGGAGATGGCAGCACGGAATAAAGTCGCACATTCCAGCTTCCTGCGTTTCTGATGCTGCCTCATAAAATGAAATCCATAATAATAATAATAATCCAGCACGACGGCAACATGCTGTCATGTCGTAAGACAATATCTGTATTGCAAACTGTATTGCTGTTATTGTTGTTTTTAGCGTAGGCATAACAACGCAACGGCATTGTCATAGTAACCAACGCACATTCAGTAAAACGAAAGAGTGCTTATGGACACACAAATCGGATATTAACAGTTGCGATACACTGTGTGGACAGTCAGTTATTCAAATCAGATTCCATCCGGATATGCACAAAATCGGATTTGGGCTGACAGTCTGAACGAGGCTATAGAAACCTGAGGCTGCCCAGCCGATGCTCATGCACAGTCATAAGCACGTTGGAAGTACGCATGCGCATTGGCTGGTCTAGCCAGAAAAATAGGATTTTTAAACGCTATTTGAGCATAAGAAACAACATTAATGGGGCCGTTCATTTCAGATTTTGTTGCTGATTTGAAATATGTAATTTAATCGCGAGTTCAGCGAGCAGTTTTTGAGATCTCAGAATTCCTCCATTCATTTAGATAGGACTTGATCTTGTTTGAGCTGCCCGAAGGTGTTGCAAATATGGCGGCCGAGTGAACGGACTTTCCTTGAAAGGGACTTTGATACAAACGCTCAAGATGGCGAAAACATGCATGCACATGGCATTACCATTTTCACATGTTCTTATTTTTGTAGTTTACACAGAGACGATAACAGTATCATTTAAAAAAAAACTTGCATTTTGAAACCTATTTTAAAGTGCCCCTATTATGGGTTATGAAAGGTTCATGTTTTGGGAGTCCCCAACAACAGGTTGACATGCATGCAAGGTCAAAAAACATTTTCATTGTCTTAAAATATGCGTTTATTTTTACCTTATTTGCTCAACGACTCCCAAACGATTCGCTCAATGATTCATTTTTCTAAACCCCTCCTTTGCGTGACACTAATCTGCAGTGATTGGTCCGATTGGTCAATTTCATTTCCATTTCATCATGCCTGTAATGCCTGATAAAGCAGCGTTTGTGAGCACAGTGCTGCTTTGAGTACACCGTTACTGGGGAAACTGCTATTTTTACAGCTCCAGAAGCAGCACCTAGTGGCAAAAAATTAATTTGCATTTTCATTCAGACCAACACGAAAATCGACTGATGGTCAAGTTTTCCCAGGTCTGCGCATTTCATTCACTTACAGCTGTGTTACACACTGCATGAAAGGTAATTTTCAAAAATCCATAATAGGGGCACTTCAAAATTTTCAAGGCCGCCAAAATGCTGTTATGTTTGAATGGCCAGAATGCATAAAATGTTTCCTGTTTTTAGTTGAAAACTGTATAAACACTCCCTTAGTTAATGACAATACCCATACTCTGGCATGCACAAAAACACAGTCCACACTGAAGTGTTTATAAAAACTCAAGCATGCACTCAAATACATGCAACCTTTCATATACAGAACTGAGACAAAATAACACCAACCTTTTGGGTCGTGCCCATACATTTCTTGGGTTTCGGGCATCTTACAACCAGAGGACAGGGAATGATATACCCACCTACCCTCCCCACACACACATAAGCACACAGATTGAACAGATAAAGATGGAGTGGAGGGATTCGGCGGCATGTTGTCATAAACAGTGAGCCTGTGATGGCCATTACCAGCAAGCTGTCAGAGCAAAATATCATCAACTGTTCGAATGTGTAAACGTGTGCTCTCCACACCCACATACGAATGCTTTCACGCTCATAAACTCAGACATGCCTATGCCTACACACACACACACAGAGACATAAAAATAGTTTTCCACTGCAGTGGATGCGGCAATGATGGATTTCACACTCCTAATTTAATTTACGGTGTCTAATAGCGTGTGCGATTGTGTGTGTTTGGCGGGGGAGTGTACCATGTATGTGTGAATGAGCTGGCATGTGACTTTCATAAGATATAGCAGTCTGACCTTGATTCAGTCTGTTTAATCTGTGTTAAGTTCCAGTGCATCATCTCAAAAACGGATGAAAAATAGGGTGAGATATGGGTTTTATAATGGAGTGGTGTGGCCTGCTCA
Source organism: Sinocyclocheilus anshuiensis (assembly GCF_001515605.1). Lineage (NCBI taxonomy): Eukaryota > Metazoa > Chordata > Actinopteri > Cypriniformes > Cyprinidae > Sinocyclocheilus > Sinocyclocheilus anshuiensis. The sequence continues at coordinate 1,461,911 of NW_015542362.1, read as the reverse complement.
CATGTATTAATGTCTGGAGTAAGCATAGAAACCATATCGCTGAGGATCAGCGAAAGACGGACAAGGAAAGAGCGAGACAGTGCAGTAGGAGTGAAATCAGAGAGAGGCATTAGTGATTACCTCTGGGAACATACAGTGGCAGGATATGTTTAAGATGATCTATATACTGATACTCAGCAGCTACGATGGTGCTAAACCGATAGACATCTCACAACTCAGACATCTGTTTTGCGTCAAAAGATTAGTCCTAGGCCTCTTAAGGTTGTTTCTATTTTTGCTGCTACTCTATTTTCCCCTAGTCTGTTTTCTAAACTTATTTATATGTATTCATTATTTTATTTTTTGTTTTTTATCTTTGCATTTTATCCATGAATTCAAACATTAACCCTTAAACTTCAGTAATACAATGGTTACAAATTGCAATGGTTGTACATTTTATCTTAATTTTATTTATTTTTTTATAACTGTTATTTCATATATATGCTTCATCAAAGCCAGTTGCTGATTGTTACTGCCTTGGATGTTAAAATAGATCATATTAGACACATATATTTTTTAATTTGACAGACACTTTTAGGCATAGCAACTTAAAGTGCATTCAAGCTACATATTTTTGTGCGCATGCATGTTTCCTTGAAATCAAACCATTAATCTTGGTGTTGCTAGCACCATAGTCTAGCAGCTGAGGTACGGGAGCAATATTAGTTATTACACTTATTAGAGAATCCACATTTATCATTGAGTGAAGGCATGTGTGTGAAAGCCAAGAGGTAAGTTGTTCATCATGGATGTCTGAAAATTGCTGAAAGAGCCTAAGGAGTTCATTACCTTTCAGTTATATCAGTGATGTACAGAAAGCAACAGATGATTTTTCATGTCTCTATAGTGTTCCAACTCTCCATCTCTGTCTGCACTGAGAGAGAACTTAATCTACTATACATGTAAATCAGGGCTGAGTTATCAGTTGTTGCAATTAATCAAAGCAAGATGCAAAGGGCCGTAGGCAGCTGGACCAATCAAGGGATGAAAGACAGTTAAATCAGAGAGTATGTGTGTGTGTGTGTGTTTACTATAATCAACATGCAGATGAAGTTGCATGTTGACATGTGAGGAAATGTTGACCCCCATGCCATGTTAATTATGTTTCAACCCCGCAGTTCTTGGTCTGCCTCATAAAACCACACCAATGCCAAGGTCATGGGTTTGTTTACTGGGTAACACACATGCTGGCAAAATGTTTACCTTGAATGCAATGTAAGTTGTTTTGGGTAAAATCATCTAAAGAGAGATAAACACAAGTTATTAAAGAGGACATTTTTTTTTAACTGTTAGATCAGTTACTTATTTTATAGATCAATTACACTTATAAAGGTTCCAAAAGGAGTTTTTCGGAGCAATGCCATAGAAAAACATGCATGGGTTCCCCAAAGAACCTTTAAGTGACCAGTTTTTAAAATAATACATTTTCTTAGTGAAGAATATTTCAATAATCTAAAAAAAAAAACTTTTGCTCTACAAAGAGCCTTTTGTACTAAGGAAAGATTCCATGATGTTAAAGGTGATTTATGGAACCCTTAATGCCAATGAAGAACCTTTCTTTTTTTAGCGTTGGGTGACATCATGAGACTTAATATAGCTAATATATTTAAAAAACTGTATTTAGAACTTAGAATTCTTAGAAAATTGTTTACTTTTATTTATTAATTTTTCATTTTATTTTTTTTTGATTCACCAAAATGGACTGTTCAACAAATGTATTCATTCAAATAAATTGGACTTCCCAACACTAAATTAACCATGGTTTTATTATAGTAACAGTACCCTCTTTTTTTTTTTTTTTTTTTGCGAATTAATTACCATTTGTAACCATAGTTTTACTACAAATTCCATTGTTATGTTAATTTGTGATTACCATGGTTTAACAATAGTAACCATTGTTTTTGGATTTATTTATCATAACATCATTGTTAATTTTCGGTTGTGTTGTTGTCTGCCATAGCTCCCTCAGTATTTTAAATGTGATGAGTAATCGGCCGCTACTGTTAACAGTTGCTAGGAGTTTAATTCTTAACTATTTAAACAAAAACAAAACTACAATTACTCATTTACAGATGATACTGACCTGCACTTGACATCCTAAACAGGTCAGTAGTTTGCCTCTCTGCCCCACCTAGGCACTTCCACTCCATTCTCGAGTCTCTTGCATTGATTAAACCGTGCGTGAGCTGAAGAATATCATTGTGAGTCACGACTATCTGATTCATGATTTATTAGAGCTTTATTATCAAATGGCAAATTTGGAAATAATCGCTTTAGTACATTCGGCAGGCAATTATGTAATAATAATTTTTTTTTTTTTTTTAAAGGAAAAGGAAAAAAAAACAGGGCAGCCGGCCAAATTGGCAGCCAGGCCACCGGGAATTCTCCCGGTTCTCCCGTGCCTCGTACTGTATCTGTGATGTATTGTGATGACTACTTTTTGTTACTCCACAACACTGGCTGTCTTTCTTTCTGCCTGCAGGAATTAAACCTTCATTTGAGGCGTTGAATCTGACCTAATTCCTTCACTTCCCGCTTTATCTCTTTCTCTCGTCCCTAATTTAACCCCATAATCTCTAACCTCGCAGATCTGCTGCTGTAATTTTTTTCTCATTTAGGAAAGGTGTAATTGCATGTGCTGTGGGCTATTTCCGTGGACAGCAGAACATGATTGGGACCACCGCAGAGATACGGACAAATAAACGAGGAGAGGAAAACCCCTCGCTCACCATCTGTGTCAGAACACTTGCTGGTCCCATACTGGCAGAGAACTGTGTTATCATTCATTTCGCTAACTTGGCAACAGACATTCCCCTCATCTCCAGTCCTGGTGTTCTGAGTTCCACAATGCTGTCTGGATTTGGACCAGTCTCATTCAGCCCATGATTGGAGTGCCTGCACTTGCCCTGGGCTTCAATAAAACGTTAAATTGACAGTGACTCACACCTCATGTGGTGCTAATGTCGTCCGAACCGTCAGACATGCCCCTGTAGACCTTTCTGTAAGAGTATCTGACCCTGCATTAGAGCATGTCCTCTCTGAGGAACGTTTTAATTTTGCCACTTCTGTCACCTAAAAGCCTATCAATTTTGTATTACAGGTAATATTATTTGTTCCCAACTCTTGTTTAGTTCAAGGTTTGTGGAACTAAAATTTAGCAAGATGTTGAATATTAGTCTTCCGAAACTCTTATATCTTTTTTTAGAGCTAAAGCAAACATCACTATTACTATTGATGGCACTATAAGTTGCACAGACATGAATGCCACCTCAAAATATAAGGTTTGGGATCTTTTATGGGATATTTTGATGTGGGCCAGTTAGTATCCATCTAATACTTAGAAACACTCTAGAAAATACCCTGGCAACAACAACATCTTACACTCTTAAAAATAATCATTCTTTATTGGCATAAAGAACCTTTAAAGGGTTAGTTCACCCCAAAATGAAAATTCTGTCATTAATTACTCACCCTCATGTTGTTCCAAACCCGTAAGACCTCCGTTCATCTTCGGAACACACATTAAGATATCTTTGATGGAATCGTTTTTTTTTTCTTCTTTTGCGCACAAAGTATTCTCGTAGCTTCGTAAAATTACGGTTGAACACCTGATGTCACATGGATTCTTTTACCGGTGTCTTTGCTACGTTTCTGGACCTTGATCATGTAAGGACACTTGCTGTCTATGGGAGGGTCAGAGAGCTCATGGGATGCATCAGAAATATCTTAAAGGGTTAGTTCACCCAAAAATGAAAATTAGCCCATAAATTACTCACCCTCAAGTCATCCTAGGTGTATATGACTCTCTTCTTTCAGACGAATCCAGTCGGAGTTATATTAAAAATTGTCTTTGATCTTTCAAGCTGTTTAATGGCACTCAGCGGGTGTTGCATGCATCAGTCCAAAAGCACTTAATTAAAATACACCCATCCATAAAAAAAAAAGTGTCTCACACCGTCACACGGCTCCGGGGGGTGAACAAGGCCTTCTGTAGCGAATCGATGCATTTTTATAAGAAAAATATCCATATTCAAAACTTAATAATCACTTTAATCTAGCTTGCGCTCACTGTTGTAAACGGAAGCAGTTCCGGGCGGATGACGTATGAGGTCAGCTTTGCGCATGCGCCGCTCAGAAGTGACGAACGCGGAAGTGCAGGGGAGAAATCAAAACTAAACAACGGTCACTAATTAGAAGTACAAAACGAGGATTTATAAAAAAGAATGTCGGATGATTTCGATATAAGCCAAGAGGAGACTGGTTTTTATTTGCTAAAGTAAGGAAACTTTGCTTCCTTTGCTCCTGTTAACAAACGTTGGTTTTCACGAGACTCACCAGCGCATGTGCAACGCTGACCTCATACGTCATCCGCCCGGAACTGCTTCCGTGTACAACTGTTGGCGCAAGCTAGATTAAAGTGATTATTACGTTTTGAATATGGATATTTTTCT
>NW_015542362.1:1451511-1457144 GCF_001515605.1 Sinocyclocheilus anshuiensis | reverse complement strand
TACAGAAGGCCTTTGTTCCCCCCCCCGGAGCCATGTGAGACACTTTTTTTTTTTATGGATGGGCGCATTTTATTTAACTGCTTTTGAACTGATGCATGCAACACCCATTGCATGCATCATGAGTGCCATGAAACAGCTTGAAAGATCAAAGACAATTTTTAATATAACTCCGACTGGATTCGTCTGAAAGAAGAGAGTCATATACACCTAGGATGACTTGAGGGTGAGTAATTTATGGGCTAATTTTCATTTTTGGATGAACTAACCCTTTAATTTGTGTTCCGAAGATGAACGGAGGTCTTGTGGGTTTGGAACGACATGAGGGTGAGTATTAATGACAGAAATTTTTTCACAAAAATTTCACATTTTTGGGTGAACTAACCCTTTAACAAACCTTTCCATTCAGCCAAAGGTTTGTTATAATGGAGAAAAGTTCTTACATTGTTTTTTAAGAACTGATTGCTCAAAGGTTTTTTGGGGAGCCCAAAATGGTTCTTCCATGTTGTGGCAACCCACTACATCCTAACATCTTGATGGTGACCATCCTAAAATCTTTTGCACACCAAACCACTAAAAAATGGTTTTAGTATGTATTAAAGACACATTTTTATTAAAACATTGGTTTAGACAAATATTGTGGCGAACGGGTGTTAAACATCATACATTTTGCTATTTCAAGGATTTTAGCATGACTGGAGCAATGCATTGACAAATTAGAAACCAAGACCAGAACTATCTGTATTATAATTTTGATATTATCTCAAAGACAGACCCAGTGTGACTTTGTATCTCTCACTCTCATCCATGAGCCTACACAACTTAAATGACTTACTTTTTACATAACCTGACTGTTTCTTAATGTTGGTTATTTTAAGCTTGCTGCCATAACAGCCTTTTTTAGCTCTTGGTCTGAAGACAGTCATCTGGACTTTTATAATGTGACCTGAAAGACCACTTTGCCTTCTGTTTCTCTTATATATCCTTTCTTTCTTTCTTTCTCAGCATCATTCTTCATGTGTATGACCGTCTCATAAAGGGTGTTTACAAAGCAATCTCTCTCTGTCTTCCAGATTATGCCTGGCCATTGCCAAGTGCTCTTTGTCCTATTTGGATATATCTGGATGTGCTTTTCTCTACTGCTTCCATCATGCACCTGTGTGCCATTTCCCTCGACCGCTACGTGGCCATACGCAATCCAATCGAGCACAGTCGGTTCAACTCCCGCACCAAGGCCATGCTGAAGATCGCTGCAGTTTGGACTATTTCAATAGGTCAGAGAAACATTGATATGATGAAATTGAATAAAATGCATTATTTCTTACAACAACATGTTAAAAAAATGTATTGAACTGTACATCAATCCCAAATAACCAGTAGAGGAAATGCCAGAAAAACCTGCAGAAAAAAAGGACAGACACACACAATTATTTTTCAGTGTCAGTGGAGGTCTTTAGATTGAACAGTTGTACCACTTGTACTTACTAAAGGCAATGTCAGTCCACTGCAATCCTGTTGAATCTATTACTGGAATGTGTTTGTATCTCATACGGCCCCTCAGAATGGCTGATTGTGTTGTGAGGTTTTCTCAAGGCTCCAGCTGGGTCTAAGAGGCCCCTCAGATGAGCAACAATGAAAATGATTTGAAATGACATTGTATAAACAAGCACCAGTTTTGGTGATTGTGGTGATTTTCTCCATCACCCAGATCGGCGCCTCGAAATTCAGTGAAGCTTGGATTAACTGAATGTTTGTGATTGGTTTGGTAATCAGATACTTCTAGTGAAGATCACCACCTACTGTTCAATAAAGTAAAGTTTGGCATTCTACTGCATTAGCGCCATCTAGAGTCTGACTTGTGACATATAATGTAGAGCAGGGGTGCCCAACCCTGTTCCTGGAGATCTGCCTACCTGCAGACTTCAGTTCCAGCCCTGCTCCAGCACAGCTGTCTGTAATTATCAAGTGCTACCTAAGAGATTAACTAACTGGTTCAGGTGAGTTTGATCAGGGTTGGAGCTGAACTTTGCAGGATGGTGGAGCTGAACTTTGCAGGATGGTAGATCTCCAGGAACAGGGTTGGGCACCCCTGATGTAGAGTGACCATGACTGATCTGTTACAACAACAGAGTTAAAAAAAAAAAAAAAAAACTTGTTTGCAGTGATATCACTGGTAGTTGTGTTTAAGTATAGAAAGACCCTCTAGCTTTCACTCTCCATCCCTGCCTCTCGTTAAACTTTCTAGAAAAGATAAAACTCTTCTCACCCTGCTTTTTATTAATGCAAGCCTACACACACTCTCTCAGACATGGTGTCTCTCTTTCTCTCACCCACACAGGCTTTCCTTTCCTTTGTATTGTTGAGTGTGCTTTTATTTTTCTATTTTCAGTGTTCATTTACATTTTAGTAACTTTGTGCTATTTTTCATAATAATGAAACAACACTGTTCTATGTATCCCCCTATTATCTCTCTCTTTGTCTCCTATTCATCGCTTTTCTCAACAGGGGTTTCATGTCTCATTTGCTAATATTAGTTAGACTTGGTAATGTCAGTGCAGATGGCAGAGGGTTCACACATCTAACCTCTCTCCCGTTTAAACGTGAGCCTAATGTTTATTTGATTCTTATCTGGATTCAAAGCAGCATTAAGGCTCTATCTGCCTTGACACTCTCATTCATCTGCTCTAATTAAATAAAAGATCCTCTCTCTCAACCATCAGGAATACTGATTTAGCTGGATAAGAGAAAGGATTTGTCTTGAGGATAGATCTCTGAGCACGATTCGCTGAAGCCGTTGGTCTTTTGTCTCCAGCATCTTGCATTCCAGTTGCCTTTCTCATTTGCTAGTCTGACTGTTTCTTTGATGTTTGTTTATATATATTTGTTTGATATTCTCTTACTTCTTCCAACCACAGGTATCTCAATGCCTATCCCAGTGATCGGACTCCATAACAGAGAAAAGGTCTTGAAAAATGGCAACTGTGCTCTGAATGAGGAACACTTCATACTGGTTGGTTCTTTTGTTGCCTTCTTCATTCCTCTGGTCATCATGGTGGTCACGTATTGTCTCACCGTCCAAGCGCTTCAGCGTCAGGCCACAGTCTTCCTCTACGAGGGCAAAGCCTCTTCTCAACAGCCTTTGCAACCTCCAGTTCCACCTACTTCCCAGTTGGCCCCACCGCCGGCATCCCGTCGCAGCAGCCTGAACTGTCTACAGATCAGCAACAGCGATGGAAACATGCTCGGACTGACCGTGCCCCCAGACACCATCTCAATAATCCCAAGTTCAGAAGCCCCATCTCAGATGAATTCGCCCGCTGGACGGGACCCAGCCGGAACCCATGGGCGGCGAGGCATGATGCAGGCCATCAAGAACGAGCGGCGAGCATCCAAAGTGTTGGGTGTAGTGTTCTTCCTCTTCCTCATCATGTGGTGTCCCTTTTTCATCACTAACGTTCTGTATGTCCTCTGCCATAAAGCCTGTAATGAGCCTGTGCTAACAGAACTGCTCAATGTTTTCGTTTGGGTGGGCTACATCTCATCAGGGGTCAATCCTTTAGTGTACACTTTGTTTAACAAGACCTACCGAAGGGCATTTTCAAGTTACATGCACTGCCAGTATAGTCAGGTGGGTCTTAAACCCATCACTATAAACGCTCCTTGTCCATCCCATGCGGTAGTCACACCCATCCTGATCTGCGAAAAAGTTTCCATTGACCGGAACAGTAACTGCCGGAATGGGGACGGCAATGGAATCCGAAATCTGGAGCCCCACGACATGGACATTGACCCCGGACTGGAGCTGAAACCGGGAATATCAGAGCTGTCTATCAGCAGCGGTCACAGCCACACAGAACACACCAGCAGTGTCTGAAAACTAGCTTTTAGTGTGACATGGAAAACAGGACCGAGCTACACGTGATGTTTAGGAGATGTCGACTGTCTACGCAACCTCAGCTGTATCACAGCATAGAATGTATGCTGAGTTAGCTACAGAAACAATAATCTGACCAAGGTCAGAAAAGGGAGAGGGAATGTAATGTGTGTGATTGTGTGTTTGTGTTAACAGGTTCAGATTTTTGAATGCCATTAAGTCCTGCATGAGCACCCAGTCTCTTACTAAAGCAGCATAGGAGACTGCAGTTCACGCAAATATTCGACAGATAGAGTCATAGCATCCTCTTGTGGTCAGTTGAATAATTACAACAACAAAAAAAATGTAAAGCCAAAAAAAGAGTTACTGTGTCATCCAAGCTAGTTGCATTACAATATGGATGAAGCTATGCTGCTTAATACACTTGCAAGTCAGATCATTGTTTGTGTAACTTGTAAACATCTCCAATATGATATGATGAATCTTTTGAGTTGCAGTAATCCAGTAACACAGTTAGAGGTTGCATCTTATTTGCTGGAGGAAATGACTGCAGAACAACAGTTTTCTTCAAACCACTTTTTAAAGTGACCTAGAAAACTGGACCAAACAGAACAATGGTGTGAAGGTCATACTTAACATAAAACTTATGCTAAGACATAACAAATGCGGTATGAGTTTTGGTCAAGTCCAAACCGCTTCTCAAGGATTTTTTTTTTTCAACAGGTATTGAAGGAATTAACCTCTAGCTCTGGGGAACATGCTCTCCTGTGAATGTAAGGTTGGGAATCAGGTGGTCATGACAGAGTGAGAGAAGAAGCAAAATTGCACAACAGACAAGAGTACTAAAACCATTTACTTTATATGGACGAACTGTCCATGGCAACAAATGTTGGTCTGTAAGACCAAAAATGTTAATTTGAGGATGTCTAGGAACCTATGATGTATAAAGCTGTAAATTCTTGCTGTTTTCTGTGTAGACTCTAGAATTTCTCCTGTATCACCTTCCCTTGTTCAAACTCTCATTTTTATACCATAGCCTGTGAATGTTTTACCAAATCCATTTTTTGTTAAAAAAACAAACAAACAAACCATCATCCTCACAATGGTATAATTTTGTGAAGCTGCTATTTATTTAATAAAAGACAATTATCATTCTGCAGTACACATCACTGTGTTTGTAAAGTTTTATAAAGTGAAGCGTATCCTGAAGAGTTTGGGTACATCTACCTGCAATCAGTGTTGGGGAAAGTTACTTTTAAAAGTAATGCATTACAATATTGCATTACTCCAGAAAAAAGTAACTAATTACGTTACTTAGTTACTTTTTATAAAAAGTAATGCGTTACTTTACTAGTTACTTGAAAAAAGTAATCTGATTACGTAACTTGCGTTACTGTCTGACCAGCTGACAAAATAACCCAAACCCTTCTAAAATTTGCCATCAGACCGGCCTGTGTGGTTTAGGAGGCCAGCAATATAGTACCCTGCAATGGTATCAAATTGATTCCAGGACCCTGGACAGCACCAAATTTGTCAGTGTGTGGGAAATCTTGACATTGTATTTTTAACTTTTCTTCATTAAAACATTTTTTCAGACAAAACTTCTTAATGCCACCTGTTAAACACAATCATTTACTTAAAATGGTTCTGTGGAAATTACAGTGGGTACGGAAAGTATTCAGACCCGCTTAAATTTTTCACTCTTTGTTATATTGCAGCCATTTGCTAAAATCATTTAAGTTAATTTTTTTTCCTCATTAAT
>NW_015542362.1:1447802-1450947 GCF_001515605.1 Sinocyclocheilus anshuiensis | reverse complement strand
TAACCTTGGCCAGAATTGTGGCAAGGCACAGCTCTGTCTCTGAGCTCTTCAAGCAGTTTCTTTGACTCATTTGCTCTGACATGCACTGTGAGCTGTAAGGTCTTATATAGACAGGTGTGTGGCTTTCCTAATCAAGTCCAATCAGTATAATCAAACACAGCTGGACTCAAATGAAGGTGTAGAACCATCTCAAGGATGATCAGAAGAAATGGACAGCACCTGCGTTAAATATATGAGTGTCACAGCAAAGGGTCTGAATACTTAGGACCATGTGATATTTCAGTTTTTCTTTTTTAATAAATCTGCAAAAATGTCAACAATTCTGTGTTTTTCTGTCAATATGGGGTGCTGTGTGTACATTAATGAGGAAAAAAAATTAACTTAAATGATTTTAGCAAATGGCTGCAATATAACAAAGAGTGAAAAATTTAAGGGGGTCTGAATACTTTCCGTACCCACTGTACATCTATTTTGCCATCTGTTCAGGTATTTTCAGAGTTGAAAACAATAATGAATAAAAAACACAATTTTAAGTACTATGAGTTAGCATGAAATTAATATGCCAGCTAATAATATCATGTTAATATATCATTCGTTAAAAAACAAAAAAATAAATTAATGAAATATAAAATGTAAAAAAATGGTGCTGTAAAATGCAGATAATAAAACAGGCCACATGATGACTTAAAGTTAATTAAAAAAACTGTACTTTCAGCAGATGTGTTCATTTATTACTTTATATATAAATATTAAGTGTAGCATTTTTACTTGTAAAAACATTTAACATTTTTAATAGAACATTTATAGGCCTATGTATTGTCTTGTAGAATACAAATATATATTCAACGTATATGGTAAGGTAAGTAATGTAAGTAACATGTTTTTCCATAAGAATTTTACATTACTGTTAAAATTGTATATTTTTAAAAGTACATAGTGCATTTTTAATGTGTTTTATGTAGGTCTATCACCATCAAGGATGCTGCCATCTGCACAGAATAGGAAGCAAATCATGCATAATATTAGCTCTAATTTTCAAAACTTGAATTTAGGCAATCTATTCCTAGCATTTGCGCAGTAGGGTAATTTCTGTTTAGAAAAGCTCATACACTTGTCTTTACTTCACGTTTTGGTGTGTACATTTGCTGTAACACTTGCATTTATCAGACGACAGCGCTTCCTGAAACTACGCAATACAACCTTACTGGACCGTCTTCACTGACTTTCTTGTGGAGATTTCAGAGGTAAAATGCTGATTATTTTGTCCTCTTCTGCTCCAGTCTGTGCTTATTTCGGTGGGAGGTGGTCACGGATGCGGTCTGCGCATGCGCGCAGGGCAGCGTTTGTCGCGCTCAAGCAGAAGACTGACGCTGTCAAGGAAACGCTCACGCTGAGCGCATCGTTCCGAGAGTTACAAACAACTGAACCTGCCTCGCGCACCGTTATCCACATCAGTCGTTGCAGAAAATAGCAGTTAAGCGATGCATGCGATGTAACAATACAGAGGGAGAGCAAAATACGAACCGAAATCACAGAGACGCCGCGCCAGCGCTTGTTATATACAGGTAAACGGGCTTTTAATCGGTTTTGCCTCTCTCGTGGGCATGGACAAAGCTGAGCTGCTAACGCTAACGTCGCGCGCAAGCGCTGTGTTTTGATCACATGAAAAGGCTGTGGTGTGTTGTGTGTGTTATGGCTGTGACGAGGATTAATGTTGTGCCGTGAAAATACGGGGTGTGCGTTATATCGTTTGTGGTACAAACAAATAATATGTCGAGTCAGTTGAGGATGGTAACTTTATTAGGAACTGCGACATAATAACGTTACATCTATATTTTTATGTTTACATAATTTATCATTCGTCGATTTAGTATGCCTAAAGGGCTTGTTTTCTCCAGAATTCCATATGGCTGATTATATGTGGATATTTCTTGCGGTAAGTCACCTAAACATATAATGATAAACATAACCATAATGGGTCATAATGGTTTTTTGAAAGTCTGTCCACCATTTATTCTCTGTTTTCTCAATTACCCGCCTTTGAGTAAATGTAAATATTGGACCCTGTGCTCTGAGCTGTTTAACAACATTTGTATTAACTGTATGTCAAGTGCATTTCATATGAACCTCAATGATTGGTTGGCATCACTTCTACATAAAAATATCAATATTTATTTTAATTGTTATTTACATTTTAATACTGTTATATACGTTTTAAAACTGTTACATACCTGTCAACGCATCTCCAGGGCCCAAAACAATAACTCAGACCTCAGACACCAGAGGGCTAATGTTAAGTTTATCATGTTAACCAGAGTAAATTATTGGTGTCCAGCGTGCTTACCAACTTTGAAATGTCACATTTTATTATGATGATGTCAGTGTTTTGATGCACCTGACCACAAGCCAGAGTTGATCTGTTTACTTGAACTTTAGCATTAATGTCAGTTCTGTAGATATGCTGAATGAACATGTTCATGTTTAAGTCTTGAACATAGTTCAAGTGAAGTCTCTTGTATCTTGTAAATTTTTCTTTCAGAAAGTCAAATTTTCCTAAAAATAGAACCACTAAACTTTTTTTTCTGCAAGTCTTTTTCATTTTCTAAATGCCTACTTTTCTTTTTTTGAAATCTTTTGTTCAAAGCAAATGACAGAGACTTTTAATTGAAACTTGAAACTTGTTATTTATATGTGCTTACAACTGGTAAAGTGACCTTTCATTTGTAGATAGGTGATATATTAAAATTCTCACAAAATTATACAATTATTAGTATTAAAATTCTCACAAAATTATACAATTATTAGTAAAGTAGTAGTAAAGAGTCCAAGTCAGTTGGTTACTAGTTAGGTAACAAGTCGGTTTATTTGTGAGAGATGTTGAGAAATTGAGTAATGTAGTGACATTCTTGCACAGGTCTTAGAGTGAGTAAATGATGACAGAAGTTTAATTTTAGGAGTCACTCTCGTTTATAATCGCGGCATTGTCTGATAAAATCAACATGCATCTACACTAAAGAGCGGTTATGCAGTTGTTTTGGCTAATTACTTTTTTGTCTCATGCAGCGCACTCAGGGCTGTACGTTAACTTTTTTTTCACATAGCACTGGTGCTACAGAGGTTGAAAGTTTTGTAGCACAGGCCAAAA
>NW_015542362.1:1438422-1447588 GCF_001515605.1 Sinocyclocheilus anshuiensis | reverse complement strand
CTGCTTCTCTGCCGCTCACTGCACAGAACAGACGCCGAGAGAGGTGACACTTCTCCGGGAAAGTCAGACCTCGCGTTCGCAGGACAGCACTGGCGAAATCTTCCAACTGAACCATAGCTAAGGTTTATCCAAAAAAGTCGCTAGGTTTGTCAGTATGAATATTCTATGGAAAAAAGCCGCTAAAAGGGTCTGAAAGTTGCTAAATCTAGTGCTAAAGTTGCGCTCGTGTGTGTGTGTGTGAGACGCGGGAGCTGATGGCAGGGGGCAGTGGATATTTGTGGCGGTCAATGTGGATATTGTGGATGAGTTCTTCTGTGTCATCACGTTCTATTAGTTCTACAATTTCAGTTTCGGAACTTTCATGCTTAGTAACACATACAGCTGTTTATTCACCACAGTGCAACAGTGAAAAGGGACCCCTTTCAAACAGTGTCGTGTTCCGAACGTTGTTTAAGCGACATACGCGGTATTGCGGTATTTTAAAAATTCATATCATAACAAAAATAAACACCGGTATTCGGTATGAACCGGTATACCGCCCAGCACTATTTTGGGGTGACCTATGCCTTTAAATGCCCACAATTTGTTTTAGACTTTAAAGTTCTGTTGTTGTGTCATGTTGTTAGTTAACCCAGCGGTGTGTTGAATGTGGAGCTCCGCCACATTGCGTAGTTTGGTCACACTTCCCTACTATGAGTTTTCCAGAGCTGTATCAGTGTTTGTGTGTTTTTAGAGCTGGGCCCCTCACTGCCTTGACCTGTGTTAGATGGTTAAGCAACACTTGGGCAATAGCAGTACAAGTAGGTTTTTCTCCTGGAGGTAAGTGAAAAGAGTATGTAGGGAGTCTCAGTAGAGGTCAGAAATTTCCATTCCAGTCAACATTTTGTTTTTAAAAGTCAGTTTAGTATATTATCTGTTGTCATACAGCGGGCCACCTCTCCCCTCTGTTGTGTGTTTGTGTGCAAATGAAAAGCAATGGCTGTGTAAAAGTGCTGTTTGCTGCTATTTTGCCTTTGCCTTTTGTTACCTGCCACCAAAAAAAAAGAAAATGCAAGCATGGCCTGTCTATTGAGCCCATCGAAAAGGCCTTTCCAGGACACAGTACATGTCAGGATATGAGACAGCTGGACCAAACCAGTGTCTCTCTCATTTTCTCTTATTCATTCATTTCAGTTGTCAACAGCTATATGAGTAGGTGCGTTGAGTCTAGTTCTGTGAACAAACCCAAAAACACACACATAAATACACAGCCTGTTTTACCAGCATGCTTACTCAGCAATATCAGGCACCGGTAGGGCATGATCGATCATGCGTTGTTGTTGCAGTTACTTTACATGGTTGTCACAGTGGTCATCATCGATGTTGTGAATCAATCCACTGCTGTACCATGTCATCAGTCTCAGCCCAGTATCTCAGGATGGTGCCAGGGACCTTATGAGTTCATAGAGTTCATATGAAATTGGTTTAATGGGTTCTCTGTCAGGATTTATGATCAAAAGCAAGGTTCCAGAACAGCATAGAAGTGGTACTGAATGCTCTGAAAACTAAATCTATAATCCTAACAAAAACTAAATGACAAAAGCACATAACAAAATTACTAAAGTTAAATTTAAGACTAGGAAAAGTGTCAGTCAGCATGGTAAGGTCTGTTTTCCTGCAATATCTGGTATCGTGATAATGGGTATGGATGGTCGATTAATTGTCCAACATCAAAATACTTCTGACAACACAACCTCGCCCCTCCCCACCCCCCAACCATTCGAATCTCCGTAGGCGGGAATTATTTGTAATGATATTCCAGTGAGCCGCTTTGTGATATCACAAAGCCCATAAACAAACGCTGTAGTCCAAACGAGCCGTTCGTTGTAGTTCTTGAAAAGGGATTTTTTAAAAACGAAATATCTCCCTTTGGAGTGGACTTTGAGATTTGTAACTTTCTAGATCTTTTTTATGCCCAAACATACACACTACACACTGACTAAAATTAAAAAAGTGAAAAAGCATAATAGGACCCCTTTAATGTCAGCATGCTAAAACACCCCTTTTGTAACAAATTTGCTGTCTTCATCGATACATTTATGCATCTGATTCCATAGGTCTTCCACTTTTTTGTGAGGACTAAGACTTTTATACAAGTTTTGTGCAATGACCTTCAATCTAACTATACAGGATGCCTGAGACTTAGTCATCTAGTCATTTAGACAACCCACTAACTAAATGATTTCAACCCTCTACATTGCGAGTAAATCACTCGCATATGCGCAAATCAGTTCCAGCGAACGCTGACAACGTGATTAATATTCATGAACCCAGCAGCTCATTAATCCTTAGTGAGTTTTATATTGTTAATATAGTAGTAGTATTATCTGTTAATAATAATTACTATTATCTATTACTATTATCTTTTTTTACGGAAACACTGAATGACCAACAATATCTTAAGCACCACCACCAGTCCTAAGATCAATTAAAATGACAGATATGTATTCATACATGTTACCAATTTTTAGTTCTAATCACTGATGTTCTATCATTAAATAGTGCTTAATTATCATAATATCATAATATAATGCTTGATTGACTGATTAAGAATCTGCGATTTAAGCTGTGCCATTTTACAAAGATAAGCTGATTTATATATATATGTGTGTGTGTGTGTAAAATAGTATATCAGTCTGGCGAGCAAACAAAAAAATTTACTAGCCAATGGCGATTCAATTGCCAAGGTGTTCGTAGAGGGCTGTGATTTAGAAATTGTTTAGTTTTGCTCATCCCTAATTCCAACAGATCTTTTCTTCTATATTGTGACGTACATCTGAATAAAACCGATTTTCGAAAAAAATAAACTTTTGGGGCGGGACTTGCTTCTATCTATTTGTTGATTGGACTAAATGATTGGAGAAGTTTGACATGCATCGCCAGAGAAAAGTCTGTCATTTCACCTGAAGACAGAGTTATGATATTGTAATTAAAAACTGCAAGCTCAAAAAAAAGTAAAAATTAAATGAAAAATGCATGAATGAACTGTTCAAGATCACTAATATGTATTTAGAAAATAGATTTAGAAATGTAGAAGAAATAGAAATTCTGTGATTTCTTTTTTTTTGTTTTGTTTTTTTTTTTGTTTTTTTTGGAAAATCAAATTGAGGTAATCATTCATTTAGGTCTTCTCTGGGCTGAAGGTTTCATCCATCTCCATTCAGCCCACAACCATATTTCACTCTTCAGTTAATCCACCGCTGTCTCTCCAAACACCCCAGTTTTTTTCTCCTGTTAGCCTGCCCCATTTACACAGATGAAGGACCCATCCATATCCTAAAAAAATGAATGCAACTCCAGATACAAAGCAGGTCTCAGATCAGAGCAGACCTCAAAGCACTCGCTCCAGCAGGGAGTTGATCCCCTTTGCTCCGGGCTTTATCCAGCTGGGGGTTCGTGCACTGGGGCATGGGGACTCCAGGGCACATGTTCGCCTGGCTGATTTGTCCCGATTGTGCTGAATGCAGCACATTTAATTGTGTGTGACGGAGTGAGAAGAGTTCATGGGAGAGAGACAGAAAGAGTGTTACTAACCCTGAAGCCCATTCCAGTTTAACAACTATACTCTCATTTAATGCTAAAGCTTGGGCTTTTCTTAAACCAGAGGAACCCATTTATAATCAATTTTATCATGTCACATTAAAGCTGTATTATTCATGACAAGAAAGAATCTTTTTGGTTTGCAAAAGGCATATCTGATGCATTCAAAATCAGATTTGCAAGAGCTGGTCCACATGATGAGGGCAGAACTTTTGATTATTTGACGTCGAAGGTCTTTAGTCTGTTTAAACTAAATTAAACTAAAATGATAAAATAATGTTTGTTAAGTGAAATAAAGCTGAAATAAAATATAAATATTAGAAGAAGCGGTTAAACTAAATGAAAATTAGAAATGTTGCCAATGCTACTAAATGAAATAAGTTTAGTAGGTTAGCAGTTTTATAATTAATAAAAATTAATTATACATAAATAATAATATAAAAACTAGTAAAAAAATATATAGAAATTACTTAAAATTAACTAAAATTAACATGGAAACTGAAAATATAACAAAAAATATAATAAAATTTTTAATACTAAAACTATAATAGTATATAAATATTACTAAAACAACACTGGCCTGGAGTTATTGACCTTGAGAGGGTTAATGTACAGTGTTTGCTCTGTCTAGCTGTTTGTCTAACTGTCTTGTCTATCGAAGTGTTTGGCTTCTGCTCTTCTTTCGTTTTTGATCAAGCAACAATCAGGGGGCATGAATGGAAACCATGGCAACACTTCCTCTCAGTCTGCACTAATGACACTCTTGTTCTGTATTTTGAACAGCTCTGAATATGTGAGATAAGGGAAGAGAATGTAATCCTAATTCCTCCTTTTTTTTTTGGTGGCTTTGGTTGGGGGTTGATCAGAGAGCCCAAGCGTTGATCCTGACATTAAAGAGGTGAAGGGGAGCCAGAGGAAGGGGAGGCAGAGAGGGGGATCCGGGGCTCTGGAATCTGAGCAGCACAAACAAACGTCTCCTCATCAGATCCACCTGCAACTGCAGCTCTTCTATTTGTGCGTCTCTTGATTTGACATTTAAATCATAATTTCCTCCTGAAAACTGTTGCTGGGAAGAGAAAGAAGGAGGGATGAGTCTGGTGGTTGAGGATGTTTGTCGGTTTTGTGTGTGTGTTTACAAATATGCACAGATATAAGTATGATATTGTTGATTTTTATACATGAATGAAATGCAGTAATGATTGTGTAGAGTATATAAGAGTCTCTCTCAAACATGTAATATTTGAATATTTTAAAATGTGAAGTAAAATGTAATAATTTCTATATGTGTTTATAGAAATAACAGTAGGTATAGTCATTGCTGTCCTTATAAATATATGCATTATTGTTCAAAATTTTGGGGTCAAGACTTTTATTTGAAAGAAATAGTCATTTTATTCAGCAAGCATGTATTGAATTAATCAAAAGTGACAGTGAAGACATTTATGTTACAAACACATTCTATTTTAAATAAATGCTGTTGTTTTGAAATTTCTATTCATCAAAAAACACAGAAAAATGGCAGTTTCCACTAGAGCCTGACCGATATATCATTTTGCTGATATTATCGGCCGATACGAGCCTGTCGCCGATATATCGGTATCGGCGAATATGCCGCCGATATGAATTTTTTTTTTTACAGAACATAGTAGTGGTAGTATTGCTGTTACAAAACAAAACAGTGCGCCTGTGCCATCCGCCATTCATTCATTGCGGAAATCATGGCGCCTTGTGCATGATGTCAAATGCTTCCGCAGATTTGTAGTATTACTATAACATTATATCGATACTATAACACGATATTGAATTGACGTCATTTAAAAAAAAAAAACGATTGATCGAAAAATCGATTGTTTTGCCCAGCTCTAAATGTTTCTGCTTTCCTTTTTGACCAAATAAATGCAGCCGCATTGTAAGTTGTGTAGACTTTTATCTACTGGATGGATTGAATTAGAATCAAAACCTGTTCAGAAAATGAACTTCAGTGTTCGTGGCTAATGATATGGTGTGTGTGATATTTTGCAAGCAGACCGCAGGCACTTGGTTCACAGTGGGAGATGAGTGTTTGATAGTGTTCCATTGACTTTTAAACACATGCCTGTAGAGAGGGAGAGCTGGGCCTTTAATTCTATTATAAATGCCGTCTGTTTCACACAGAGCAGATGCTTTTGCACACATACAATGATAATAGATGACACTGACTCACATTAAAAACAACCTTAGACCTACACATCTACAAAAGTGGGTAGTTCTGCCATGTAATGTTATGCAAACAGAAACTACACACTCACAGACTCCTGCTGCTTTACAGTGACTGCTCCTAATTAGAGGGTGACACGAGAGTTGATTTTCAAACCTCTCCCGTCCCCCTCCCACAAAAAAAAAAAAAATCCCATCCCAATCCCACGAAAAAACTCGGGGAAAATCCCGTCCCAGTCCCAGAAGAATGACTCCCATTCCTTCCCACTCCCGTGTTGTGCTTTTTATTATTATTATTATTATTATTATTTTATTTATTTTATTTATTTATGATTATTATTATTATATGTCTAATTGACAAAAACTTTTCTTATCTCTTAATTTTAATTGGCTAAAAAATAAAATACACTGCTGGACAATAACCAGTAATTTGTATTCTATAGTATTTTTGATATATATTGTCCTAATGCCAGTTTTATGATAATGATTAGTTTATATAATACAAAAACGTTTACCATTTTTATCACAGAATTTTATATATTTTAGCTTCTGTACTGTAATAAATGCTGTCAATTAGTACTGTATCATTCATATACTTTATTTATTACCTGGATTTATTACCTTTATTAAGACTTGAAAAACACACACAAACCATATATTGTTGCAATCGTTTATTGAATTCACCTTTCATCAGTTAAAGTTTGTCTGTTATTCAGCTTAGCTACACCGATAGCGGGATGCCTTTGTCCACATTAGGGATTTCCTGGCACATCAAAAAGTATTAATACTTCTATGAGTCCGTTTTGGACATTATGCACGAGAGCACCCTCGGGCTTCGAGTATGAATAAAACAAACACTGCATAAGAGTGTTTGTTTAGCACTCCGTAATGTTCACATCGTTTTGGATACGAATAAAACATAGTCACATCGTTTTGGATATCTTGTCTCTCTTTATTTCAATCTAGATTTATTCACACTGGCCCTTAAAATCCCCTTTGTGAACAAACTTGCCCGAAAAAGTTGCAGGGGAAGAGTTTAGCTGTTATTAAAAGTCGAGGGGACAGCGTTTTCTAAGGCCATGCTACAGGGAGCCACTGCAGAGGGTTGCTGACCTCGGACTTAACCAGCCACACCAAAGCAAACAGGAGGAGAGCATAAAGAGACAGGGCAACTAGAATTGAGTTCAAAATTAAAATATACAGTTTATTTATATAAAAGCCAAGGTATATTTGTGTATAAAGTTGGGTATCATAGTGTTATTATGATTCCCAGTCCCGCCCACTCCCGCTGGCATTTTTTACTGTCCCGTCCCAATCACGTGATTAATAGTGATTTTGTTTCCCAAAATGTCAGCCTCTACTCCTAATCAGATGCTACTGGATAAATGTTTAGCATTGGTTAATTAAGTGAACCACATATGCTTAGCGCTCTTGATATTCACATCACATATTACACATTACTGCTTTACATCCCCCCCACACACATTACAGAATCTCATGAATTCACTCCACTGCTCTCCCTGGGGTCCCTGACCCCCTCCTGCTGTTTGAGAGAGATTGGGAAATTCAGACATGTTCAGGTAGTCATTAAATAACTAAATGAATAAGTGTGTGTGTGTGTGTGTGTGTTCAGATCTCTGTGTGGATGGGAGGGGTTTATGAGAGAGTGAGTGTGGCTATGCTGCATTCTTGACATCTTGTTGAGATATATAGTGCGGGATTCTCTCTGCACCATTTTTCACTTCTCTCTCTCATTCTCTCGCTCTCTCTAAATCCTTTCTCAGAAGCCGTTTCAGTGTTGTTTCCATGGCAACAGCACCAAGGCCCCTCCTGGCAAGGTGGCACACTTTTGGCTCTCTCTGTCTGTCTGTCTCTCTCTCTCTCTCTCTCTCTCTCTCTCTCTCTCTCACACTCTCTCTCTCTCTCTCTCTCTGTGTGTGTGTGCGCGCATGTGCGAGAACAGTGGAGTTGGTTGGCGTGAGTGAGAGCGTTCTTGAGTGAGTTTCATTTTTCTACTTTCTATTTTTTTTGTGATTGTTTTTTTTTGGGGGATTAAACGTTTTTGTTTGTGAGTACATTTTGTGGCATGGTCTTAATTTTTCACTCTTTAATATATATGCCCCAAATATTGGGACAGAACGTAAGCTTTTCTTTGAAAAACTTCATACAGCTTTAAGCAGTGTTCCACAGGGTAGGATTATTGTATTGGCCGGAGATTTTAATTGCACTTTAGATCACACATTAGATAGGAATCATGAAGAACCTCACAGTCCGTCAGCAGATGTTTTAAAAAAAAATTTGATAATGTATTATGATCTTGTAGATGTTTGGAGAGAAGCTTTTCCTGATGTAAAACAGTACACATGGATAAAAGTAAATTCTAATATGGTTTCTGCAGCAAGGCTTGACAGAATTTATGTACAAAGAAGTGTTAGAGAAAAAATTTTTAATGGTTGCATTACTCCCACTCCTTTGTCAGACATTTTATGTCTGTCAATGTCACTACTGCACAGAGCACATTTAATTAAAGTGCTGGGGGTTTTCTTTGGAACAGAGCAATACATGGAAAAAAATTGGGAAGGCCTCTATGAAAAGGTGGCTGGGCGCTTACAGAAATGGAGATGGATCCTTCCTAAAATATCTTATAGAGGGAGGGTTCTTGTTGTAGACAATCTAGCAACATCAATGCTATGGCATCGTTTGACTGTTATTGACCCCCCCAAAAGTTCTATTACAAAGACTACAGAAGGTTTTTGTTGATCCAAAACGTTCAGGTGATTTACAATGGAGAATATTGCATTGTGTGCTAGCCACAAATGTTTTTGTTTCCAAATTTAACTTGAATGTTTTGCTATTTCTGTAATAGTCATGAAACGGTTTTTCATGTTTTCATTGAATGTTCAAGGTTGGTGCCACTTTTTGCATTGCTGGAAAGGATTATTGAAGGATTGGGCTTTGATTTTAACAAAATACTTTTTATTTATGGCTGTAGGTATTCTAAAGTAAACAAGGAACGATGTACTGTTGCCAGTTTTATAATTGGGCAAGCAAAGTTCGCTATTTGGAAGACTTGCAGACTTGCTCTTGAAGGACGAATTGTTAAAGTTCTTAGTCTGTTTACAGCATTAGTCAAATCAAGAATAAGAGTAGAATATGTATTTTTTAAAACTACAGGAAACATGGTTGAATTCATGTATAAATGGTGTGTAAATAGCGGTTCATTTGTGTTTTCTGAAGATGACTCTTTATCATTTATTTGGTGAATATTGTTGAAAATCTTTTATATTGTTGTGCCAAGTGTGCAATCTTTTGATTGATTAAAGATTTTTTAAACCTCTCTCTCTCTCTCTCTCTCTCTCTCTCTCTCTCTCTCTCTCTCTCTCTCTCGCTC
>NW_015542362.1:1418475-1438322 GCF_001515605.1 Sinocyclocheilus anshuiensis | reverse complement strand
TTTTATATTGTTGTGCCAAGTGCGCAATCTTTTGATTTATTAAAGATTTTTTAAACCTCTCTCTCTCTCTCTCTCTCTCTCTCTCTCTCTCTCAAACACACTCTCTCTCTCGCTCTCTCTCACACACTCTCTCTCACACTCTCTCTCTCTTTCATTCACTGCTTTTTCTCTGTTTCCCATAATTCTCACCATCAAATTTTTTCAACCGTTTGTGTCTAAGAATTCAAGTTGTTTCATATATCAAGTGACTAGTATCGTCGAGATACTATTATAGTTTTTAGTATTTTGAATTAGTTTTTATTTTTATTTTCTCGATTCTCAAATATGTCTATAGTCTTTATTAATCATTTTTTTTATTTATGTTGTTTTCTGTTGATTTTAGTACATCAAGTTAAACTAAATGAAAATGAAAAATTATGCTTTGGCAACTCCCTGAAATAAAGAAAAGTTTTTTTTATATATACATTTTATTTTATTCATACATTTTAACCCTAAATGGCTTGAAAAGAGCCTGTAATTATATTTTTGACTAGGCAATTTTATTAAGTATGGTAACATTTTGGCAACAAGTTCGGTAACATTTTAGGGACCAATTCTCACTATTAACTAGTTGTTTATTAACATGCCTATTATTGCCATATTGGCTGTTTATTAGTACTTATTAAGCACATGTTCTGCATGACCATATTCTAATTCTACATCCCTAATCATACCCAATACCTAAACTCAACAACTACCTTACTAACTATTAATAAGCAACAAATTAGGAGTTCATTGAGGCAAAAGTTGTAGTTAATGGTTTGTTAACAGTGAGAATTGGACCTTAAAATAAATGTTACCGAAATTTCTCTTAACTTTTAAATATAACCAGGCAAAACACAACCAAACGAAAATCAATAAATGCTATTTCTTCCATGTTAATCACATTTTTGCATGGTTTGTGACGGGTAGTCCTACCCACAGTTAAATCTTATTGGTCCAAAAGCCACCTAACTGTATTTTATTAAACATCAGACATATTCTGATGGAATGATTCTGATTGGCCGAGATTGTGTCAATTTGCACAGCAGTTTCAATAAAATGTGTTACTTCATGCCAGGTTGGGACATGGTGTTAGTATCAGTGTCTGTGTCTCAATTCGTTGAGATCTACCTGCTTAAACAGCATATTTGAGAATCATAGAGGTGTAATGAGTCAGCAGCAAACAAAACTGTCTAGGTAGGTAGCATTCTTGTAGCTCTACTGGCAGGGCAGTGCACTAGCAATGCCAAGGTCATGAGTTTGAGTCTCAGGGACATGCTGATAAAATGCATATCATGAATTCTCTGAAAGTCGAATGCATGAATGTAAATGTGGGCAGGCAGTTCACAGGGTTTTGAGAGAGTCTGATGTGTCCTTTCATTCCCCCAAAAAACACAGACAGATATTCTCTCTCTCTCTCTCTCTCTCTCTCTCTCTCTCTCTCTCTCTCTCTCTCTCTCTCTCTCTCTCTCTCTCTCTCTCTCTCACATATTCTCTCTCTCTCTCTCTCTCTCTCTCTCTCTCTCTCTCTCTCTCTCTCCATTAACCCATCCTTTTGTTACTTACACTTCACACAGTCCAGCCGAACGCTCGAGGGAGTGAGGATTACAGCCCTGCGCCTCTACAGTCTCACTCAGCTCTGCTGCTTTATTCATGAGCAGGCCGAGAGATTCAGAGAAGACAGATTGAAAAAGAGTGAATGTTTTAGTGCAAAGTGATCAGTTATTGAACTGCTGTGTAATTGTTATGATGGTGTGTGTGCCAGCACTTGATGAAAAGCAGGAAGAATATTCCATCATAATGACATTTAAAAAAACATTGACACATAATTTAAAATACCTTCCGTTATTGACATATATAATATACAGTATATGGTCGCATTTTATTCCCATAGTAAAAGATTTCCACATAGTAAAAAATGCTAGTGTAGTTAGAAGTGAAGAATTGGGGAGAAAATAGTTTTAAAGTGTCCCTGTGAAAAAAGACAAGATACAAGCGATTTCAAGTGTATTCCAGTGGAAAAATTCACATGTTGTTGTTCATTAAATTGGACAGGCCGTGTCTGCTTCAAACTGTGAGAGCAGAATTAAATGAAAAGCTCATGGGAAAAAAATGAAAAAATTCATAATGTTTAATGTTTGTGAAATCCATGATTTGACATTTGACCTTTTTTTGGATTACTTGATGAATAGAACATTAAAAAGAGCAGCATTTATTTTAAATAGATATCTTTTGTAAAAAGTATTTCTCTTTAAAATAAAAAATACGGCCCCTAAACTTTTGAATAGTCATATAGTTTAATAGGTTTGTTAACCTTTGCAATCTGGTTTTCCAATCACTTTCAGACTGAAATAATAACTAGACACACAAAGAAAGCAGGGGAACACACACACGTCTGCTGTCCCACCGGGCTATAACAGTGCTCTTTTCATGTCTCATTAGCAGCATACTCATCCGCTTTAGTTGCCAGGCGATGTTGTCTGTGTGCCCAGGTCACTGAACCATTGTGCCTGCATCAGTGTGTGTGATGCCAGTGACTGTCTTTATTAGCGTTTGTCTGTGGTCATTGGTGGTCTGTAAACAGGAACAGACCACAGTAGGTCCTTTTTTTGAAACTGGCCCACTTATGTCAGACGTCTGTATTAAATACAGGTGAATGATTAATCAGCACAGAATGCTTAAGGCATGCTGGCTCAACCGAAAAGACAATGTAACCATATTACATTGTGAGATTTGATTTTATAGAACTGATTTAAAATTTCATACTAACACTTTTACCTTTACATTGGCTTTCATTTGTACACTCAGTAAACAGACTAAAAACAGGGCTCAACATTGAGGATGTCCCAGGGCTGTGTGGCAGAGTTTTGGGTCAGTTGATTATACGGTCACTTGCCTTGTTGGACCAGTGCTGCTTTGACGGATGTGTTAAACTTATACAAACTTAAACATTTGGTTTTATTTGACATATTTAACATTATCTAAATGACTAACACGGTTTTTGGTTAAATGACTTTTGGAATATTAGGAGCATCAAGCAAATCGCATATTTTGCAATGTATGCCATTGTTTTTGCTTGTTATTTCAGCGTGTGTAAGCTTTCATTCAAAGCTTTCATTGAGTTATAATTTTGTAGTATATTATAGTTACTAATTTTCAGCAACTAATTTTAAGTGAAAAATATAGTTTATGTTGTAAGTGAATCAAGGAAATTATCATATGCATTTTAAAAGATGAAATCTAAATAAAACCTATCCTGAACTTAAAAAACATAATTTAAAATATATTTTTCTCTTAAATGTCTTATTTTTATATTGGCTGTGACAATTCTCAGGTTAAATCTGTTTGTTTTATAGCTATTTTAATAGTTAATCTATTTTAACAATTAAAAAAACAATAAATGTATAGTAAAATTAAAAGTCAGTTCAAGAAATTCTTATATACTTTTACAAATTATGACGTTTTAAAAACTAAATATTTTTTTCCTAACTGTATGTGTGTGTGTATATTCTCAGTTTAAATTAATTCCGGAAATATACCTCCTCATTAGGTGTTTGAGTTCATTAAGTGTCTTAATGGGTCTTCCTATTTCTCTCTCTCAGCAGTAGTCAGTCATGCCGCTGGTGAAGAGGAGTATCGAGCCCAAGCACCTGTGTCGAGGAGCTCTGCCTGATGGAGTGCCCAGTGAACTGGAGTGTGTCACCAACAGCACCCTGGCAGCCATCATCAAACAACTGGGCAGCCTGAGTGAGTGGCACCCTGCTTTTCTCTCTTTTTTTAGTTGTATTGAATTGTTTGTTCTTTATATAATCTTTCATATGTTGCCTGTTGAAATAAGTCAGAAAGCATCATTCTGGTCCACCAGCTTGACCAAGATTTGGTGATGAATAGCATCACTGTGCTAGACCACTAGCTCGACCAACACCCAACCTAGCATGGAAATTCAGTTGATCTTTTCAGTACGCCGTTCTCTTAGCTTCTGTTGCCTTCTGTCTTGCAGGTCGTCACGCAGAGGACATCTTTGGAGAGCTGTTTAATGAAGCCAACAGTTTCTACATGCGTATGAATAACCTGCAAGAGAGAGTGGACCTGCTGGCTATCAAAGTCACCCAACTGGACTCCACAGTGGAAGAGGGTAACATCACACGTTAAGCTTAATCTCTGCATCATCTCCAGATCTTATCAAGCTTTCAGCTGTAGCAGCTAGCAGCTGAGAGAGAGTGCGTTTGCCTTCGAGTGCTGTTCTCTATAATGGTCTTCTTTTAGCCTGTAGTTAGCGGGATGACCCAGCTTTCTTTGCCATGAAAGAGAGAGAGATCAAACTGTATCACTTTACTCCTCCCTCTAACTCCTCTCATCTCTTTCTTTTGTTCTTCTCTCTGCGGAATAGAAAAATCCAGTGCCTGGTGGCACCGTCTCTTGTCTCAAAAAATGAAGCAGATAGCAGAGCACAGCACGACTCTGATGTCAGGCTGTGTGTTTGATGGACATAAGAGAAGAGATTCTTATCTGTAAACACCCTGTCCAGATGCAAAATCAAGATTAGGGCCACTTTACATGTTCTAACGATGTACTCGTCTATTTAAAACATTCCGCCCAGCTGTGATTGATAACTGGAGAGCCGATAAAGAGGGTTTAATATGTTCCAGCTCCCCCGTGACCCCTCACTTACGGAGAAGACACATCGACGTTTCTTTTAAAGTCTGAGCGTTCCATTATCACCTGATTCACAGTGAGCGATGACCTCTCAACCACACCGAGAGCAAAGCCTGCTGGGAATGCACAGCGTGTGGTTTCTGGGCCGTGTGTGTGTGTTTATAGCTTTCTAATGTGTGTGTCTGTCTGACCTGATGGTGATCTGGGGTTTATGTGTGCTGCATGTAGAATGCAGGGTTGGGAAGTGGGGAGTGGGAGGAGGAGAAGAATGTCTGAATATCGAGACATCTCACAGAGAGGAAGTGACAGAATATTGTGTGTGTGTGTGTGTGTGTGTGTGTGTGTGTGTTACCAGAAAGGGTGATGGGGTTTGCTGGCATTCATGGTTGTGTCTGATCCAAAAATGTCACCCCATCCCCCTCTTAATGTCCGTTCTAATTATTAATTTATAACCAGCCATCCAGACTCAAAACTGAGCTTCTTTTGCACTCGAACAGACTGCGCACAAGGACAAAAGAGGCATTTAGAGATACAAACAAAATGAGAAAAAAATCAATAAAATAGAGGACGTGTGTGATTTGTAGAGCTGTATATTATAGAGCAGTGCCTCATTGGATATTAATGTCTTAGAGCCAGGGTTATTATAGTTATCTAAAACAAACAAAAATCAATCTTTTTTCAGCGAGTTGCTAAAACATCATTTCTTATTGTCATTAAGTTTAACAGTGTAATAAAAGAACTAAAATTAAACATTTAAACAATTAAAAAAAAAATTATGATAAAAATTACAAAATAAATACTAAAATGTTAACTTAAAACCTAAAACTTAATTCAAAATAGTATTAAAAACTATAATAGTAACTTAATGATAATAAAATAACACTGCTCAGTTTTTTTGGATCAATAACATTTAGATTACATGTGAATCTTACTGGAATCGCTTATTAATATAAAAGACAACCATTTTAATAGTCAAGCCAGAGATTGGGTTTAAGATTAAATGGGTGAGCTACGTCATAGCTGTTTTAGACAGACTGTTTTTTGGTATTTGAACAAATAAGCAAGGAAAGGGCTTTTCTCTTCCATTACAACAGCATTGCATTCTGGCTCATAGTACATATATTGTGAAAAGCCGAACCACCTTGTTTTATAAGTTGTCCCAGGTTTGACCTCATATACCCCATTCCTGCCATCAGATCAGCCAGTATGCTCAGTCTTGTATTATTAATGTTCAATAAAGCAGTACAGTGGCCCCTGAGGCACAGCCAGTGCTTTAATATTGTGTGTGTGTTCTCCTGTGGCATACATAATTAGAGGGCGATTGAGGCAGTCCATCATTCTTTACATCAAAACAAGCCCCGCCCTCTCAGTAACAGACAATCCCTACACTAATGTAGAAGAACCTAATAAATAATTTAGCAGTGGTCCACAGTTAAGACATAAATTTCCACAGTGTCAGATCATTGCATGACTGATGTTACAGAATATCTAAACTCTAAACTCTTTTCCGCTTTTGCACTACTTTCTATCAGAGACAGACTGTTAATTTTTATACAATGTCTTTTTAGTCATAGTTTTCTCCTTTTAATTGAATTTATGTATATTTCAATTTAATTGTATATTAGATTTAAATATGAATTATGACATATTTGTAAGTTTTTGTGTGTGGGTGGGTGGGTGTGTGTGTGTGTATGTATATATATATATATACAGTGGTGTGAAAAAGTGTCCTGATTTCTTATTTTTTTGCATGTTTGTCACACTTTAATGTTTCAGATCTATATATAAACCTGTCACACACCAATTGTAACATCATCATTGTCATTAGTTATCATACGTCTTTTGACTGACCGTGATGTCCCAAGTTTTAATTTGTGTGTTAATAATGGGTTGAGATTAATCACTTTTTCAGTATCTCATACTTGTTTTTGATTTGTGCAAGCAAAACATCTGAAGTCACTGCCAAACAGCTACATCTACTGAAAAAAAAAAACACACAAACAAATGTGGGATTGTGAGGCAGGAGCTCCACATGCTCTAGGGCAGGCAAAGCAGTGATGTTGCTCTTAAATGCGCAGCTGATCTATCATATGTTTGTGCCATTCCTGATTAGGGTGAGAAGCAGATCATGTGAATAAGAGATTGACCATCTGCTGTCTCATGGACAGCTTCATCCTTTCTTTAACAAACACATAAGAGACTTAAGCAGGAATTTCACACAGCTTTACTTTAAGGCCCTTTAACACTTTATGATGATCAAGGGACAGTTTGTCTTAGTCAAACCACACATTTAATCACCATATAGTAAACACTGAACTGATCTCAGATCAGTGTTATTGGGTAGTGTCCGTAATAGCCGTTACCTTCATATAAGTGTATTTTAATTATACAAATTTTTTTATACTTTTAAATAATAATTAAATTATACACATTTAATTATTATACATTTTAATTATATAAGTGTATGTTAATTCTTTGTTCTCTAAATTTTAATATCCTATGCCCTTTTTCTTCTTTGCTAAATATATTGTACTAAGAATGTTTAGATCTGTATACTAAAAAACGTCAAATTTACACATTTTTGCAATCTCAATAATGAAATGAATGCATAAATCTGAAATCTTCCTCTCTCCCCCATCTTCAGTCTCTCTGCAAGATATCAACATGAGGAAGGCCTTCAAGAGCTCCACCATTCAGGACCAACAGGTGGTTTCCAGAAACTCCATCCCTAATCCTGTGCTGGAGCTCTACCACCGTGGAGACAAACCTCCCCCTCTCAATATTCTCAGCCCTTACAGGTGAGATCATCATCACTTCACTCTCTGTACATTATTAACTCATGTCAAATAACATTCTACCATTTCTTATTGTGTAATAGCAACAGTAGCAACATTGCGTCTTATATTTGTTGAAGCCCTAAGACTGGCAAGAGCGGCTTCCAAATCTTCTATACTTATTTTGCTGGATCTGTCTGCTGCTTTTGATATGGTGAACCACCAGATTCTCCTGTCAACCCTATTGGAAAATGGCATCTCAGGAACCGCACGCCAGTGGTTTGAGTCTTACCTCTCAGATAGGTCCTTCAAGGTATCTTGGAGAGGTGAGGTGTCCAAGTCGCAACATCTAGCTACTGGGGTGCCTCAGGGCTTATGTGTGTGTGTATATATATATATATATATATATATATATATATATATATATACACCTTGCTACGTGTACTGCATTAGGCTAACCGAGACTTGTCATTTGCACTTATATATTGTTGCTCTTTTGTTAGTTTTGACTGCTTTTATTGTCCTCGTTTGTAAGTCACTTTGGATAAAAGTGTCTGCTAAATGACTAAATAAATAAATATTTTTCTTCTGTAGCATAACATCAGCTCAGCAGGTTTCAAAATAGTTTAACCTTTCTAGCAACAAACTCATTTTAAGACAAGTAATGCTGTAGTACAGAGGTTCCCAAACTTTTACTATGAAGGGCCAAAAATCAAACTTCACTGAAGGCTGTGGACTGAAAGTAAATGTTGCATTATATAAAACTTTATTATATTAAAATGTTCAATTAATAAAAATGAAGATGTGTTTCAATTGCATGTTTTATTTCCTATTTCCGCCTTCTCCGGTTTGTGCACCTCGGGTGTAGTGTGACAAAATGATAAATCACTTGCTGCATATCAAGTGTACTCTCCTAGAATATTCTCACTCTCAAATATGCCTGAAAGCCCTATTCATTTTAGCAAGTTGTTTTGTTTGTTTGGAGAGTTACAGCTCTACACTGAGCAAATGCTATTGTAGCAACCATCATATGTCTCTTTCTTTTTCTTTCTTTCTAGAGATGATAAGAAGGATGCACTGAAGTTCTACACAGACCCCTCCTACTTCTTTAACCTCTGGAGGGAGAAAATGCTGCAAGCCACAGAGGACAAGAGAAAAGAAAAGAGGAGACAGAAGGTGTGTGTGTGTCTACTGCATAAATATGTTTTTGTGTGCACTTTATGGTCCTGTTTCACGCTGTCTGTTCTTTCCACAATCACATACTGATTTACGGATGTCAAAAATGCTTGAACTTCGGTACCAAGTTGATACCAAAATAAGTGTTGTTGTACATGGTACAGTACATGGTTAAGATTGACTTTAACTTATCAACAATACTAAGGACATCAGACAAACTCCCTTTGCTTCCATAGCACTACTGGGCCCCCTGTAAAAACTGTTTCTCTTGAATTGATTTCCTCTCTTCAAACCAGAAGCTTATGTGTTTATATGGAAAGGAGAGAGCAGAAGGAAACCCATCAGTGGATGTGTCTTTATGTGTGCATGAATGAGAGCTCTAACTCCCCCAGACTTTGCCCCTTCTCTCCAGACCAGCGGCTCAGGCCAGACTCACTCAGACCAGACTAAGTCCCACTCCAGGCAGGCCCATCTCAGAAGCCCCCTCCTATCCTCTGTAAGAGACCTGCATTACTGTCAGTCCTTCTATTCATCCGTCAGTCCCTCACTTTGCTGACTCCAGTTTGTGCATTCACTTTCTTTCCCTACAGTCTCTTCACTAGCTTTTCTGCTGTGCGTGTGCGTGCGTGCGTGCGTGTGTGTGTTTGTTTAATGCATTCCCTGTATTATGTAGAAAACTTTCTTCACAGCACTTTTCAGTGAAAGATGTGGACACTACTGTCTGTGTGTGTGACTTTGCTCTTTTAGCTTGACAGTTTAAACCTCTTTCACCAAATTGTGATTTGTGATGAAACCCTTGGATTTTTGCAACACTAGCCTTTCTTTCTCCCTCTCTCATTCTCTCTCTCTCTCTCACTCAGGAGCAGCAGAAGCAGGTGGAGGACCCCAGTCGGGAGGTGAAAAAGGTTCGTAAGGCTCGGAATCGTAGGCAGGAGTGGAACGTAATGGCGTATGATAAGGAGTTCCGCCCAGACGCCCGTTTCACACCTTCTCCGTACCACGGCATGTCCTCTGAGGGCTCTCTTTCCCCAGACAACAGGTTGGTGGTCTCTCTTGCTTTTACTTTTTTCAGTGGCAATACAAGTGGGCTGCAGTTTAGCATAGCTCACTACTGCCATCTGTTGACACTTGGAGCTGCCAACACTTGGAGAGTCATACCAGAGCAATCTAAAGGCTTGTTCACACCGGGACGAATATCGCGCGCGATTATCGCCGACGTTTAACGCCTCGTGACTAAACAAAGGGAGCCAATGTGAGTGTGCACACCAACGCGCAAAACGCGAGGTGTAAAAGTGGCATTTTTTTTAAAACGCCTCGGGTTCGTTTTTTTGGTTTGACGCGCCGCGTTAAAAACTGGCCGACCAATGAGATTGGCGCTTTTGTTCACGTGCCTGGTGCTGCTGAAGTTACAGTAAAACACGACTTGGTGGTGCTCAAGCACAAAACGGTCTTGCCGAGCACACATTGATACCTAACGACGAAGCGGAAGTAAGTAGACCAAGAAGATACATCTAGGCAAGATGAATGTAGAGCTGCTGGTCTCATTGGTGTCTGAACACAAAGGGCTTTATGACAAACGCGACAGCGACTACAAAAATCTCGATAAGAGGGAGTTGTTATGGAGAGGAATTGCAGATCAAATAGGATTCTGTGTGTACCGGGGTATTTCTGTTTTTCATCAAGCACCATCTAATGTCAGGGAGGGAATTTGCACGTTCATTCGGCTCATCGCCAGCGAAAATCGCTTGGGTATGAACACAAAAGACGCGTCGAAAAACTTCGCCGATAAGCGCGTGCGATAGTCGTCCCGTTGTGTACGAGGCATAAAGCTTCACATTATTATACTGTTCTATTTATTTATTTGTTAGTTTTTATAATCATTTTTATTAGGTTAAACAATTAGATGATTGAGGTAGGTGATATATTGACTAATTATTTTACATTGTGCATATTGTAATGGCTTTAATGTGCTTTTTATTTGGTTAATAATTTTCCAAATGGAAAAGACGGTCGTTCTTTGTTGCACATTTAAGCAAATAAAGCAGCAGTTCATATCAGAGTCATGTAAAAAAAGTTACATTTAAACATGTAAGTTTAAAAATTGGTTGGTAAGTATGATTCGTTCAGTGAATCTTTTTTAATAAATTATCATTTCATCCCTGCGTGAACATGTTTCATACTGTATATTAAAATGTTTTAGATATATGTTGAAAATATGTACTGTAGTTGAATGGTGCTGTTCATTGTTTTAGTTTTTTTGTTTGTTAGGGGGTTTTTTTGTGTGTAGAAATGAAAGGAAAAATGTTTACATATTAGAATGAACCTATAATGTTTACTTATTAGAATGATTTCTGAAGGATCACGTGACACTGAAGGCTGGAGTAATGGCTGCTGAACATTTAAATTGTATTTATATTTCCCAATATTGCTTTTTTACTATATATTTTATAAAATAAATGCAGTCTTGGAGCTGAATGGATTTTCACCAAAAAAAAAACCTATCTTACAGACTTTTGTTATCGCTTTTTAAAATACTGTCTTTTAACATTTA
Source organism: Sinocyclocheilus anshuiensis (assembly GCF_001515605.1). NCBI lineage: Eukaryota > Metazoa > Chordata > Actinopteri > Cypriniformes > Cyprinidae > Sinocyclocheilus > Sinocyclocheilus anshuiensis. Next base: position 1,427,144 of record NW_015542362.1, on the reverse strand, counting down.
TTCTGCTGCAGTGGCTTGCCCTGAAGACTTTGGAAGTCCACTGTGGGGCTAATTTTGACAATCAACAGTGAAAATTATTATCTGTTGTAATAAACAGTATGCCACACAGGTGCTTTCAATAAAGCTGAACTTTGGAATCCATAATATTCTTTTTAAAGCTCAAGATTGCTTAAAGATATTTGCATTTAATATTTCTCTCTTTTCCTTTTTTCCCACTCTCACAACTGTCTATCTTTCTCTGTGTCTTTTCCATCATCAGGTCGGTTGCCTCAGACATGGGTGAGCACTCTTACCCAGGCAGCCCCAGTCACCCGGCTCAGCAGATGGCTGTGACCAGCGCTTACTCCGCTGCCGATGGCAAAGAGCACCTCATGGCCCCCTCTCATGTCCAGACCCAGTCCCTGGACCGTGGGTATCGGCCACCCGCTTCCTCCTCCGCTCCACCTGGGAGACAGACCATTGGCAGGGTTCAGACCTCCCATGGACAAGCAGTCACAGACCCCGCTCTCAACGGGCCACGTCCCCTGCAGGCTAAAGACTACAGGTCTGTTATTCTTCGGCTTTTCTTAATTCAGTAACTCTCCGTAATATAAAGGGTGTAAAGCAGAGTTTTCTAATCATCTAAATTATTTAAATGAAATACCCACTAAAAATTCAAATAAACATTCTAACCATTCAGTAAATATAATGAATAATATGTTGAATGACTGAATGATTTTGTATGTAAGATTAGAGTATAATGTTATAATTTTTTTACTTGATTTTACTTCATAATGTATTTTATTCAGTTTGTGTTTGCATATCATTTACTCTGTCCCATGAACTTCCTGCAGTTCCACCATGAACCCCTAGGGGTTGCAAAACCCTAGTCTAAATGCTCCATTTTTAGGGCCTGAGCACCAGTGGTGTGAGGACCTTCTTGGAATTGCTCTGTTTATCATTTATGATAGAGTCTAAATAGCCTACAAAACATATATGATCATGTGTAAAATTTAGGTAGCATCATTTCTATGGCCAAACACTCAAAACAAGACAATGGTCTCACAGACTCACAGTTTCTAGTTTTGGTAAAGTTATGAGATTTTGCACAACAAATCACAGACTAGTTGTGTCAACTAAAAAATCATTTTTATCAGTCTGTAGCTATCACGTTTTTATACCACTAGCTATCTGTTAACACACAAACGCATAATTTTAGTATTATTTATATACTATTATAGTATCTATTAATATTTTGAATTAGTTTTCTAGATTTTTCTTCATTTTAATTTTGGTTTAAATTTGAGTAATTTTGTTAGAGCTTTTGTCATTTTAATCAGCTTTTTTGTTATGTGGTTTTGCCATTTTTATCTATAATTTATATTGATTTGTTTGAGCTATTGTAGTACTTAAATTAGTTTGACTTCAGGTTTTGTTTTCCAATTTTCACTTTTTTTTATCAAATGTATCTTATTAATTCATCTTTATTTCGATTAACAATAACAGTTTTTAATTTTGTTTGCTTTAGTTTACAATAACAATAAGTATTTGAGAGTAGATTTTTGACATCAAAACAAAATTTTGTTTGTTCGTTGTTTGGCATGACACATGCTCAAATTTAAAACATAAAAGGCCAATGAATTTGCATCTTGCAGTGAGCTCTAGGCTTATAGCTCATCTCCTGAGTGCAGTTAATGTGTTTGGTTTGATTCATTTCTTTTCTCATCTCAGTGGTCAGCAGTCTAAGCATCGAGAGTATTTCGTACCTCCTGCTCCTCCTCCACCTCCTCCTCTCATTCCCTCTGCCCAGACTGCCTTTGACAGTCCCACTGGCCCCTCCTCTGCCCCAGCCAGCGCCATGCCATCTCTTTCCCAGACTTACAACCCTTCTCCTCCGACCCCTGCCCTCCCTGCTTCCTACACCCCTTCCCCAACCCATCCTCCTCCCGCAGCCCCCCCTCCACCTCCACCTGGGCCGCCCACACACCCCCACCCGCACCCTCACTCACACACCATGCCCGCTGCCCCTGCGGAAGCACCGGTTGTCCCCAGGAAGGGCCAGGTGCCTCTCATCCCAATGAGCGATGCACGCAGCGACCTGCTGGCGGCCATCAGACGAGGTCAGAGGTCACACATAAACACATGGGGTTTGAGTGTTATGGTGTCAGATGTTTTTTTGTTTGTTTTTTTTGCCTTATGATAACGAGAATTGGCAGCATTCTAAAATTTCACAGTTTAAAAACTTTTATATTCTATAATATAACAATCAAAAGTTTGGGGTCCATTTGTTTTGTTTGTTTCTTTAAGAAAATATAAACTTTTGTTCAGCAAGGATGCATTAAATTGATCAAAAGTGACAGTAAGACATTTATAATGTTACAAAAGATTTCTAGTTCAAATAAAGGCTGTTCTTTCTATTTTATCAAAGAATATTGGAAAAAATCCACAAAAATATTAAACAGCACAACTGTTTTCAGCATTCAAAACAATTGCTTCTTGAGCATATGAGACTGATTTCTGAAAGATCATGTGAGACTGAAAACTGAAATAATGGCTGCTGAAAATTCAGGGTTTTCTGACTGGAATAAATTACATTTTAAAATGTATTAAAATAGAAGACAGTTATTTTAAATCGCAATAATATTCCATAATATTACTATTTTTGATCAAATAAATGCAGCGTTGGTGAATGTAAGATTTCTTTAAAAAAAAAACGTTTTAAAAATCTTTAAAAAAACAGACTTTCGAACATTCATTTATTATTATTATTATTATTATTATGGTGTGAAATATGGCCTGAGCCATATTTCTTATCAGTTCTTGAGAGGTTTTGTAAGATTCATCCTTTTAATAATAAACAAATTAATGTTAATGCAACTTATCTCTGGTTTTACTTCTCACTTTTCCATTTTTTTTTTTGTCATAGGGATCCAGCTGCGCAAGGTGCAAGAACAGCGGGAGCAGGAAGCAAAGAAGGAGCCGGTTGGAAATGACGTAGCCACTATATTGTCCCGTCGCATCGCCGTGGAGTACAGCGAATCTGACGAAGACTCTGAGCTGGACGAAAATGAGTGGTCTGACTGAGACAGGAAAACAACAATAGAAGAATAAAAAAACATGAAGTAAGCGTTAGGGCGTAGGTTTCAGAGAACAGAATTATCACACAACCCCTGCCCCCCCTGCTTCCTACACCCCTTCCCCAACCCATCCTCCTCCCGCAGCCCCCCCTCCACCTCCACCTGGGCCGCCCACACACCCCCACCCGCACCCTCACTCACACACCATGCCCGCTGCCCCTGCGGAAGCACCGGTTGTCCCCAGGAAGGGCCAGGTGCCTCTCATCCCAATGAGCGATGCACGCAGCGACCTGCTGGCGGCCATCAGACGAGGTCAGAGGTCACACATAAACACATGGGGTTTGAGTGTTATGGTGTCAGATGTTTTTTTGTTTGTTTTTTTTGCCTTATGATAACGAGAATTGGCAGCATTCTAAAATTTCACAGTTTAAAAACTTTTATATTCTATAATATAACAATCAAAAGTTTGGGGTCCATTTGTTTTGTTTGTTTCTTTAAGAAAATATAAACTTTTGTTCAGCAAGGATGCATTAAATTGATCAAAAGTGACAGTAAGACATTTATAATGTTACAAAAGATTTCTAGTTCAAATAAAGGCTGTTCTTTCTATTTTATCAAAGAATATTGGAAAAAATCCACAAAAATATTAAACAGCACAACTGTTTTCAGCATTCAAAACAATTGCTTCTTGAGCATATGAGACTGATTTCTGAAAGATCATGTGAGACTGAAAACTGAAATAATGGCTGCTGAAAATTCAGGGTTTTCTGACTGGAATAAATTACATTTTAAAATGTATTAAAATAGAAGACAGTTATTTTAAATCGCAATAATATTCCATAATATTACTATTTTTGATCAAATAAATGCAGCGTTGGTGAATGTAAGATTTCTTTAAAAAAAAAACGTTTTAAAAATCTTTAAAAAAACAGACTTTCGAACATTCATTTATTATTATTATTATTATTATTATGGTGTGAAATATGGCCTGAGCCATATTTCTTATCAGTTCTTGAGAGGTTTTGTAAGATTCATCCTTTTAATAATAAACAAATTAATGTTAATGCAACTTATCTCTGGTTTTACTTCTCACTTTTCCATTTTTTTTTTTGTCATAGGGATCCAGCTGCGCAAGGTGCAAGAACAGCGGGAGCAGGAAGCAAAGAAGGAGCCGGTTGGAAATGACGTAGCCACTATATTGTCCCGTCGCATCGCCGTGGAGTACAGCGAATCTGACGAAGACTCTGAGCTGGACGAAAATGAGTGGTCTGACTGAGACAGGAAAACAACAATAGAAGAATAAAAAAACATGAAGTAAGCGTTAGGGCGTAGGTTTCAGAGAACAGAATTATCACAACTAATGTAGCATGCCGATGTCTGTCTGCAGTAATCTAACACAGCTCCTGTGTTTTTTGTTTTTTTTTTAAAAGGGGCTGCGTAACTACAAAGTCTCAACGAGACAGAACCAGAAACTTTTAAATTTTAGATTGTACATCTTAAATTGAAGCCTTGACAGTGAAGTTTAATGAGAGTTTTGACCCCATAAAACAATGTCCGTTAGAGATCGGCTCCTCTACGCAGCGGGCTTGAGTCCACTGCCTGACACTATTCATCACATACTCTGAATGTGGTGGTCCTACCATCTGTCCTCTCTCCTGCACTCTCTCTCTCTCACTAACCTTAGAATATGACCTCATAATTATTAGAACAGCCAGCTGGATGATCATGCAATGTTAATTTTAGTCCTACTCGCTCAGGACTACAACTTGAAGGACAGAGAATATAGACGTAAATGTATTTAAGGCTAATATACTAAGCATTTACGTTAAAAAAAATTATATTCAAGCCCAAAGAAATGGCTGCATTTTATTCTCTTGAATGCATGTTGACCAAGTATCAAGCAGATAGCAAACCAGTTGAAATTAACATTGCAAGTCTAAAAAGCAATATTCTTGAGCGATTTGCTCCGATAGAGCACAAACACACAGTAGATGTTTAGTTAGATTTTCATTTGTTGATTAAAATTTATAAAAGTTATTCATGTTTGCATTCCAAATATCCCAACTAATTGAAAAGCATGGATAGACAATCTGAATCAGTGAAATTCTGTTGGAAATATAACATTTTCTGTATCTTAAAAAATGCAGAGAGGCTTGGTGGTGATGCTTTACGTTCGTTATTGGTGATGCTATTTCCCCAGATGTAACTAATTTAAATAATTTAACCCATTTTAATGGATTGGAATGATTTTTCATTTGCTTTCTTGGCTTCAAGTAAAAAGATTTGTTACTGTACTGGTGCATTCTGAATCCACCAATACATAATCACAAATTGTGATTGCTGCTACTTGTAGACAATTAATTGTAGTGCAACTACAAAAGACAACAAAACTGGGCTCTTATTCATCTATAGCCTCATTAAACACAATACTTTAATGTTTTGAGGTACAAGTGGTGCTGTGGTGGTAATTATAGATTGTATCTTTAATTGTGTCAGAATCAATTTCTTTATGTTGTTTTTTTTTTTCCTCCTGGTCTCTTCAGGGATGGAAAAAAATCCTAGTTTTCTGTGTCTTTTCAAATGGATACAATGCGTGGCCATCGGTCCCCTAAAGGATCAAACTGTTCGCTTGTCAGTGATCTCACTATAACCACAGTAGATGTCACTGCATGGTTACCAAGGCAACAAACAGCATAATTAAGCAGGCAACAATGAAAACAGCTGTGCTCTTACCTGTTTGACCTGGTAATGTGTACCCATAAACATAAATAGAAATTAACAATGTGCTCTGTAAGAACAGTTGGTTTGCATTTTTGGTTTTTAGTTTTGTTTGCCAGTGTTTTAATTTGGAATCATCTTGCCCTCTGAGGCATTTGAAATGCTATATATGCTAATTTGTACAGAATAAGAGCACTTCAGTATTTCAGCTTTTATTTTCTATTTATTTGCTTAAATGTGTCTCTCACTGCACAAATAGGGAGGCTTTGAGTTAACCTCTCCCAACTTAACAGCTATCATGAGCTGTGTGTTTAGCCTGTGTTTTGTATGTAAAGAATGAAGTCCTTTGTGTTTTAAACAATGTGATGTATAGAACTTTGTTAAAATGGCAGAACTTTGATTTATATAGTTAAGAAACAGTATGAAAATTAATGTATCAAAAAAAAATATATATATATAATGTCGGCAAGTGCTGCATGCATGTTTGGACTGCCATTAAAGTGCTTCTTAAAACATTCCTCGGTGTGGTTTGTGGCAACCTTTGGTATTTATATTTCAATTTATTTTTAAATGATTTAATAGCATGTACTAAAGTCTAATTAGTAATGTCTAAAGGTACCTTGGATTTTTGCGATTTAATGATTTGTTGCTTTGTTTACCTAATTAAAACATTTTCAGTCTTTCTATGATCAAAGGAACCCTCTTGTAATCATGGAAAGCCTGGACATTTTTTTAAACTGTGGTTACCAGAAATTAATTTAAAACAAATTTCTGATTTCTAATTGTGTGAATATTTTTCTAGTTATGCGCTGATGTAAAATATGCTATCTGTTTCCACCATACATCGCATTCAAATCGCAGGGTATTTACTTCATTTCTTATTTACATCTCTGCAATTATAAGAATAATTTACAACTATTTATTGATGGATTGGTGCCCATACTGAAATAGAAATCTACTCCAGCAATGTCTTTGAAATTTAAATGAAAATCATGATGTAACCACATCTTGAGGTAACCACAATCGACTAGCAAAGTCGTGGAAATTCATTGGCTAAAGTTTGTGGGAAACATATTTTAATACTGCGAGCAAGTACCTTTTCTTGTATTGCAAAACCATTACCTTCACTTTAATCTCACTGCCTGTCCATCCCTTCCTTAAACTTTGTCTCTATTGAATTATGGATTGTATCCTTCAGTTTAGCCCTATCATTTTACACATGCTAGATCACATTACTTCAGAGGCAGGCAGTGCTTGTGAGAAGACTTTGTTGCTACATGATCCTCAGCATTTACTTTGCCTTCTCCCTCACTTTCCCTCATTTCAGGTTTTTACTATTAAGCTTTCTCATCCCTCCTAAATTGGCAGAGAACTGAGGGTGACTGGGGTCTTGTTCACCTGATCTTAACTTTGAGGAAGGTCAGACGTGCCTCAGTCACAGTCGTGACTTACAGCAGGAATGATCGGCTGTGTGAATCTGTGACGCATCTCCTTCCAGTTTCACTGCCCTCATTGTCTCCTTCAGCTTTTTGTAGAGCTGCCAAACTGGGTTTTTAAAGTGAGCCTGGAAAATGTTTTAAATCTCCACAGGGATGCAGGGAATGGTTACTAGTGAGTTCTCAGAAAATGGTTTAGTAGGTCTTCTTTCCTGTTTAAGTTTGTGTGCATGTCTAATGGAGAAGGAGACCATTTAGAAGGAGCGAAGGGAGACTCACTATGATTCAGGGAAGATTACAGGGGAAAACAGTAACAGATGAGCTTGTAGTCATGCGCCAGATGCACTAGCTCACAGTCAAGAGTGTTAATCTGTTTTGTTTGGTGGCTTGTTAAAGTCTTGCTGTCTTTATTGTCTTCGTTACAGTTCTTTGAAAGTGTAATAATAACAATGTATAAGAAGAGGTTATGTTGTGTGATGTGGTCTATATGTTTGTGTCCTGGAGCAGTTCTGGTGGTGACTGTCTCAGTAGTGCTGTAGTGTGACTCAGTGCTGTTGAGGCGGTGATACTGGCACTTCTCACTTTCTGTCCGCATGCGTGGGCGTGCGCCCGGTGAGTCATCCCTGCTTTTCACCGTGTGCGTGTTCGTGATGAATGAGTGAATGAGTAGGCAGGTTATGTGGGTAAACCTTACTGTCCTGCCTCTACGCGCATTCATTCGTTGTGATTCATCCAAATTACCAGCAGGATGCGCAATTTCTCACTTATTAGTCTACCGTTGAAGAGTGGGTGAGTTCATTCTTTTCTGGACATCAATTTCAGTATTTTCCTTCTGTCTAATAACCAGGTGAACTCAATTAACCACTGTCCACCAAGCTTTTATTTCTCTCCCTTGTGTGCGTGTATCTGTTTGAGACAACATTGGCAAGCGTTAACATTGTTGCTGAGGGAAGTATCGAGTTTTTACCTCAGGACGGGTTTGTTTAGTGTTTGATCATGTTTAACCCTTTAACTCTCAATGGACATCATTTTTCTTTTGTGCTTTTTAACAGTTTTTGTCGTTTAGTGCCACTCAGTTCGCAATAAATGATTATTTGATGCTGCCAAGTCAATCAATCACACTCTGATGCATTTTTGACAAAATCATCTTTTAATTATGAATAATATTTTAAAATAAATTACAATTAAATATTACATTTGCATGTTCATGGTTGTCTGACGTTGGTTATGACCACATGACATGCAGGTATACAAATTATATACTGTATACATATATATAATATTATCTTTTCATTAAAAACTCATAAACCCCCTGCAGTTCCTTCACAAACCCAGTTTGGGAAACCATGATGTAATATAATGTTTAATGCACTTCATGTTGTTAATAACAATGAATGGAAAACATTTTCTTTTTTATCAATATGGTACAAGATTATCCTATTTAAATCAATGTGATAAA
>NW_015542362.1:1402967-1418411 GCF_001515605.1 Sinocyclocheilus anshuiensis | reverse complement strand
TGTAATGGATTACGTTACTAACTACAATTTTTGTCATGTAATTTGTAATCAGTAACGGATTGCAATTTGTAAGTAATACCCAGCTTTGCTAGTAGTAGCCCTAGTATTTGTTTATAATTAATATACAGTTTTACTTTTGTCCGCTTCCAACAAATTCAATGTCAATATTGAATTTCAGGTATTAGCATGTAATGCGTATAATTAATTTAAAGTTTTCTTGAAGTATCTTACAGCAAATCAATATGTATAATTATGCAGATATTGTACGTTGTTAGAAATTGTCTATAGGTCCTAACCGTAAAGAAACTAAATTTCATTGATTATAATTGATTGCTTCGTTTAGAGAATGGGTTATAATGTCACAAAGATCAGTGATAGGCTACACATTAATTCAGTGAAAAGATCGGTTGCACTTTAGTTTAAGGTGTTCTTGTTACAGCTAATTATACATTTAAGTACTAAGAAATCTTAATTAGCTAGGCCTACATGTGCTTACTATATAGTTAGGATTAGGGTTTGGCTTAGGGTTACTTGCATGTAATTATGCATAATTTATTGTTATTACAATAGTAAGTACATGTAGCCTAACATGTGTAACAAGGACACCTTAAAATAAAGTGTCACCAAAAGATCAATAAAAGTACACATTCTTTATTGAAAATAGGCTATAATAAAACTGTTTTTGTTGTTCAACATAAGTGAGTAACAAATATTTAGCGTTGTGACTGAGTATATGTAGCCATCACTTAAATCAAAAAAAGATAATAATTAGAGATTCTAAAATATTGAAGTGTTTTTGAGTAGTCCCCCTATTAATCGATTATGATTTTATAAAAGTGAACATAACTTAGTAGTAAGTTAATTCTGCTAAATCGATAATACATTTTCTACAGCAGGTGCTTCAATCACCTCTTCAAAAAGGTGCGAATTTCCCATCACCTCACAGCGTGGGCTCGGCAAGATCTCTGGCGTTCAGATCCCACACTCACCGTGATCCTGACAGCGCACGTTAGGTAAAACGGAATGGCTCAATAATTCATACCCAAGCCTTTTAAAGCTGAGCCGCCTTCAAACGATGACCTGTTTGAGTCTGTCCTTCCCCCTCACACACACAAAACACCAAACAACCATAGACTGTGATTAAGTTTGCTGAATTTTATTTGACAAAGTATTCTCCACGTGTTGTTTTTTTCTTCTTGCTCACTCACTCTCTTTTTGTTTCAGTATTGTCATATTTACAGTAATAAAAAATAAATCATTTTTAGGAAGGATTACATTCCACACTTACATTGCAACGTGTAGCATGTTCCTTTCATAAAGTGCATCGTACTTGTCAGATTTCAGTTCACAATACAAAGAAACAAACAAAGCAAGAAAATGATCAACAACGATTACATCACAGTATCAGAGCACCCATCCACATCTCTGACCGCTTGCTAATAAGGGCCACGTAATTGGGCTGACAGTTTATCTACACAAAAACATTCCTTTAGCTCTATAGATGATTGCAAAAGTGATTGTAGATCATAGTGAGAATTCATCAGTAAAGCACAGAGATTTGGATTTCGGAGAATGGACTACATTTGGGTGCAGTGGTTACAAAACCCCAGAGGCTCTTCTAAAGGCCTGTCTCTCTCCCCTCCCTTATTTTAGGAAGGCGCCTTCTCACTCTATTGTAGCTGTTGATGGGGAAAACAGAGCTAGGCTTAATGGCCCAGAAAACGGATTTCAAGTACCCTAGATAAATGTAACATTTCATGCTCTTCAAGGTTATTTTTAGCAGGGCCAGATTTAGTGGTAATAGAGCTTCCATGCGTTTAGGTGCCGTCATTCAGACGGCCTCTCTCCATTTACGTACTCCAGCGCTGACGTCACAACAGAAGACTAAGGTACACTGGTCTCACGCTAGATTTTTCTTCTTTGTAACTCTCAAAAAGAAGCCTCCGTCGCCTGTACTGTAGCTCCAGAGGAATGCAGTCATCTTATATTTTGTCTACTACTGACTGAAGATATGTAAAATTCTAGATGGCTGGCTGCCTGGCATACTTCAATTCTGTGATGATATCTGTGGTGTTAGTAATTAGATGGGTCACTTTTGAGTACGAGGCTGGGGGTGGACCATCTGTCTGTAGTCTGGCACAGAAAAGGGCTGTCCCAGTCCAACAGAACGCTAAAAAGAGGACTGCATTACTCTGCCGGTAGCCGTAGTGGGCTCCAATGTCCAAGAGAGAGGGTGGAATCCAGCCGTTCCCTTGGCGTAGAACATGCGCACCACCTGGTTCTCTGGGTCTATTTTTGAGCTTTAACTTTTAACTGTTCAAACTAGCCACTACTAAACAAATTATATCCTATCTGTGTTCAGTAGTCAAGCTGCCTAGATGTTGACTATCTAGACACCAAGCTGTGCCTCGACCGCTGCAAATTTGAAGGTGAACGGTACTGTCGACACAGTCAGGTGATGTTACAAATCATAATCCTTGTTTTTACTGATCTGATAAATGCATGAAATCAATAAGACACTAGTAAGTGAAATTATGGCACTTTCTGCCTTGCCAACACTTTTTTGATCATTTGTTTTTTGTTTTTAGGTATTTTTTTCTGTTTTTGCTATTTCTAGGAAACCATCGATAAGAATACAGGTACAGAACACACACATATACACACACACACACACACACACCAAAACGACATCATAAAACTCATGCCCTGATGTGTATAAAAATATACGTTTCCATACAGCATTGCATAAGAAAAATAACCGCTGCACCCCTGAACGAACTGAATCTATGGCATCCCATGCCACCCATTGAGTACATTGTAGTGAAGATACATTACATAACGGTAGAGATTTGCTGAAAAACACTGATATTTGCCAAGTGTTGTGTACTATGTGGGGTGGGTTATTTTTTTATAAGTGGGCACAGTGTGACAGGTCACTGAACCCCACTCCTGACATAAGTGAGTGGTATATAAACAAATGGTTCTCTCGCTTTCACGCACACAACCACAAACAATCAGGCATATCACACAATCGTGCAAAAAAAAAACTGGAGAATTGTTCCACAGTGTCCAGACTGTGAAATAACTCCAGGTAAAAGTCCATCAGATTTCATACAGGTCACTAAGAGTATTAAGGTTAGTCAGAGGGCACCTGGATGGGCTCTCAAGGCCAACTTTGAATACTCGTACTACAATGTGAAAGGACATCTTAGAAAATAGTACAATTGATTTAAAGAGTTGAAACACCCTGGTCTCACTAACCTATTCTCAGTCTGTTTTTTAATCATGTTCAAGTCAGGAAGTAAAATTAGCTCTGTTGATGGCCTCATTGTGATTGTAGCTCTATCAATGAAGGGTACACATTAATTCATTATTGCAGAAGAGAAAAGGTAAGGCCTAAATTAAGATATTTTGCCGCAAATGAGGGGTCGTCAAAGAACAGCTGTGACATTCATACCCCCCTCGAAAACACAAGGCTTTGTTACGGTCAAGCTCAACAAATATCTATGCATATAAAATATTACGACAACTAATCCTTTAGCTTTTAGTGATGTTTCTTTTGCGCCATTTGGAAAAAGGCGTAGTGTTTCTGTTTTGACCTTTGAGCTTCTTATGTCTGTGTGTGTGTTTTTTTTATTTATTTATTTATTTTTTGAGTTGTGTAGCATAGTATAAATCCAATTCGGTAGATTTAATGATGTGTTTTTAAATCTTACATGCTATTTCAAGGTCCTTTTGGCTTAATCTTAACTGAAGTCCCTTCTGTCCCATTTTGGCCTAGTTATCTGATCTTTTAATAGGCCTTCATGCAGATCTATTTACACACAACCCTGCCCCTAACATTGATCCCTGATCTGACGGACTAATTGTACATTCTACACACTCAATTATATCTGATAATCACCGGGATCATTTTTCTGTACAAACCCAGAAGCACTTGTCTTATTTAAGCGTTCATGTCTCAGTTGGCCTTACGCAAAATTGCCTTGAAAGATGTTGCCTGATGTCGAAATTAAAGCGTTGTGGCTGACACCTCATTTCGCGCTCAGACCTTCATTAACCCTGCCATTTCGCACCAACACCAAGACATGTGCTCAATGGATTCGAGACCAAAAATGTGTGAAAATATGATTTGCCTTGCAACTTCGTGGCAGAAGATATTTCAAATGTCATTATGGACGTTAGACAATAAACCAGTTCAGCATGTCTAAACAAATTGGCTTTTCTCAGGGATTTTTAAATTTATGAAATTGCACCGCCAATGATGTGTAGCAACAAATAATCACATTAAAATGAAAAGAGGTCATTTTTTTTCCTTGCACCATAATTTCAGTTTCTAAAATAAGTGATTTGATAAAATTGGCTGTAAAGCGACAAATGCCAGAAGCAATATAATTTTCGCTCACGGGACCATGTTTTCTCTCTGTCATTCATACATTTTTAAGTGAACACAGATTTAAGTGTTAGAGGCGGGGAATAGGGAATAGCTTCATTGTACCTGCCGCTGTCCGTGGTGCTGAAAGAACTCCATATAGCATGAACATGTACACAAAAGCTGTCTACCGTTTACAGCTTTCTTTACACGTATCAGGTCAGTTTTGTAATCATTTTCGCTGTTAATGGTGTTTATTTTTTTAGATAAATAGTATATTGATTTGTGTCACTGGGCCTGTACTACGTATCTCAGAATATCCAGATTATTCTGATCATGTTCAATTTGAACGGTCTCACATATGGTATAATTTGAAATGTTGTGCATAAAGGTCTACAATGCATTAAAGACATATAATTATACATTGCAGGTTGACCTCTTGGATCGCAACACCTACTGCACAACCAGCAACGTTTGACTGGCATCCCACCAAGGGAGGACATCATATCATTAACACTGACACAGTACAAACGAATTATGTGAGTCCGACCTATACATCACTCGATGTCCTTGGCCGCAAGGAGAAGTTGGACGGCACGCATCCGCAGCAGGCTAGCCACAGGGATTTCTGGATGTCCGGATTTCTGTAAGCGTATATGATTGGGTTTATGACCGAGTTGCATGTCACCGGCAGCACTGTTGCATACGTGTAGATCATCGGGTAGCTGGAGTCTGCCACAATCGAATACATGGCGAAGGGCATCCAACATGCGGCAAAGGTGCAGAGGATGATGGAGAGCGTGGATACACCTTTTGTGGTGGAAATGGCCATGAACTGGTGCTGGACAGCGATTTGCTGCGCATGGCGGAAGGCAATCTTACAGATCTGTAGGTAAAGCTGCATCATGAGGGCAAACACCAGCAAGAACGTCACAGCGAGCACCACGGCATTGTTCTTGGTGACCGGCCGGCAGATACTGCAGCTGGCCTCGTCTCGGAGGCAGTTCCAGCCGAGCACTGGCAGTAGGCCCAGGATGATGCACACCAGCCAAATGAGAACCACCATGACATAGGTGAATGTCACCATGCGCTCCGTGTGGTAGGTCAGAGCGTTATAGAGGGACAAGTAGCGATCCACCGTGATGGCCAGGATGTTGAGCACAGATGCGGAGAAGGCGGCGATCAACAAGCCGACGGAGATCAGAGTCACAAACTCCGTGTTCAGCATATAGATGAAGACGAAGTTGAGAATGAGGCCGAGTCCCGCGAGCAGGTCCGCGAATGCGAGGCTCCCTATCAGAATGAACATGGGGGCTCTCAAGGTGGGCGTGTAGAACAGGATGGCGATCACGATTGCATTCTCGCAGGAGATGAGCGTGCCCGTCACGCACAGTGCAATGTCCCACGGGTTAACGGGAAGTGGCCTCAGCTCTGCCGTTCGCACCGGTGATGAGTTCCGCACATCCAGGAGATTCCACGTGCCCACCGTGGAGAGGGAAGAGGTGTTTTGAAGTTGGTTGCTCATTGCTGCTGCAAGAGAGTGAATCATAGCTGATGGTGGGGGGAGGGAGGGAGGGGGGTGAAAGAGAGAGGGGTGCGGTAGTGAAGATAAGAGAGAATGTGTATGTCAGTGGAAAGGCAGTGGGAATAGCATATCTGTCAAAAGAAATATGCCTGAAGCCCCCGAACCTGATGAAACAGTCTCTTATTCTTAGGCAGTCAAGAACGAAATTATTAGGCAAAGTAGGATATGTTTACAAATTTTGTCATTAGCTAGAATGTTCAGATTTCATCATTACAGCTGGCAAAGTGTTGATTTGTGGTTAATTAGAAACTGAATAGTCCTTGAGCACTTAATAATCAGGTTTGGAAGCAGCAAAACATTGTAGCAAATTGCATCAAGGCGAGCTGTAAATGTACAATATTTCTCTTAGTTTGCTGCTGCATGTGCATTTCATCGCAAAAAGGCTATTAATCAAGCAGCCGTCCCGACAAAACGCACGCACTTCACTTTGTTTCTATTTTTAGTAATTGTCTAAAAATAAGACGCGCCGCCTCAGTGCACGGGTCTCTTATGAAGGCATCGTGTATATGCTTCCAGAATCCACAATGATGCGCTTTCGCCTGACGCCATAGACGCAGACACATTTTAACACATTCATTCATAAAATTTCCTCCTCACAGACCTGGCTATATATAAACTGACTAAGAAAAGACTGCAAAGGACTATTCATTCAAATTTACTGGTGCCCGTTAAAAAAACAATCATCGCAATTTAATGACACGTTTAACTAAGACATTTTCTCACAAAAGAAAGCACAAGTGCGTATCAGCAGACGGTACCTCAGTGCCATGAAGCTGCAATGCCTTTTTCTCCCCCGAGCTTGCGCGCAGTCCGTGCCTGTCATACGAGAGGAGATGGGGGGCCCAGAAAGAGACGGAGAACAACATAAAAGAAGAACTAAATTGCCTTTTGTTTCACGCAGAGTAAAACCCTCATCTTTGGCGGGTTAAGTCCTGTGGAAAGGCAAGGTGTTCGTCGGTTAGCATGGCTAATACTGTTGGTAGGACGATAGCTCTGCCTCGCTTGATATTCCCCCTATTGGACCTCACCGATGATTCTCCCCTCTGACGTCAAGAGTCCTCACAACAGTCATGATCGAGTCTGTGAATCAGAGATGCTGTGGACGGAATATTAATAATAAAACACGTTCAGACAACACGAATCCAACTATAAGGTACAAGAGACAAGCGCGTCTTCACTCTGTGTGGTTCCCCCGGTACCGGACCCAAGGTCGCCGGTAGCTGCTGCCGTTTTGCGCAAAACGGCACGATTCTTCCTTCTTTTTTTCTCCAAGATTACCGATCACACCAAACTGTCCGGCTAGCACAAAGCCAGAGCACCGCTGTCACTTGTTTTAGATATCCAAATAAATCTACTTTGCGCGTCTCTATTGTTACATCTCGCGTCTCCCTCTTGTGACTTTCACGTGTCTTTTACCTGATATTACGCAACATATTTGCACCCGAAATCCTAGGAAAATTTTGAACCGTGATAATTATATAATAACTCGTCTCGAAGTATGATGTCTAACGTACCCGTTATTTTTGTTTTTCAGACGGATTGTAGTGGTGAAAGGTGTGAGTGTGTTTCATTCAAGAGCTGGATGAGTGTTCAGTGGCGCGTGCGTCTCCCACTATGAGGACACTGTCAAATACTCCAACAGCAGATGTCTTTACAAGGCTGTTTATTTTTAGAAAGTCACATTTCCTTGAATTGTGCATCTGCTAGCAAATACTGGCAGATGATCATGAATTAGATTTGTAGCAGTAAATGGCATACAGGTTTTACCTGCTGTGACACTTGGGGCTGTTCTGATGACTCTCACAAAAACCTGTGCACAATGTGCAAAAACAAAAACTTGGCAAGGAACTGTACAGGTTCAAATGAACAATGCACTGAAATTGGGTTTTGCTTGTGTGCTGAAAATAGAGAAACGCAGAGAGAGAAGGGAGGGCACTGAACTGTTTAAGGAACGCTGTTTTTTTTTTCATTGCATTTTCCCTGACAGATAATCTTGTGAATAAGTAGTCCTGATCAGAATTACAATAAGTCTCAAAGTTGGTTGAGCATTGGCCCTGCAATGGCTATTCATTGATGGGAGCTCCCACCAATCGCCTTCACTCTCACTCCCCCATTCATCTTCTCTGCACAGCATTGTGGGTAAGCTATTACATCATCACTCTCTCAAACCTTTCTCACAAGTATGCATGCACTGTTACAACAATAATCTACAACACGTTCCTGCATTATCACATGCATGTGTCTGCACATGTTTAAGTCTTTGATGCACAATGTCAATTGGAAATGCAATTGCACAACAATCAAGTGAGTCACTGCACACTCACCCTGTTGTGAGCTAAACATACACAGACCTATTTATTAAAATCCACTTATTTAAATGAACGTATTACCCCACGGTTGTGTCCTAGTATGTTTCTTAGCTCTGTTGATTTGTGTGTGTGTGTAAGCAACTATAGCCAAGATCCATTCACTTTCTGTTAGACCATCTAAATGAACAAGTGCATGTCAATCTGGTGCTTAAGTTGTCCTGAGATGCTGTATTGATGATTAAATAAATGCATTCCAATTCCTCCATTCAGCTGAGAAGACTATTACTGAACTCACGTCGACCGCGCAAAAACCTGCTGACGCTTCCCAAACGCTGGAACTCACTCGTCAGCAGATGCTGTAGCATTGTGTGCGTGAGTATGTGTGTGCATGTGACTGCCTCATCAAATGTATTTATCCGCTGTGAGCAAGCCAGTGTGCTTCTATTCACTGTCTGTTTGACAGCAGCAGCTTAAACACTCTCAGTATGAAGTTTTTATTTACTGTGATTTTCTCAGTCGAAGCCCTCTCCAATTTAAAACTGTTTTCAGTCTCCAGCGAGAGCGGCTCTTTAATGCACCACTCTGCTTCTTTCAGGCTTCTTTCTGCTGCCTGTCTTAATGACACTGCTGTGTGTCTTTTGAGTGGGTGGAGCAAACTACACCACAAAGTAAAAAAAGAAAAATGGTACAATTGTTGAGGTTTACACATTTTGAAGGCAAATGTACAATACTCACGGTCTAGGATTTAATGCTCAAAATTAGTGTAAGTGAGAATCATTTTAGCATAGTCAGAGGCTCCTGTGCCAGCTGGATTTGTGTGAAGTGCTGTAACAAATGTGGCCTATTATGACCTTTAGCAGTCTCTAACAAATCTGTGAAGATTCACCCAGGGGAAGTAGTGTAGATCGTGATAAAGAAAATGCAAAAATATAACATTTTTGCAAACACCAATACTGAATTGAACTAACTTTCAATATTGAAATGAACGAATATTTCTTAAAAAAAACAAACAAAAAAAATTTAATATTTATTAAATTGTATTTATTTTCAGTGAAATAAGAACAGGTCAATATATACAGTAAGTGGAGTTAAAACATTTTTTTAAAGTAATGTTACCTTAAAATATATTACACTAATGAAATTGTTTTGAGTTAGTGATTTCCAGATTTAGGCTGTTTGGTATTTGCTGTTTCTGTTTTACTGTTACACTGTGCTAAACAATGGCATTTTCATCAGATTATAATAATCACTCAGCATTATAGTTTGGAGCCTGTGATGCAAAACTACTGATGGCTGATTAGTTTAAAGTTCAATTATGTAAGAATTGACTGTGAAATGTCATAATTTATCTTAGTTGCTACAAAATGCTGCAATTTAGAGGTTTGTAATGGTGTATTGAGTGAATAATAGCGGTTAATTGTAGTGCATATTGATTTAAGTAAGCCTGGGTGAAATTTGTCTAAAACGTCACATGCAAGAAAAGTAAAAAGCAAGCTGGAGAGCTGTTTCCACTTAAGCTTTTTACCAGCCATCATCTTTAGAAGGTGACAGTCTGCTAGATAGAGGCTCGACCTTTTTTTCCTCCTAATTTCTCCTTTTTTGTATTCCTTTAACTTCATTTTTCCTCTATCTCCATGTGTCAAACTATAATCGTTTCCTGTTTCAGAGAAAAGTGAGAGTGCGGCAGACAGACTGAGAGCAAGGATGTGGATTTAATTTAATTTCACATTATGAGAAAAACCTTCAACCTCAAGGACGATTTACATGCTTGACCTCAAACAAGTTTTTAAAGTTACAATAAAACAGAAGTAGTGACAGGTCTTTTTTCTATACTGTGGCGTGACTTGGTTCTATGGCTCGCCTTGGATTTTGAGATGTGGAGGCAGATGAACACAAGCCTGTAAGATGGGGTTTAGGCAGACTAAATGATTGGAGAACTCCTGCAGATGTCATAGAGAGAAGTCTGTCATTTTTACCAGAAGGTCCAGTTATGACATTTTGAGGTCAACAGATGCAGCCATTATGGGGTCCAAGAAAAAAAAGAAAATGAAACATGCATGGATGAATTGTTCACCAAAAGATCTATAATATACATTGTAGTACACACACACACACACATAACTTGTGGGTGTGTGAGTGATGCCTACATTAATTTCTGCCTTAAGCTGGAGCTGGTGATACCAAGGATCTAACTGGGTCAGTTTTTCCATCTAATAATGGCAGTATTATACCTATAGGCACAGCTTGCTGTTTATCTCTCTGCTTCTTTCTTTTTCTGTCCGATCTTTTTCTCACTATTGTCAAGGTCTCTTCTTCACTCAATGGGGGATTAACTTGTGCCCAGTGGGAGTCTGCCTGGCTTGCGTGAGCAGCAGGTGCCCATGTGTGAAGAGTAATCCCAAAGGGGTCAGAGACAAGTGTTAGCATCCACTCAGGAAAGAGTTTTCTGTAGCTTTCACCCACAGCCTCTCTGACTGATGAGAGCATGTCATTTCATATTAGCCCTAAGAGGGAGACAGCAGGGGTTCGGGCATTTGTGTATTTATGGAATGTGTGAAGATACCAGGTCAGATGAGGGAAAGGCCAGCCAGAAGGAGGATAGTAGGGAGTAGCCATTTTAAAATTCCTTTTTTTGGGGGGACATATATATTTGGATTTTACAAAATGACCCTAATCAGTCATCGTGATGTTGTCTTGTCATGTTTGGATTGTTGCAATGAAATGGGGAAGGTTTCACCTTACAGTATTTACAGTAAAATATTTTCAAGTGGTCGACTGATGATGAAAGGGATTATTTTTTTGTTAATATTTAAATTGTTTTTTAAATATTTATTTATTTATTTATTAATACCTATTTTTTTTTATCCAGATAATTTTTACTATAAAAGTATTACACATATTTCAAAACTTTATCCATTTAACATTATCCGTTGACAAGGCTGTCTGCATAGTTTGGAACTGATTATAGACAAATGGACTTCTGTTAATCCATCATTTGGTTTGCTTTGAGTAGAACATTTCAGCAACATTCTGATGTGAATTTTGTTCTTCTATTTCTCTCTTTAAAACCCAAAGAATTTAGAATTTTTAGCTAAATAATTACTTAAAACAGAGGTTACTCAAAACAGAAACTTTGCGTTATCCATTGACTGGATTGTCTACGTATTTGAAGCTGATTTTGGCAGAATGACATCTGTTATTCTATCATTCTGTTTGCTTTGAGCAAAACATTTTTAAAACATTCTGCTGTGAATTTTGTTGTTCCCCCATTTGGAAGTCTGATTGTTTTTCTATTTTCAATTTTGTGCTGCTATTAATTCTCTAAAACAGCTCCAGCTACTACCACTGGAACGAGCACACTTAGCCTCATCTTTATCCTACAATTACTGAAGAAATGGCAAAGCTGATCTCTAGTCAATGCAAAAGGGCAATGGCTGTTGTTTACTCTGTTGAGGAGTCCACGGGGATTGTTCTAAATGATTCACTGATCTTTAGATAATATTCCTCAACTGTTGAACCAATTAGCGGTTTCTGCTTGCACACTTCCCCTGTGCGCTGCTGTTAAAATTATAATCCTGTTCCAGTTGTACTCTTTTGCATGATTAGTATTCAGTTCCTTTGAGATAAAAATCCACACATTTTAAATATTTATTTACACCCACCTTGTGAAGACTATACAAAAAAGGACAAGAACAGAAGATATGCATATATTACAAGGAATCTGCATGGTACAAACGTGTTTGCGTCAGTAATTGCAGGCTACATCTGTAATCATATCTGTATCAAGGATGCACACAGTCAGACAAGAACACACAAACAAACCTGCTTCAATCACTGAACATCAAAGAGGCTCCCAGTCCCAGCGTTTCATCATCTGGTTTAAATGAGAATGACGTACATGGCAGTGAATAGGAATGGATTAAATCGGTCTATCTATCTATCTATCTATCTATCTATCTATCTGTCTGTCTGTCTGTTGTTCTATCTCATAGTCTATTTGTCTATATCTATCTATCTATCTATCTATCTATCTATCTGTCTGTCTGTCTGTCCGTCTATTGTTCTATCTCATAGTCTATTTGTCTGTCTGTCCCTCTATCTATCTATCTATCTGTCTGTCTGTCTGTCCGTCTATTGTTCTATCTCATAGTCTATTTGTCTGTCTGTCCCTCTATCTATCTATCTATCTGTCTGTCTGTCTGTCCGTCTATTGTTCTATCTCATAGTCTATTTGTCTGTCTGTCCCTCTATCTATCTATCTATCTGTCTGTCTGTCTGTCCGTCTATTGTTCTATCTCATAGTCTATTTGTCTGTCTGTCCCTCTATCTATCTATCTATCTGTCTGTCTGTCTGTCCGTCTATTGTTCTATCTCATAGTCTATTTGTCTGTCTGTCCCTCTATCTATCTATCTATCTATCTATCTATCTATCTATCTGTCTACCCGTCTGTCTGTCTGTCTGTCTGTCTCATAGTCTGTTTGTCTTTCCGTCCCTCTATCTATCTATCTATCTGTCTGTCTGTCTGTCTGTCTATTGTTCTATCTCATAGTCTATTTGTCTGTTTGTCCCTCTATCTATCTATCTATCTGTCTGTCTGTCTGTCTGTCTCATAGTCTATTTGTCTGTCCGTCCCTCTATCTATCTATCTATCTATCTATCTGTCCGTCCGTCCGTCCGTCGTTATATCGTTCTTACGATTCGTACTATCGTTTTCGTTCCTCCATCTATCGTTATATCATTCTTTCGAACGATTCGTACTATCGTTTTCGTTCCTCCATCCGTCATTATATCATTATATCATTCTTTCGAACGATTCGTACTATCGTTTTCGTCCCTCCGCTCCGTTCGTCGTTATATCATTCTTTCTTTATATCGTTCTATTTACCGTTCTATCGTTCCATTCCATCCAGCCATCTTTTTCTCAGCTCATTGAGGCAAACTTCATCTCACTGCCTGGACGTGTTCTCATGGCAACCGATAAACGATTCTTTTGCTCATCATTCTACAGAAACATCCAATTTTGGTATGGCAAGATGTCTCAAAATGTGTCTCTTTTTTAACATTTAAACTTAGACCACATTATTATATTACCTTTTGACTTTATGAATACACATAAATGACAGCTTAATGATTTTTTTTTATTTTTTGTGCATTTATTTAAAGACCACATGTAGGCCCTACCATTTTTGTCACTGGTGTTACCTTACTTCTTTGGCAAATTTAAAGGTTTTTATGAAATATTGTTTCTCAATTTTTTTTTTGTACATGTAGTCAGAGTTACAGAACAATTATGATAATGCAACACATAAGGAGATTGTTTTATTTATTTTAATCAGGTTTGTTAAAAGTGTGATTGAATGATGCTAGTTCATTTGTGCAACAATGTATTTGCTATGACAATGAAAATATTTGTAAAAACAGTTATAAACAACTAATGATGCAATCCTTTAAATCTTAACTCTTGAGTGTAGCAGAATTCAATGGATGTAAAATTATTATCATGTCACATGTGACACATTTTATTTAATGTGACAGAAAAAAAAGTAACACCAGTGACATATAAGACCAAAGATCCTTATTCTTCAACTAAGTATAAGACTAAATTGTTACATTTGGCAACCAATTAGTGAAAGCAGTTAGTAAAATAACATAAACATAAACTGATCTTCACTGGTGTTACCCATAAGGAAGGTAACATCAGTGACAATTTTCATGAAAAACACATTTTACAAAATGTCTGCTGCAAGGTACATCACATGTTGTCAATCATGGTATACTCACTAAATTTAGTAGTTTAATCCATTTGTATTCTAGTTTTTTACAATTCCCTAACAAAAAAGTAGGTCATGCCAGTGACTTCAACTAAAAGCTTCATATGAAATCATGAGATAAATAAGAATTTCTGATAACTGAAAAGAGACAATGGACTTAACATGGGCCTTTTTTCATAGATCTTCAGGAAATAGGAAGAAGGAAGTCAAGTGATGTCATCAGTGTGATTTTTATTTCAAAATAAAAAAATGTTGTTAAACGGTAACACCAGTGACAACTCCAGGGGACCACTACTTTCATTATATATTTTATAATATTTATTTGGCATTTAGTTTTTTTTTTTTTTACGTCATTTACATCATATATTTGATAGTATGAATACGTCATTGTATTTTAAATGGTAGAAAACCCTGATTTTGATCTCAAAATAAAGCACTTTCCCTCTGTACATGGCTGTGGGGACGAGCAGTTTTGTAGTGCTTGGAATTCTATATAATTAATTAAAAACAAATTATGCCACATTGATGGCTCAAGAAGGAGTAATTGTTCAAATAACACAGTTTTATTTTAAAATATAAAAAAAAATTGTAACCCTAAAGTGTTTTTCAATTGTAATATTTCAGTAAAGGCTAGGGACAGAAAAATGGACATTTCCATATAAATGACCCATGAACCATCTGGTGATTGCACGTTCTATAAGCAACCAACAGAACAACGCTACTGCAGTTTTTTTTTACTTTTATTATCTTATATTTTTTTCATTATCTTAAATCAAAAATAAATCTAAGAGTGAAAGTTCTTCTAAAGTGTAATCCCTCTGCATGTGAATCACCATGCCCCGTGCGTGGCTTTGCTTGCGCGCGGCAGGTAGCCTAGGCAGTATTGCTCTGCAGTGCTTTAAAGGGGTCATATGATGCGTTTTCAATTTTTCCTTTCTCTTTGGAGTGTTACAAGCTCTTGGTGCATAAAGAAGATCTGTAAAGTTGCAAAGACTAAAGTCTCAAATCCAAAGAGGTATTCTTTATAAAAGTTAAGAGTCAGCCACACCTACCTAAAACAGCTCGTTCTAACACGCCCCCACATACCTACGTCGCTCTGTGGGAAGATTTGCATAACGCCGCCCAAATGTTCACGCAAAGAAAGAAGGCGTAACTTTTATTCTCGCTGTAGTATTGTTGTTTCCACTGCCATGTCGTAAAGACGCTGTGTGCTTCGTTGTAAAAGCAAAACTACTTTGTTTGGTCTTCCAAAAGAGGATGATATCTGCTTCGTCATGCCTAGAGCTGATCCGTGCTGGTCGCTGAGGAAATACATCAACTTTGCGCTGTCGATCGCCAGATCGGCTTTCACCGTGGACGAAGCGGAGTCCAGCAATGCCGGCTGTTCTGACTCACAGACTGTAAGT
>NW_015542362.1:1382420-1402931 GCF_001515605.1 Sinocyclocheilus anshuiensis | reverse complement strand
GGCTTGTTGTTTGTCATTTCTCCGATCACAAATGCAGACATGGTTTTATGTTTACGCGGTGCGATGCAACGCAACGAGTAAAAAGACAGTATACGTCATTAGAATCCACAATTATGTCCCCACTGGATGCAACGAATGCCTCGTTTATAATGGGTTTTCATGTTTTTGAATCATGGCTCCGGCCTGACAGGGCATCATCACAATATGGCAAGGGGCGTAACATTTCCGTCTCAAGCTTTAGGTATTCGGCCAATCACAACGCACTGTATAGCTGGCCAATCACAGCACACCTCGCTTTTCAGACCGATGAGCTTTTTAAAAATCGACGCGTTTCAGAAAGGCGGGGCATAGAGGAGAAACAATAATGTACAGTATGTGGAAAATAATGTGTTTTTTGAACCTTAAACCGCATAAACACATTTCATTACACCAAATACACAAAATACTGTTCTTTTTAGCAGCATCATATGACCCCTTTAAATGCGCGTGGATACGCGAAGGATGACTTGCCTCGAGGGCCACGAAAGCTTCCCGGAGATCACGAAAATGTTTCACCGCGAGCTCCGGGTTCTGAGGCTTTCTGAAACATCGAACCTGACACATCTATTTGATCTCATAGCAGCTTTTGAGTGTTCACTGGACGAGTGCATACAACAACAGTTAGTTGTGGTGCAAACGAATTAAATACTCTGGATGTGGTGTTCTTTTGTAATGCTTCGAAGCAGAATATAATTATTCAGTGACCTTGATGATTATTTATTTGGGACCCGTAGCATCAGACAGACGGTGTGATTTAATATGTACCGCTGGGTGGCAGCAGAAAGCTACATCCAAAATAATGACTCTGCCGATAGTCTGTGGGCTGGGGGTGTCCCTTATTACTCATTAATTACTTTATGTCTTTTAAGAAATGTATACATCTTTTAAGGCTTTTTTAGGTTAATTGGAAATGAGAAATGAATCAGAAGTTAAATTATTATTGATAATTACCGTTAAGAAGAGAAATCAAAAAATTAAATGTACACTTTACATTTTATACCTCTCGCCTCTTAAATTCTACCTTTCGTAGAACTGATTTCCTACGGAAGGAGGGAAGGTTTCTTTTTTTATTTTTATATGCTGAAAATACATGGCATTGACAAATTCAAATGTTGATACCTCAACCAGTATAGCATATCTTGGTAAACAAAATAGTAACAACAATTTAATTACTTTTTAATTACTGGATACATAGTCTTTTGGTATAAGCCATCCAGATGATCAGTGGAAAATTGTTTGATATTGGTGCATATAGTAAATGATGAGTCATAGTCAGATTTAAGGAAATAGTCATTTCTATTAGATAGTGGTACTCTTATTTATTTTCATACCTGAGTTTTAATTTTAAAAAAGTCGATAGTTTGAATATAGTGGCTGCAGCAGGTGAATGTAAATGGACTCAGGCCGGCAGTTAGAGTATAGAGCTCTGGTGTGTATTAAACATGAAAGCACTTCAATTTGTTGCAATTTCATATCGTTCTAATGACAGAAAATTACCATCAATCTACGGTATTGTGGATGTGCAATGCTCGGGAGCTATAACCATTAGAGATCATTATTGTTAAAGTAGATGGAAAACAAGAATTATAGTACAAAAGGAACATAAATGGAATGCTATAGTTAATTCTAATGGCTATGTATAAAATCATAGCTACAAGAGAAGTCAGGGAAGATGACAGCAGTTTAGAGAGAGTTCACTGGCCTCCTGATTGTAATCAAATATCATGAGAGTAACAATGACTAAAACTGGTCTCAGAACAACATGTATCAGTGTGAATCTATTCTGTATTAGTCTGAGCCGTTTATATCATTCATTTAGGTTGAAAGTACACAACTTTGTAATTCATTAATTGTGTAGGCTATTTATTTTTGGAGCAAGATGAGAAAATGGAGAGAGATACAAGGGTTTATTGATCAGCTCCAAGGGGATTTAGATGAGTTATGATGCTGTTTTAAAGGTTTTGGTTGGTAAAGAGTCAAGTTTGTGCTTAGATTGAGGACTGAGGATTGAGTTGTAGTCTATATTTGCAGTTGGTGTAAGGAGTCTCTTCTCTTTTGCACTTCCTGCTACACCAAATAAATGGCGTTTAGTATACTAAGGTGTGCTGTTGCTAGCTACAGTTAACTGCATTACTTTGACATGTCCAGTTGTTTTCAGGCTCCTAAAGTCAATTTGGTCTCCACTGCAGTGTAAAGTAAACTCACTGTGAACCAATATCCAATTGATTTAAGGAATTAAATGTCTTTACTATTATAGAAAAAGGTATGTCAAGATCCTTGATAGCGCACTAGACCTTTTTGTCCAGTGGTGCTGTGACTACTTAACCTATTATTACTCAAGTGACCTCCTCAATCAATGGTCAGAACATTGTCAAGCAGCCCAACATATAGCAACAAGTCACATAGCTATTTCCTCAGCGTAGATTTCCCTTCCTACTAAACACCCGGCCCGCAGTCAGAAGTTTCAGAAGCAAAGCATTATATATCTGCATAGAGAACGGC
This sequence comes from Sinocyclocheilus anshuiensis, assembly GCF_001515605.1. Taxonomy (NCBI): domain Eukaryota; kingdom Metazoa; phylum Chordata; class Actinopteri; order Cypriniformes; family Cyprinidae; genus Sinocyclocheilus; species Sinocyclocheilus anshuiensis. The sequence goes on along the minus strand of NW_015542362.1, from coordinate 1,400,390 downwards.
AGTAAAACGATAATAGGTGATGGATTAATCTCTCAAACCTTTCTTAGATATCTGTTGTCGAGCCATCCAGATGTGCTGACACACAGACGCTCACCCCTCCCATTCGATTCAAATCTTATCCGATGCTATGCGTACGACAGGAGCAGATTTGACAGTATCACACCGCGCTGCGCGAGAGCCCAACGAGAGCAACAATAACACGCAAACGAGGGTCAGCGGCAACCGACAGCGCACCATAGAGGTAAAACGCCACATCCACGTCCACCTTCACATTTAGTCGGAACAACCGCGGCAGACGGAATCATGCGCGAGAGTGACAGTTGAGTATATTTGTCAATTCAGAAAGTGATGGCCGAACGCCGCGAGCATTCAATTAATCAAACCGTTAACGCTTTTGTTCAAACGACGGAGCCGGAGGACGCCGCTCTCGTGATTTCGCAGAATTGTGTATGTACAGCATTAATGCTGCCTACAACACGGCTGTTTTTGGTTTGAAAGACACGAGAACACAGCTGGTGTGTTACTGAGTCCGAGATATCCGTGTCAATATAATCTCAAATTCATTAGACGCCTGGGTTTAAATATTAGTAATGGCATTATTCACTCTAACGTCTCTTTATTGCTCTGCAAAGCGACTGGCTCGTTTAACACGTAGACAGCCGACGCGCAACATCATAACAGGTAGTTAATTCATGTTTACAGGAGATGTGTGTGCCATAAATTGAAGTCCGATGCAGAAAGCGTCGCGTTTTTTCTGTGGAGACACGTTAAGGTAATGTTTTGGGGCAAGGGGCGATTTAATTACATTAACGGCGAGAAAGGTGATAACGGAGTGTCCCCTGAACGAATGATTGTGAGCGCAACGAATGCGCAGCTGTGAACGCGCAACAGTCAGCGAGTTCATGCATCTCTCAAAGCCTTGACAGCGACCGTCTGTGGATTATGTCAGATGGGGTTGTATCGATTCTGAGCGCTAATGGGCTTCACCGTCTGCATAAGGGTCAATGGCGTGTCGCTCATTATTTTGTCTGGATCTATTGTTATGCAAAAAGCCATTCATAAAAATGACCTGGATGCATTTTGTATGATTAGCCTAATATGTTTTCACTGTATGAATTAAAATGCATTTGGATATGTGATTCTGTGAGGTTTAAGGTAAAAAGTCTAATGGTGCTGATGGTATCTCTCTCTCTACATATATATATATAGGAATAAGGGATGAATTAGAAAAAAAAAATAAAAAATACATTTTAAAAATAAGTAGTTCGGCATAATATTTCGTTATTATTTCTTTAAAAAAAAAGGTGACATTTTGTTTTAAAATCTAACTAATATGTGAAATATTTGAAAACTTTTGTCAATTTGTCAAATCAATTTGCAATTTGTTATCCTGACAGAAAATAACAATTAAATTTGAGGTATTCAAGGTTTAAATATTTTATTACTTTTTCTTGTTTGTTACACTACTTTTTATACATGAAACCAACATGAACACAAAGATCACAAGATCTTGTGTTTTAGAAGATTCTTCTTTTTATCACCTCAGATATCCTTTTGTCAATGCCCCTTAATGCTGTTGTGCAATAGACAAAATAATCCCCTGTTGTTGTTAACCGTCTTTTGGTTTGTGCTGTGGTTTCTTTTGTTGGCCTTAACGCTCAGCACAATCAAAATAGAGGAACTGAATTTGCCTTGAACGCTATAGTTCATAGAGCTTTAAAATGAAAGCAGAAGAAGTCTCTTTGGGAATCAATACCGTTAGCTGCCGTTGAGCAATGCTTTCTCTGTTTCAGAGCTGACTTGGCACAAAGGAGGAGTCGAGTGCTGTGAAAATCGTGTCCCCTGCACAGTCATGGCCTCGAAGCTCAATCCAAATGTCCTTTATGTCCGGGAGTCCCTGACCTCTCCGGACCCTCAAGCCGAGGCGGGTGACGAATCATCGGACAGTGACGGGGAGCCTGAGGAGACCTCGCACAAACTCATCCGAAAAGTGTCCACTTCTGGTCAGATTCGAGCCAAGGTAGGATTTCACGAAAAAATACGAAATTGTATGAGATGTTGTTCACTTTTTTTTTTAACCACTCCAATCATGCTTAGTACATATTTATTTATTTATTTTCTGTGAGAAAAGTTGCTGAAGTCACACTTTGATACCCCAAAAGATGAAGTACTCAATACCCAAGTGTGCACACACACACACACACACACACACAGAGACATTGTATAGTCGAAGCTGCAGTGCATATTGATCCAGGGGACAGTCACTGATGGCTCAGAATCAGTCAATACTTGGCATGCTATGACTAGTACAGTGTATGTGCAGTATCGATGTCAGTTTGGACTAATGTTTATTCCTGAAAGGGCAAGGATATGAGACACTCATTAGCAAGCTTATTATGCTACACAAGACAGCATCTAGTCTACAGAGTGGATGCACATGTATTTTTGTTCATCAAAAGCCCAAATGCTGTTGATTAATTGAGCTCATTTTACAATTAGTTTGAAGCTGAATGATTGTATTTCCTGACAAAGAGGGGAATTTGGTGTAGAGGTCAGTCTGTTCATGAACATACTGAGGGCTACCCTGACCCTTGACCCCTCACACGTCCCTGTTTATTGTGTCAGCTTTGTGTTGTATTTTGATAAGATGAGAACAGCAGAATTATTAGAATTGTTGAGCAGACAGAGTGTAAAATTCCCTATATAAATGTTTATATATAGCGATCCATGTGGGAAGAATATGGAAGCTTGTTTCCACCATAGGATAAAGAAGGTTATTGGGACTTTTTATCCCACAATTCAGACTTTTTTTATATCTCACAATTCAGACTTTCTTTCTCACAATGTAGAATTGAGAGATACAAACTCATAATTCTGACTTCTTTTCTCACAATTCTGAGTTTACATTTACCAATATCTCAATTCTACTTTTTTTTGCTTCCACCAAAAATAAAAATAAAAAAGGTCATTTTTATATCACAGTTCCTTTTTTTCTTGCAGTTGTGAATTTACACCATGCGGTTCTAACTTCATCTCATGCAAATGCACATTTATATATTTTTACATTAATCAGATGTAAAGATCAGATGTTAACTTGCAATTGTGACTTTTATATCGTGCAATTCTGAGAAAAAATGTCTAAATTGTGAGATAAAAAGTCGCAATTAACCTTTTCATTTTTTATCCTGTGGTAGAAAGCTTCCACAAAAGAATAAGACTTGAATACAGACCCAGCAGGCAAAAAGTGTAGCAGAATTTAGTGCCTCACCTGTGCTTCCCACCCCCACAATTCATGTATCAGGTCAGGTGACCTTTCTCCTTTGACCCATGTGAGATCCTGAGTGTTAAAAGTGACTGCAACAGTGAGGCCACCTGTTTTGTAGCCTGAGAGTTGGGTGTCATTATAACAGAACAATGTAAGGTTATAGATCTCACTTTCTTCTACAGTTAGGCTCAGCAGTCACTTAGTAACTAGCTATTTATTTCTCTGACACTGTTTGGCCTTGGCCCATTGAACAAGTTTTTACATTTAACACTGTAATGCTACTCACAGAGTGCAAATGTTTATTGCACTGCCACCATGACAAATCATATCAGCTTTATTGGATAATTTATTGAAGATTCCTTTAAAATAGATCTCAGATCAGGCCTTGAACGCCATGCTTGAGTGTTTCACCTTTGCATCCTCTCTGTTAAACAGCTGAAAACTGACCTCAGATCAGTTAAACCATCTGATCTGCTTAGTGTAAGCAGATCTCAAATAAGCAATGGCTTTGTGTACATGAACATTTAGATCATAGTTGTAATAAGATGAACCTGATCCCAGATCAGCACATGTCAGTCATATTTATCTTGACAGTGTGGTTGATGAAATTAGCAGAATATTAGTCAGTATCAGCAAGCCAGTGAAGCTGAACTAATTGAATCAGGCAATTACACAGATGCCAATTAAGTTAAAGGGGTCATATGATGCGATTTCAAGTTTTCCTTTCTCTTTGGAGTGTTACAAGCTGATTGTGCATAGATAAGATCCCTGAAGTTGCAAAGACTAAAGTCTCAAAACCAAAGAGATATTCTTTATCAAAGTTAAGACTCTGCCATGCCCCCCTAAAACGGCTGTTCTAACACGCCCCCACATATCTACCTCACTATGTGGAAATATTTGCATAATGCCACCCAAATGTGCACGCAAAGAAAGAAGGCGTGGTTTCAGTAACCGCAGTTAGTGTTGAAGCAGCATGTCAGGGAGACGCTGTGTGTTTCTAGGCGAAAGCAAAAGCACTTTATTTGGCCTTCCGAAAGTAGATGCATTTAGGAATCTTTAAGATTACTTACAACAACAGCAATGCATTTTATGGACGACCGTTTCGTGAACCTAGGAGAGGAGGTAATTCTGACTTTGCTATGACAATCTGGCGCTTCTGAATCAGCTACTGTTTTGTTATTAGTTTAAGTATTTGCTATTGACTGTTCAAATGCGGAGGGAGAAAGAGAGAGAGAGCGCGAGAGAGAGTGCGAGAGAGAGAGAGAGAGAGAGAGCGCTAGAGAGCGAGAGAGAGCGCGAGAGAGAGAGCGAGAGCGCGAGTGAGCGAGAGAGAGAGATCGCGCGAGAGAGAGAGATCGCGAGCGAGAGAGAGAGAGCGCGAGAGAGAGCGCGAGAGAGAGAGAGAGCGCGAGAAAGAGAGAGAGAGCGCGAGAGAGAGAAAGAGAGAGAGCGAGAGAGAGAAAGCGAGAGAGAGCGCGAGAGAGAGCGCGAGAGAGCGAGAGAGAGAGCGAGAGAGAGAGAGAGAGAGAGGGGGTCACATCACAAACACATATCAGCTTCATCACTGTCTGTCACGTGACTCTGTTCCCCTTTCGGGCTCTGTCTTTACATTTATTTTGAAAGATGAAGCTCGCGATTATGGTAAGGGGCGTTACATTTCCGACGAGTGCTTGCGGTGTTCGGCCAATCACAATGCACTGGGTCAGCTGGCCAATCAGAGCAGACTGCGCTTGTCGGAAGGAGGGGCTTTGTAGAAAACAAAGCGTTTGAGAGAGGCGGGGCATAGAGGACCTACAATAATGTACAGTATTTGAAAAATAATGTGTTTTTTGAACATTAAAGCATGTCAACATATTCTGTTACACCAAATACACAAAATAATGATCTTTAAAAAAGCATCATATGACCCCTTTAACATTTTCATTTAGTCAAATAGTGTCTAACACTTTGCTAATACTTGATGTAAACGTTCTTTGATAATTCTATTCTTGCAACCTGCAACTTTTGAAATTATTTTGATGTACACTACTGTTCAAATGTTTGGGATCGGTAATGTGAAGTTGTGCTGATTAATAATTCTTTTTCAGGGTTCTTGAAATATAAAAAATGGTGACTGCCAAAAAAAGAAAAACTTACTGATGCCAAGCTTTTTAATGGTTGTGTAATTTTCAGACTTAAAAGTAATGCTTAATAATATCACAAATAGCACTTCAGAGAAATCTATTGGAAATTTTATCTTTGATTTAAATTTTTCTGCATACACATGAACCTTGACAGAAAATAAGGGTGCTTTTACAAGCACTTACCGTATTACTTGAGAGAGGCATAGAACTTTAGGTACATTTTGCAGATGCCCTTTCAGTCTATATTTTACATTATCTGGACCTAAGGATTTGTACACAGCATGTAATGATCTGAATCATTGTACAGTGTGTCATAAGCTAGCCTTGTGTAGCCAGACTTCTGATTTGCGGCATGAACTATGATCCACAATGCAGCTTAATCTGACCAAAACAACAGAAAGAGACCGTCTGATAAACCACAGTTGGTTTTTGATTTATGTGCCATTTAGGGGTACATTTACACGCAGTAGATTATACTACAATAATTCATTATTCTCTGTGAAGCATGTGTTGTAACCGCACTACTCAAAAAACCTGTGTGTACTTGCATCCTGTGGTCATGTAAAGTCAGTCAATCAGACAGGAAATGGTGATTTTAGTCAGCGCTTACTATTTTTGTGTGCAGCATCAGACAGTCAATAAACGGTCAGCAGATGGTCCGTTGGAGGTTCATCAGATGTTGAGGGTGGCTAATGACAGGCTAATGCTGCTTAGCAGAATTTGATATTCAGTACAGTATGTGCCTGATGAAAATAAATTGTGTGTTTGTGTGTGTGCTTAGATTGGTGTCAGCAAACTGCATGCGTCTTCCTCTTGCTCATTAGTGATTTCCCCTTCATTAGCATACTTGTTAAACCCTGCTAAGCATTATGAAGTGTGACATGTCATTTCAGCCTGACTGAGTTCATTTGTTACCTGTTGTTGCTGTGCACACACTGACATTTAAATGTGTAGAATCACAGTTAACGTGTTGTGGGTTTTGTAAATGTCTTAGACAGTTACCCCATTTGAGTGTTTTGATGATCACCTTTAAATAGAAAAGTGAACATTGATTGAAATGTATTTTATTAACTATATAAACATGTATTTTAATGTATGTTTGACACGCTGGATGTTAAAAATATATAAGATGATGTTTAGGCTAAAATCAGTATTTTTTATTTAGCAAGGGCGCATTAAATTAATCAAAATCTAAGTAAACACATTTACTGTTTTAAATAATCCCTGTAATCAAAAGTAATCTCTTTCTTTTGAAATTTCTGTTCATCAAAGAAGCCAGAAAATATGAAGAAACACATCTGTTTTCAACACTGATGACAATAAGAAATGATTCTTGAGCTCCAAAACAACATATTAGAATCATTCCTGAAGGATCATGTGACTGAAAATTCAGTTTTGCCATCTTTTTAAAAATTGCAAATCTTTTTTAAAATTACATTTTACAATATAACTGTTTTTACTCTATTTTTGATCAAATAATCACAGCCTTGGTGATTTCTTTCAAAAACATTAAAAAATCTTACTGACCCCAAACTTTTGAATTGAAGTGTATGTATGTAAACCCCATTGGGTTCCACCATATGAATTTAAGGGGGTCTGAATACTTTCCGTACCCACTGTATACTGCATGCTAAGTTACAACATAGTAGTTAATATGCCATTCCAAACATGCCCTGTGTGTTTCTGTCTATGATTATGTTGATGATGTCATTATTAGTGTTTAAGAGGAGACCTGAGAAATAAGTGTGTGCAGGGCTCAACAAACAACATTTTGAGAATTCTGCTCGATTGTGCTGATGTAAGTATGTCACCAGGTTATATTACCTAGCCTGGGTAACACTGATGATAAATTGTATAGGGCTAAAAAAAAAATTATTCTTGTTGTTGAATATGTGTATAGAGAAAAATGAGACCGAATGAGATACAGGAAACAGAGGAGGAAGTATGCAGGGGTCTTATATATGTGTTTGTGAATTAGGAAAAAGAAGAGAGTAACAGTGATGATGCGTGAACGTATATCCTGTAACAGGTTTCCTCTGAGGGTATCGTTTATCAGTGTGCACTGTCAATACTCTCCGTGTGTTAGATGGCCCTGTTCTCCTTCTTCCTGTCCAAGGGGTAAAGAATTACATAAGACTCTATCTCACTCTCTGCCCTTTTTGTTAGTGCTCTCATTAATTTTGTGTGCAGAAACTGGAGGCAGGCAAGGAGGAAAAGTATGTGTGTTGTTGAGTTTTGTGTGTGTTAGCTGAGAGACACAGAGTGTGTCCATTCAGTTCATTTGCTGTGAGGCAGAATGACACAAGACAAATTCAGCCAAAGTTTAAGAATCGGGGCAGAATTCCATGAAAACTAATTAACCATTTCTCCTCAAGGTTGCAGACCAAACGAGGCTGTGACCCCACCAGACCAGTGTCCAGCATTATTACCACTTTCACCGCAAGAATGAGTCTGACTACTGAAAACTGCTACCTGTTTACTATTTCGTCTTCTAAAGAAAGAGATCTGATACAAAACCAACACTTTTTTGTATTCACTAGTCACAGTTTGAAAATCTGTAAATGTGTGAGCTGATGTCTCTTATAGAATAGCAGGAAATGCAAACTAAAAAGATTTTAGTCAAGGGCCAAGCAGTGACACTGAGGAAATGTATAAATATAACTTGTTGATTTTTTTTTAGGTTGATGTTGTTTATGGTGATGTCATTTGCCATAGCAATCGCCATTTCTGTTTTTACACTATATGTCTTTTTTGGCAAATTTGTCAATTTACAGTGTAGTTGATATTGTAGTTTTAATTGTACATCCTCATTTCCTCTATTTTTACATTTAGATTAGATTTACATTTGGCAGTGTCTAACACTTAAGTTAATCTTTAAAAACACTAGTAATTAAATAACACTGTTAATTGTAAACTTCAACATCTGAAAATGTTATTTTTTCATGCTGTACATTATAATGTTTTGATGCCTATTTTCACTACTGATTTTAATGTTAAGTAATTTAATTCTAATTTATAGACAAAATAGTGTAGAATTTTATTATCAGTGCATCCCTAGTCACATCAGTATGTTCTTACTGTTTTTAGTGATTCTGCTTTAGAAAACTTTGTCCAAGAACACTGTAGCAATTCCAGGCAGTTGTCCTCTGTCTTTTAAGAAGACTAGAAAATGCAGACAATGTTGAAGGGCACTGTGAATGTTTCTTGGACTCCTGGGTGTTTCAGTTTGAACATTCATGTGGATGATACTGAAGACCAACCGTATAGTGGGAGGAAAAGGTCAAGGGTTACGGTGTTTGTGTGCAAAACCCCTGTAGAATTACATGAGGAAATGGGTAGTCGCATGTCTAGGAATGACCCTGTGTTATTTTCCTTTGTTGTGTTTCCCAGAAGGTGACCTTATGTGGTGACTGAGAGTAACCCACAGTGAGTTTAGTCTCAGCCCATCACTAATGGCTGTTTAATGGTTTGTGTAACATGAGATTTCATAGTTAATTTTGGACGGCCAAGGTTGCCTGTTTTCTGGTATCACCTGCTAAACTATGTCAAATATGTCCAAGACTGAAAGAATACAGCTGTGACTGAATTCTCAGACTGCTGAACTTTCAAGAAACTTTCTAACCATCATCTTTACTCCACTTATTTTGTCTAAACTGGCTTTTTAGCTTTAGGATATATATGTCATAATCACATTAGAACAATTACAGAACCTTGTTTTCTAATTAACATCGCATTATGTTTTATGGGCTGTCTGATAAGTTGATTGTCTTTAATAAGTTAAAAGTAATTAGAAGCAAATACAACCTGTATGTATGTCTGTCTCTCATCTCGTTCACTAGAAGCTTTAAACCTCTTTTGTATTGATGTTCTGTCCCAGTGGATTCTGTGGGTCCCTATAGAGCAGGGCTGTCCAAACTCGGTCCTGGAGGGCCAGTGTCCTGCAGAGTTTAGCTCCAGCTTGCCTCAACACACCTGACTGGAAGTTTCTATGCCTAGTAAAGAGCTAGATTAGCTGGTTCAGGTGTGTTTAATTAGGGTTGGAGCTAAACTCTGCAGGACACCGGCCCTCCAGGACCGAGTTTGGACAGCCCTGCTATAGAGAAAGAAGCCTCAATACATTATTGCAAAGGACAAAGAGAGAGAGCAAGATGCAGATAGACGGAGGGAACTAGAAGTAACAGAAGGGAGACTTTAATGCATATAAATATTTTTCATGAACTCATTCTTATATCTCCCCCAAAAATCCATCAGTTATTTACTCACGCTCATGTTGTTGAAATCTGTATGCTATTTTTTTGGCTTGTTCCTCACATAAAACTATCAGAAGCTTCAGAAGACTTAGAGTAAATCATATGGACTGTGTTGTTTTCCCAGCCACTATGAACTGGCAAAGTTGTGTAACAGTCCTTTAAAAATGTGTTCAGCAGAAATAATAACAGCATATGGATTTGGAATGACACGAGAATGAGTAAATAATGAGTATAAATTAACTGAGTGAACAAATTGTTATTTTTGGATGAACTGAACCCTATAACTCCAAAGCCCTTGAAGTGTCTGATCATTTATCATTTGTTCTACTTTTTGCGTTCACCTTGCAGTACCTGTCTCATCTCTCTTTCTTATTCTTGCTTGTCTTTCTTTCTCTTCTCATCCATTTCTTTTTCTCTCCTTCTCTCTCTTTCTAGGTTAAACTTGAAAACCTAATTAGAAAAGCATCGTTCATCATTGCCTTGACAGTCCATTAAGGCAATGGAGCGGAGAGAGGGAGAAGAGAAGGGAGAGAGAGACAGTGAGAGAGAGAGAGAGAGAGAGAAAGAGAGTCTGACAGAGGCCTGAAGGATCTCTGGTTTGTCCAGAAGGTTCAGAGGCGACAGAAAGACTGCAGAGCATTTAAATAACAGGACTAGCTGTCGAACGTGTCTGTGTGTGAGAGAGAGGGCGAGATGTTTGTGTATGTGTGAAACAGAGGAGCTGTTTACTAATGTAAAGCTTTATAACTAAAAAATGAAGAGCACCAGGAATAAGAGATGAAAATCGTAAGGAATATAATGATTGCAGTCTGATTTCTTAATGCTTCCATTAAAGATTCTTTTAGTACTTTTGAGAGATAAAAAAAAGATGAAAAAATGCAACTGCATTGCCAAACGACGACATAATTATTGCGAAATGTTTACATAGGCTACACTTTTTTATTGATTTTCATGTCTAAAATGTATTTTTCAAAGCATAATTGCAGTCCCAAAATTGGCCACAGCTATATATTAAATAACGGTACTTAAACCAAAATGTAATGTTTTATTCATACATTCATTCATTCATTCATTCTCCTAAGAGTGCTTAATTTTGGGAATCTGATGGTTTTTTTTAGACTTTTTTAGATGGGTTTCTTTCTTTCTTTCTTTCTTTCTTGCCAACATTCTCTTATAGTGAGCGCTAAGTGATGTAACATAGGTTAAGACACATATGTACATGCATTTTTTTCTCATCTTCCTTTCATGTTGTTTTCATTCTTCTGGGCTCATAAGTGATCCGCACACATACACACGCACACACTAGCAGTCCTTCATCCTCTGGAGAAAGGTCTACCGTAATGAGCTCTGTCTTTCTCACATTGTGAGGGCACATGTATGAGAGAGACCGGTGGCAGAGAGAGCAGAGGACAAGTGAACAAGAGGCACAGATGTATCAGGTAGCTTTTAGTTCTGTTCCAATCATCACAAGCTGCCCAGGGGAACCCAGCACATGCTGTCTACTGAGCTTCTATGTTACACACAAACCAGGTGCAATAAACTGGCAAGTGATAAATCAAATCTCTCCAATCTACCTCTTTGTGATTTGTCAGTTGTTTGGTTTCTATTTCTGTCATGTCTCATCCAAAGTGAAATTCTAATTGGTTCAAACACGTAGCTGTATGTAAAATGTGAATTATGTTTTGATTGACTGTCAGTTTTTCACTTTATACAGCCTTTTTTTTTTTGCTTTCAAAAAATTAAATGCTGGAAACTTCACTAGACACAAGTGAAACGAATTAGCCCAGTCATAAAGTTTAATGTGTGTCTGTGAAAAAGAGGAAGAATGAGCTACTGGGTTGTTAGTTTGATTGATAGTAGAGTGTGCATGTCAGTTTCCATCTCTCTTCTTTGCTAATGAAGACAGATAGCACATGTCATAACACAGCATCAGTCAAGATGAGCACCCGGACACACGCGTAGCAGCAATAGCATCTCCAGTCAGGACAAAATGGAAGCCATCAGGCCATGTTGACGCCCACTCACATTCTCTCATCTATTCTTTTCATCGTTTCAATGAAGAAAACCGAAACAGGAAGGAAGTCTACTTCTGTGTTTCCTTTTTTGACACTTCAGACATTTCAGAGCATGTTTTTGTTGCTAAAAATAGCTGCGGAGGGTTTTGATTCACGCTACACACTCCACAAAACAGGAAGCGTCCAGGGGTTTAATTCAGTCAGGACAGTGAAGCTCAACTTAGTGTAGACAAGAGTTTAGTCAGATGTTTTTTGTTTGTTTGTTTGTTTTTGTTCAGTCACCTTTTTAGCAACATTTAATGCCTTTTTACTTTTCTTTCTTTCTTTCTCCCCTCAGATCTATTGATGTTCACAGATGGTTTTCCCAGTATGAGTAATGCTCTTGCAGGGAGACTGATCCTAGGTCAGATATGACTGTAGCTCAGTCATTATTGTCAAATGTTATTAATATGTTTACAGCACTGGTTCCATACTAATGTATGCATTAGGGTTGCACAGTTTACTTACTGTATGTTACAGTAGTATTGCAGTGCCCAACCCTCAAAATACCCACAGTGCCATAGTATTTACAATTTATTTAGTATTCAGTAATTAGTTGCAATAGTATTTAGTAATAGTATATAATGTACTGTAGTACAAACAGTAGTACGGTGATTCTTGGTAATACATTTTCGCATGCAGTATATGAGAGTGCGATAGAACAGAATTAAACATAATACAGGAATTAAAAAAAGAACTCCTTTTAATTGTCAAGTCAAGTTTATTTGTACAGCGCTTTTCACGATACGTCTCCTGATTCCAAATTCTTTCCTACCTGTTTTAGAGCCTCAGAGTATGACAATCCTTCCTGTATTCTAACATTCTGAACTTGAGCCGCATGTTTCCTCACCTTGCATCCTCCATATCCCGCACTGTGATCCTCTCCACAATTACAACATTTGGGATTAACTCCTTGCCCACATTTGCCATACTCATGGTCTCCGCCGCATCTTGCGCACCTCTGTTTGCCTCTGCATACAGCCGCTACATGCCCAAACTTTTGGCATTTGTAACATCTTAGAGGAGGGGGTACATAGGGCCTGACCGAGAAGCTCATAAATCCCAAAAAGACTTTACTAGGCAGCTTATCCTCATCAAAATGAATCATCACAGAGAGACTGTCTCCCCTTTCATTATTCCTATTGCATTTTAGTCTTTTCACCTCAATCACTGCGGCTCCCGTAAGACCTCTCTTAATCTTTTCAACTGTTACATCTGTGGGGATCCCTGTTATTACTCCTTTCACCCATTTCTTTTCTTCTTGTACTGAACAAATCACACTTTGTCCCATGATCGATTTAACTCCTAGAGCCTTCTTTTGTTGCCTACTATCCTTACAATATATTATCAATCTACCATCCCTCAACTTCTTAACACTTTCAATCAGTCCTATCACTTCCTTAATTGTTTTAGATAATTTCAGCGGATTAATGATACTGAAAGATCCGGTTTCAAGTTTCATCACTACCTTATACTCTTCCTTCCTTCTTGTCAGATGTGTTCCATTTTCACTGTCAGTTGCAGATGCGTTACTCCAGCTTTTCTTTCTTTTTCGATTTTCTACTATACTCCATTCATTATTTCCATTCCCGCCTTCATCCGCGTCAAACACTTCATCCTCCATTTCCGGATCACTTCCGGAATCTACGCCACTTCCTACCATGCACTCTCCAGTCACAGATCAGCTGTTGCCAAACCGCCTCCGACTCCAGAGCCACCACCCCAACCAAAGAATTAACTTGACGGAGCTCAAACTCAAAACACACGGCAGCAACAAACAGGAAGTGACGTATCCTGACGTGTGTGTGTGTGTGTGTGTGTATTGTACACCAATTGTATTGGTGTATTGTTGAATACACCAAAAACACAAACAGCCAAGTTCATTATTGCAGACATAACTTTACTGTAAACAAAGTCTACCCTTCATTTTCTGTGAAAACTGAATTGCAATAATATGTGAAAGTAAAGAAATTAAAAGATACATTCAGAACTATATTATTTTTGTATAACAACTGTAAATAAAAAAGGTGATCCACACAACAATAGAACTTAGATTTTTTATAACTATAAAAAAAAAGGTATAAAGCGGTCACTGGGGCAGGAAAAACTAAAAGCTGTATCTTTATATGTTATTAACCTCTAAATGAAACATACAGTATTAGTTCCTAAAGTGTACAAATTAGTACTTTTTGATAGGGTACCGCTCCAGCGACAGCTTTGTACCTTTTTTCTGATCGTAATGCTACTTGATATCATGATACTTTTGCTGATATAGTACAACACTACTATAGATAAACCGTTTCAGATTGTCCTGTTCTTGTAAACATCCGGTTATGAAAAAAGACATCAGAGATCAAAGATCTGCACTGTTGCTCTGAAAAATAGGCGCAGAGGGTCTGAAGCGGAGATGAATAACCTTAAACTAGGCGTCAGAACTGTTGTTTTGTGGGCATGGGCAGTGACAGAGTAATATGCCTCTGATGGTGACAATCTACACATTCATGCAGGCCAAAAGCTGAGAGAGAGAGAGAGGGGGCACAACAGGGAAGAATGAGTCATTCTTTTTTACACCGTCACTCTGGTCCACTTGAGGAATTTTAAAGGAGAGAGAGACAGACCTCTTCTCTAATCAAAGGCCATTGTTCTGTGCCCGGCTCTTGTCAAATCTGGAGCGGTCCAGTATAAAAGCTCTCAGTGGCGATCACATGCATCAGCACTGCACCAAACAACACTGCAGTGTAAACAGAGGACACACGCAAGCCTTGTTCACACACACATAAACCGGTGTGAAAGCCTAAATTCACATTTGAGCACAGATGCATGCAATCTGGATGTGTGATCCGGAGGATCTGGATTCAGAAAGAAGCACATCAGTTTCTTGATTGATGTTTAGAATAGTCTGGTTTGAACACATGCAACAATGCCAACTGGTTTAGCAATGTTAGGTCACCCATTGCTACAGCAGTGACATGTTGTTAAAATTAAAATAGAGCTCTTTGGGTTGTGAGGTAGAGATCAGCGTTTCTATATCTGGGCCATTGTCATCAGTACATCAGGGAAGTGGTTTTTGGTTTCATTTGTAAAGAAGTTTCATATTGTTCTTCTTTCTCTCTTTCTCTTGTTTTCTCTCTCTTCCAGTAAGCATTGCTAGCAGGTCAGTCATTTTTATGCTGGTGCAGGTCTATTTGTGGCTGTGGTCAGGTCTGCAGGAAGATGGTTTTAGCGTGCTTGTTATTTCCTGTGACGTTCCAACAGAATCAAGTCCAAAAGTGATCATACTAAGAGACGCATAGAAAGATAGAGAGAAAGATTTGGCTAGATGAGGGAAACAGACTGAAAGCAAGCGGGGTGCCATGACATTGCGGTCAGATTTCCCAGAATGCCACTGTTGACGGGAGGTGTGAAATAGCAGAGGGTTTGCTCATCATGTCTAATGGATAGGGTGAATGCAATTATATGACATGCTTAAAACGTAATGCAGATGTTTAGTAATAGGTACACATTAAGCTCAAGTGCCTTACTTTAGCGTTTGTCCTACTTTACCTGTATTCACCTTGAAGGTAAAACTGACACTCTCTTCTGGGTCATGGTTACTGCATGAGCTAGAAGAAATGATGGAAAGGGAAAGATGAGGAAGAAATGAGAAAAAGATAATAAATGTGACCAAAAAATAGAACATGTGGTGACCCTAGGGGTGGGCGATATGGCAAAAATATCATATCACAATTTTTTTTTAGAAATATCACGATTCTTTGTCATGTTGGTTTTTCTATTTTGCAAGTTGTTTGAGCATTACAGCCAAACTAATTTCCCTATTAAAAAGACAAAGCCTTTCGCCAAAAAAGAATGGTGGATATTTAGGCCAAAGTGGGCGAAGATAAAAAAAATCTGCCATTATTTTATTTGTTATTAAAAAATGAGAAGAAAGATACAGATTACAAATACACATAATATACAAATAAAACAAACAAACGGTGTTTTATTTTCAGGTACAATAGGTGTATTTAACAGGAACATTCAAGAAATTGAATGAACAAATATAAAAATAAAACACTATATATATTGATTCCTATTAAAGCAACTGTATCAGTGTTAATTTTGTTGACGAATAATTTTCGTCATAATTGTCGTCAACTAATTTTTTTTTCACCGATGACAACGAGACGATAACAAACTAAAACTCTTTTTGAATGACAAAAACTATGACGTAAATCTATTGACATTTTCGTCAACGAATAAAAACAAGACGAAAATGTTAGGGAGGGACTATTTGGGATGAGATTCATTCAGAACGAATCTGCTGCGTTCGGAGGTTAGATGCGTAGGCTACATATGAACCGGCGGGACATAAGCTAACATACACTTGCTGCACGTCGCATAAAACGTTAAAAAATGTCAATATGTGGGAGTAAGAGAAGAGCAGACATATGGATAAATCTAACGATGCAAGAGAGAACTCAATTCAGTCCGGTTTTCTGAGCGCAGACACTATACACACAAAGCGCATCTCACAGCACGCGAGTACTCTTTCGCGTCGCATGAACGGAGAATTGCACACAAAATGATGTTGAATTGTGCGTTTTGACGAGTATTCACATAAACACAGTGGATTACGTCTTAAGTGAACGTAAACAGTAGGAAGAACGTGTATCAGTACATTGCATCCATTGCATCCGTGCATTCGGTTTTAAAGGGACAGCAGCCTAATTTAGTTGCTATTGTCCGAGTCATTGATGTTAATCAAGCAACAAAAGCAAAAACTTTAGTAGCCTTAAAGATTAATCTAAATTTATTTATTGAAATAAATGTCTGCTTGAAAGAATGAAGAATATGGTAAACAAGTTACTATAAAGAATGCAGAATTAGCCTATATAACCATTAGTATTTCATTAAAAAGTAGACCATGGTCTTGTTCTCTGTGAGAAGTGGTTTTATTTAATTTTAACATAAAGGCATGCACTCTTTCTTGCTGCCTGTAAATGCAAAGACCAAAACTATAATACACCAACTGCTTATGACAATAAGAGTCAGCCTTCAACCTTACTTCCATATTTCAAAGTAATGTGTGAAAATTAGTTAGTTCAAGCTAAGTAGCCAAGTCAAAAGTTGAACTAATTCCAAAATCTATTTATATTTTTTCTATGTGAATCAAGAGAGTCACAATAAGTCTGAATGGGTCAAAACTCCTTTGCACTAGGGGTGGGCGATATGGCAAAAATATCATATCACAATTTTTTTTTAGAAATATCACGATTCTTTGTCATGTTGGTTTTTCTATTTTGCAAGTTGTTTGAGCATTACAGCCAAACTAATTTCCCTATTAAAAAGACAAAGCCTTTCGCCAAAAAAGAATGGTGGATATTTAGGCCAAAGTGGGCGAAGATAAAAAAAATCTGCCATTATTTTATTTGTTATTAAAAAATGAGAAGAAAGATACAGATTACAAATACACATAATATACAAATAAAACAAACAAACGGTGTTTTATTTTCAGGTACAATAGGTGTATTTAACAGGAACATTCAAGAAATTGAATGAACAAATATAAAAATAAAACACTATATATATTGATTCCTATTAAAGCAACTGTATCAGTGTTAATTTTGTTGACGAATAATTTTCGTCATAATTGTCGTCAACTAATTTTTTTTTCACCGATGACAACGAGACG
Source organism: Sinocyclocheilus anshuiensis (assembly GCF_001515605.1). Classification (NCBI taxonomy): domain Eukaryota; kingdom Metazoa; phylum Chordata; class Actinopteri; order Cypriniformes; family Cyprinidae; genus Sinocyclocheilus; species Sinocyclocheilus anshuiensis. The sequence continues at coordinate 1,383,027 of NW_015542362.1, read as the reverse complement.
ATAACAAACTAAAACTCTTTTTGAATGACAAAAACTATGACGTAAATCTATTGACATTTTCGTCAACGAATAAAAACAAGACGAAAATGTTAGGGAGGGACTATTTGGGATGAGATTCATTCAGAACGAATCTGCTGCGTTCGGAGGTTAGATGCGTAGGCTACATATGAACCGGCGGGACATAAGCTAACATACACTTGCTGCACGTCGCATAAAACGTTAAAAAATGTCAATATGTGGGAGTAAGAGAAGAGCAGACATATGGATAAATCTAACGATGCAAGAGAGAACTCAATTCAGTCCGGTTTTCTGAGCGCAGACACTATACACACAAAGCGCATCTCACAGCACGCGAGTACTCTTTCGCGTCGCATGAACGGAGAATTGCACACAAAATGATGTTGAATTGTGCGTTTTGACGAGTATTCACATAAACACAGTGGATTACGTCTTAAGTGAACGTAAACAGTAGGAAGAACGTGTATCAGTACATTGCATCCATTGCAGCTGTGCATTCGGTTTTAAAGGGATAGCAGCCTAATTTAGTTGCTATTGTCCGAGTAACTGATGTTAATCAAGCAACAAAAGAAAGACAGAAAATCACGCA
>NW_015542362.1:1364912-1380741 GCF_001515605.1 Sinocyclocheilus anshuiensis | reverse complement strand
ATATGTGGGAGTAAGAGAAGAGCAGACATATGGATAAATCTAACGATGCAAGAGAGAACTCAATTCAGTCCGGTTTTCTGAGCGCAGACACTATACACACAAAGCGCATCTCACAGCACGCGAGTACTCTTTCGCGTCGCATGAACGGAGAATTGCACACAAAATGATGTTGAATTGTGCGTTTTGACGAGTATTCACATAAACACAGTGGATTACGTCTTAAGTGAACGTAAACAGTAGGAAGAACGTGTATCAGTACATTGCATCCATTGCAGCCGTGCATTCGGTTTTAAAGGGACAGCAGCCTAATTTAGTTGCTATTGTCCGAGTCATTGATGTTAATCAAGCAACAAAAGCAAAAACTTTAGTAGCCTTAAAGATTAATCTAAATTTATTTATTGAAATAAATGTCTGCTTGAAAGAATGAAGAATATGGTAAACAAGTTACTACAAAGAATGCAGAATTAGCCTATATAACCATTGGTATTTCATTAAAAAGTAGACCATGGTCTTGTTCTCACTATGACTAAAACTAAATCAAAAATTGCTGTCAAAATTAACACTGAACTGTATTAAAATGTTTCAGTCAAAGAGTAGTGAGTGATTTTTCTCTTTGTGTTTTGGTGTTTTATTATCATTAAAGGAATAATTCACCCAAAAATAAAATAGTGTTTTATTTTTATACCATCATTTACTCACTCAAAAGTTGTTTTAAACCTGAATGAGTTTCTTTCTTCTGCTGAAAATAAATGCTATTTTAAAGAAAGTGGAAAACCACTTTCCAAAATACTTTTGGACTTCCAAAGTATTTTTTTTTCTCCTACTATCAAATTCAATGTGGACCAGCAACTGTTTGGTTACCCACATTCTTCAAAATATCTTCTTTTGTGTTCAGCACAAGAAAGAAATTAATACAGGTTTGGGACAACATGTGAGTGAATAAATAATGGCAGAAATTAAATTTTATTGTGAACTATCCCTTTAATGACAGTAGGCAGCAAGTTTAGTACCCTACTGTCCCTTTAGACCCTTAAGATCTAATATACAGGCACGCATCCATTTTCTCTCAGCTGTTTACTTTCATTTACATAACCAACTGAGCCTATACATAAACCTTGTGTGTTCTGACAGTATTAACGCTAAAGATAACTTAGGGTGCTTTCACACCTGTAGATCGATTACTTTGTTCCGAAACAGGGATTAAAATTATTACAATGTTGCTTTTTATTTTTGGTGCGGTTCGCTTTCGCACGGCAAAGTTTCTAAACGGACCAAATTTGTTAATACAAGTCACGCGCGAGTAAATTGTTCTCTCATTGGGTCAAAGTTTCACGGTTTATTTTCCAGGATTCCACCGCTGTCATGGCTGTCATCCGTCAGGATGGAACGACAACAGCTTCGCGGGCTTATTGTTGGATTTTTTTTGTAGCTGTCGTTATATTCATTTATCATTTTGAGCAGGAGTCCAGGATTCATCAGGAAAACATTTTTAAAATGCATCTACTAGGAAGAAGAGCAATAAGACGACATTATAAAATGAAAAAGTGCGCTTTGATTTTGAATGGCGAATGGCTCACCCACAGACATTCACAGGTTCATTTTGAAGTATTAGCAAAACAACAAAGCTAATGCTTTTCACGGAACTTAAGTAATTGCCCATTATACATTGTGATATAGCCTGGTTCGTTGGTCCGTTCGGATTGCTTTCTCACTACAACCGAACCGCTCCAGAGTTCGTTTTCAATCGAGCCGACATCACCTCGTTCAGGCGATCTCGGACCGATTGTTTTGGCGTGGATCCGAGCGCGATTGCTGTGTTCACATATGCCCAAACAAACCGAGCTAAGGGGGGGAAATGCACCAGGTTCCGAAACAATGGGCCAGGTGTGAAAGCACCCTTAGGGTGTATTCACACCTGTCTTGTTTGGTTCGATTGAATCGAACTCAAGTTCGTTTCCCCTCTTGGTGCGGACATTTTTGGCAGGTGTGAATACAGCAATCGCACTTGGGTGCAAACCAAACAACCATACCGAGACCCAGCTGAAGAGGTGGTCTCGGTCCACTTCCAAACGTACTCTGGTACGGTTCGTTTATGGTGTGAATATGACCCGACCTCGATCCGACCCAATTGCAGAAATCACGTTCAGAAACAGACAGCTCGCGCATATAGTGCTGTTATTTGCGTGTCAGTGGCTTAAATATCTTGTTTTTAAACCACAATGCTTAAAAACACATGCAAATGATGAGTTTTCGTGACCATGGCGCACAGCAACGTGATGTGAGCGCGCTAAATAGGCTAAAGCTTGCCGCAAAAATTACCATGACTATGTTGGGGGAAAATAGTAAGGAGATATTTGAATTATTTATTAATAAACTAGTGTTTTATGAGTCAGTGTCGCTATGAAGTTGATTATCCTGACTCGCCATCTCATCATTGGACGCACCTTTAGAAAGAAATGCATCTTTACGGATTACATAATAATAAGAGTTTTTGTTTTGGATTTGAATTATTTTGTTTTGTAGTCATTTAAAGCTTTTTATAGATATATTCATCAAGTCTGTAAGGAAAATATTCGCTGAGTTTCGGTGCATTTTTGTGAAGCGCTCCTGTTGAAGACTGAGACGGCAAGCGCATCCTATTTTTCTTTATTTTACAAAAGCGCGACGTTTTCTTGATATTGTGAGTGCACACAAATAAAAACAGACCCTTTACAGTTCCGAACGATGTATTATTCTTACCTTTATGAGCAAAAATGATGACGTATTTAATTTGTTTCACTTCCTGTTTTTCCCTGCTTGAGAATTTCTGTCCAATGAATGGATGACCTTAGCACGCGTGCGGTTTTGTTTACAATTTCTGGTTCACTTGCAAAAAAGGGCAGTGTTAAAGCGAACCGCACCAAACAAACAAAATCAAAATTGTATTTGGTCTGGACCAAAGCAAGTGAACTAGCGGACTTTCCTGGTGTAAATACACCCTTAGTTCAGTGATCAGGCGCAGTTTAACAGGTTTTTTAGTGCGCGCGCTTCGGGTGTACATTCTCAGAAAAAGCGCACGTCAGAACAGCACGTGCCAATACAATTAGTGTGCCTCCTCTATTTTAAAACCCACGAGCCACCACTGCCGTGAGAGTACCGCTAAGTTAACACTGATGTGAATGTATGTGGCATTGTACAGTATATTGATACGGTGGCGCCAGAACTGGAATTGATAGAATGTGCGCTGTAGCACGATACTACAATATTTCTTCAAAAGCAGATCGTGGAGACATTTTTATCGTCCACGATCAAAAATTGTCATATCGCACACACCTAGATGACCCAGATTTTAAAGGTAACATATCATGAAAATCTGACTTTTTCCGTATTTAAGTGCTATAATTTGGGTCCCCAGTTTGTCTACCAACCCAGGAAATGTGAAAAAGAACAACCCAGTCTTTTTTTTTTGGTAAGCCTTTCTCTGCAAGCTTGTGAAAAAACGAGCCGCTCAGATTTCGCTTCTCCTGTGGCCTTTCTCGGCAAGCTTGTGAAAAAACGAGCCGCTCAGATTTCGCTTCTCCTGTGACATACTGTAGAAAGGGGATCTTATTATAATATTACCACCCCTTAATCTGCACGTTTCCACCCATAGCGCCGCCATTGTGTTTTCGCAAGCGAAAACGGTGTACCAGTTCTAATGCCATGGCGAAAGTTCGAGTAAAGCATGCTAACTGTTCTGCCTTTGGCTGCACAGACGAGCACAGAACACTGTTTAGTAGGGCTGGGTAAAAAATATTGATATCTCGATATTAATCGATTCTCATTTTTACGGAATGATATTGATTCTTAAATCCCAAGAATTGATTAGTCTAGCCTGTTTTCAGTTAATGGACGGAACGTCGAAGGGCACTTTACATCCAATATATCGCAATAAGCATTGTGCTTTGGTACTTTTAATATGAAACAAAGTCTCAGATTTCAAATTCTGTCCATTGTATTGCAGTATTCAAACAATAAATGCCGTTTTGGTGCTGTTTAATGTGGAGTGACAGATCGCTGGAGCTCCTCAGTTCAACAGACGCAGCAGCGTGAGGTGCACGTGAACTGATCGTCTCCTCCACATTAATACCAATTTCAGCACAAAATAAACATGACTAAACATCCGAAGGTATGTTAAAAGAAAGAGTACAACTTTACAATCCGTATCCTGTCTCATGTAATCGCTGAATTAGTGTTTCAGCTGTGCAAAGACGTCAATATAACGGCTTGTAAACAATGTCATGTAACGTCACATTTACCTCAGAAAAAACATATTCGGTGACCATAAACTCATTAGTCAGATAGAAAAATAAACTGTAGAGAGGGGAATTTTGCTAAATATATGCACCATATAACGTTCATTATAAATTTTATTGTTCTTCAAGGTTTAATTTATGTTTGAATAAATCCATCAAGTTTTTATGACAGCCACCATTATGTTTATATTTCAAAAAAATTAATTGAAGTAGAAATATTATGTAATTTTTAACTTTATTATTTAAAAAACTTCATTAAGTGTAATTTTAACAAATCAGTCAATTTTAACCTTCAATATTAATGTAGTACCAACTTACTCTCATGTATATTTTACAGCATTACTTGAGAGATTTTTTTCCCTTGAGAAAATTTGGCATGTACTGTACCTCATTAATCAGTAGGGCTGGGTAAAAAATATCGATATCTCGATTTGAATCGATTCTCATTTTTACGAAATGATATCGATTCTTAAATCCTAAGAATCGATTAGTCTAGCGATATATATCAGGTACACGTGCCAAATTATATAATGTATATACTTTTTTTATAATTTTATAATGTATATAATGTATATATGTAAATTTTACAGCATTAGTTAAGACCATTTTTTTTCCTTGAGAAAATTTGGCATGTGTACCTGATATATATCCAAAATAAACGATATTGGATTTAACCGAATCGAATTGGAAATCGAATCGAATCGCAAGCTTGTGAATGAGAATCGAATCGAATTGTGAAATTTGTGTCAAAACCCAGCCCTACTGTTTAGAGTAAACAGTTTACTGTTCCCAGCCTCAGAGGATGTACGGATGTATATAATATAAACAATTTCTTCCCCAGCTTTTTACGTTCACGGACATAACCGACTGTTTTTGTAACTCATGTGTTTTTAACATAAACTTGTGTGTATTTGACAGTTTAAGTGCAGTAAGACATGAAAGAGAACTTGCATCCTGTGTGACAGCTGATTTCTGTGCACATGCTTTGGATGTGTGCGCTCAGAAAACCTCTATCAAAAGTTTAAAATAATATGGTTTAAAACGCATGATTTCAGCGTGATAGACATTATAATCAAAACCAAACAGATATTTTTGTAGCAGAGTATCTGAGGTACAAGCTGTAAAGGCACAGCCCTATTCTGTAAAAGGGGGCGGGAGCAGCAGCTTTACCTTTACCTTTTACCTTTACCTTTATTTATATAGCGCTTTTAACAATACAGATTGTGTCAAAGCAACTGAACAGCATTAATTAGGAAAATAGTGTGTCAATAATGCAAAATGACAATAGTAAACACAAATTTTTCAGTTAAAGACAGCTCATTTGCATTTAAAGAGACATGCACAAAAACAGCATGTTTCTGCTTCCACTCAAAATAGGCATTTTCAAAATGATATAATAAATTATCTGTGGGGTATTTAGAGCTGAAACTTCACAGACACATTCTGGGGACACATGAGACTTATATTACATATTGTAAAAAGGGGCATAATATGTCTCCTTTAAGGTTTTATATTTTAGATAGGTAATTTTTTTTATACATTTTTTATGCTTTTTGTAACATGTTTGTTTGTTTGTTTATTAATCATTGAAAAGTTTTTTATTTTATTTTAGGCGTTTACTTATTTTATATATATAAGGTTTTCTTTTTATAACATCCTATAATTCTATGAAATTGTCTTTTCGATACTGGTGTGCTGGATTCCACAAGATGGCTCTTTACTTGCTTAACCTTAGCTGTCCAACCATCACGAAGACCACACTAGTTGACCTTTCCCGTTTTAATCATCTAATGATGGATCATTTTCAGCATTTTTACAAATTTATCAGTGCCAAACCAGCATAAAATATCATAAATTTTCTGCAGGGGAGAGATGTTGCAGGCCAGGCTCAAATCTGTATTATCTGCATTAGCATCACTGCTCAGTGTGTCAGGAGCACTTCTTCCCAGAAGAATTCAAATCTGTCTTATCTTTTATCAGGAGGAAACACATTATTTGGATTATTAAACAATATTTTCTGTTTTTCTGTCACGCACTCATGAAGCACCATCTGTGACTTTAAGCTCTGTTTGTGATCATTAGTTTAAATGTTGACAGTGCAGCTAAGTTGATGCTCTTGTCTTTAGGGCAGCCTGTAATGGGAATGTCGCCAGGATGAAACTAATCCCATCTCAACGTCTAATCTTAATAGAACAGGATACACATATTCACTCTCTCCCTCTGAACCTGCTGTCAGGTTTGATGCCAGTGAGGCGGTGACTAGAATGATGTCTCATATTTCACTTTTAATCACAGAGCCGTTTTCTACAAGTCCCTCCATCCTGTTTGTTTCACATTATTCCACATGTAGCACTTGAGAGAGTGTCTCTCATCCATATTTCACTCTCTTCGGGCTGTGTTTCGTGTCTGTAACTGTAGATGGTCTGTAGCGATCAGTTCCTTGAGGTTTCTCCATTGTGAATGGAGCAACGTCTCTCATTGTTTAGAGGGCTGGACTGAAGCCGAACAAAGTAGGACGGTGTTGCTTTCTGTTCTCAGGGTCAAATTTGTGTGCACACGGTGTTATTTAAAACAGGAATGAGTTTAGGTGTTGGTTATATTGAGTTTTATTCAGAACTGTGCTATATAAATATAGCGAAAAAAGCATTTTGTTGAGTGCTGTTATGATTATAGCTCCAGGAAGGAGAACTTGTTCAGTTTCTCTATTTCTCATATACATACACACCCACGCACCCACACACCCTCACACCAAACACCTACATTGACTGGACGAAAGTGTCTTAAAGGTTGAACTTTCTCTCTCTTTCTCTCTCACACACACACACACACACACACACACATAATGCTATGAAGAGATCATCGCCTAATAATATTTGTGAAAATTTCCAAAAATAGTAGAGCTTTGCACTTCAATGTATGTGTTTGCTTGGGTATAATGTTGTATGGTGAATACCGAGGCCTTTTTAGAGCTGAGAAGGAAGGATTGTGGAAAAAGAGGTTTCAGGTGACCGAAACAAAAAAGGAGAGCAGCAGAGAGAATGAGGAAGGTAGAAAGAAACTCTCAGAGAGAGAAAAAAACACAGGTTTAAGGTTAGGGTTGGGCTATCAAGGTTTAAGGCTAAACGCTTATGGCTGTGCATGTGTGAATGTGTAGTTATTTTGAAAAAAGCCTGCAGCTCTGAGGTCTGTACTTAAGGTTAGAGCACATCCTGTCTGTGAACACTTGAGCAGCATGTATCAGTTACCCGACACACTATAACACGCAGCTCTTCAGAAGAGTCAGGACTAAATCAAACCTTGGTGCTTCAGTTACACCCTGGTCAGAAAACTAATTCTTCTATTCAAAATCTGTGGCAGGACCTGAACTCTCTTCATTTCTCTAGTGTTTAATCGTAAAAGTCCTCTTGAAAATGTATTAGTTTAGATTTGCAGTTACAGCTCTAGAGAAGAGAGCAGAATATACGCATTCAAGTATTTCACATTTCAACACATTTAACTTCAATTCAATTCAAGTTTATTTGTATAGTGCTTTTCACAGTGCAAATCGTTGCTAAGCAGCTTTACAGAAAATTAAAGTTTCTACATTATATTTACTTGGTTAGGTTTTGTCAGGATAATACTTTAATTCTGTCAAGTTTGGATCTGTTGCCGACTGACAGCTACACATATGTCAGTGAGGCCTGGAATACAACTTCATGTAAAGCTAAATTTAACAAGTTGCAGGTTGCATATAATGATGCATTGCGACTTTTATTAAAAGTCCCTCGGTGTACAAGTGCCAGTCAGCTTTTTGTTCAGGATCAGGTGCCTTTGTTATGTGCTGTTATCAGAAACTTTGTGTATACATTTATAAAGCGACTTGAGGCCTCTAAAAATGAAATTATTGTGATCTTGGAGAAGAGTACTGTTAGGTACACCTCTGCACTTTGGAGGCACTGGAGAAAGTGCTTATATGGACATTAGATGTAAATTATTTTCTTGTTATTTGTTGTTGTTGTTATCCATGTTGTATGTTGTTTTTGTATGCTTTTTTATTTTATATGGACCTTTTTGAGTCTGAAATAAAGATATCATTCATTTAGTAATAGCTTATCAGTGGTGACTATCTGAAGTTGATGTCCATATGGCAGAAATGTACAGTAAAAATCAAGCAGTTAGTTAATGTCAATGTCATGTAATCAAACAGACGGTGAACATTATTAACAGCAATGATTATATGTTGCGATCAAATTTGGTGGTTTTGTATGTTGTCTGAGGGTTGGCATCATCTGAGGTCTTCTGGGGGTTGGCATCATCTCTTCTCAGGTGTTCGGTCATCTCTGGTCTTTGTAAGGGCTGGATCCAGACTGAATCTTGTGTAATTCCTAGTTACCATGGGATGCCAATCCTGTGGCAGAAACAGAGAAGGTAATAGAGAGAAATTAGCATAGCTGCTGTTCCAACTAAGCAAAAAATGATGTGTTCAACCCAAGCAAAAGAATGAAAATGTGCATTTGATCAGATGTAACTGAAGTACAAGGTTATGAGATACATTATGTGAATACTTGGCTAAAGAGATGTCTTTAATCTAGATTTAAACAGAGAGAGTGTGTCTGAACCCCGAACGTTATCAGGAAGGCTATTCCAGAGTTTAGGAGCCAAATGTGAAAAAGCTCTACCTCCTTTAGTGGACTTTGCTATCCTAGGAACTACCAAGAGTCCAGAGTTTTGCAACCTTAGGGAGCGGGATGGATTGTAACATGATAGAAGATTAGTTAGGTACGCAGGAGCTAAACCATTTAGGGCCTTAAAAGTAAGTAGTAATATTTTGTAACTGATACGGAACTTAATAGGTAGCCAGTGCAGAGAATGTAAAATTGGGGTAATATGATCATATTTCATTGACCTGGTAAGGACTCTAGCAGCTGCATTTTGGACTACCTGTAGCTTGTTTATTGAAGATGCAGGACAACCACATAGTAGTGCATTACAATAGTCCAGTCTAGAGGTCATGAATGCATGAACTAGCTTTTCTGCATCAGAAACAGGTAACATGTTTCGTAACTTGGCAATGTTTCTAAGATGAAAGAATGCTGTTTTTGTAACATGGGAAATATGATTTTCAAAAGACAAGTTTCTGTCAAATATAACACCCACATTTTTGACTGTAGAGGAATTAACAGTATATTTGTCTAGATGCAAATTGTAATCTGCGAGATTCTATGTACTGTTTTTTGGTCCAATAAGTAATATCTCGGTCTTATCTGAATTTAATAGGAGAAAATTATTGGTCATCCAGTCTTTTACATTTTTAACACACTCTGTTAGCTTAGATAATTTAAAGTTTCATCTGGTCTTGTTGAAATATATAGTTGAGTATCATCAACATAACAATGGAAATTTTCCCGTATTTTCTAATAATATTACCAAGGGGCAACATGTATATTGAAAATAGTAGAGGGCCTAGGACAGATCCTTGTGGCACACCATACTTTGCTGGATTTAATTTTAATTTATAATTTATATAACTTATGTCAGGTTTAACTGTATTGAACTTTTCAAATGCATATTGTCTCAAAACAGCTTTACAGAAAATTGTCTCGTTGAAAGATATTTCTAAAAAAAATTCTAGTTTTTGTCCATACAGTGAAAGACAATGTGTTGTATTGCTGCTTTGTTTAAAAAAAAAAAATAATGAGGTTTGTTATTTCCTGAAAAGTTATATTTTAGCTGGTGTCAATGATCTTATGTTGCATTTGGTCAGACTCAGCCCATTGGTTTACTTAAGTATATTATATTTTCCTTTTACAATGGCAGACTGAGGAAGATCCTGAAACACACCAGCAAACCCTAAAACAGACAACAGTTTACAGATGTTTTTCAGTGGCAGCAGAACTATGACTAAACTTTTGGGTGAAACTTGTTCACTTTTTTCATACTTTTATTACTTGTGGAAAAACTTGAAACACTTTTAAATAAGTATAAAGAATGGCATTGGTTTTGATTTTGATAAAAAATTACGAGATCAAATAAAAATAAATAAATAAAATAAACACAATCATTTTTTTACAATACGATCATTAGGATACAAAACTATTCTCATAATTTGCAACTAGCTTCATTGATTAATCATACACCGAAAAAAAAAAACTTTGGAATTATGGGAAAAGAAAATACAAAGGCAATTGCAATGCCTCAGGTCCCCAAAAAAATAAAGAAAATGGAAGAGGATCTTATTACCTTCTGAGCATTTACAGACTGAACGAGCACATCTAGCCATTGAAACAGGACTGGCATAAAAATTCCTAAAAATGAAGGAGAAAAGAATAGAACAGGGCATTGTGACACTCAAAAATGAAGCTCTCTTATTCTGAATTGTGAAAAAGATGTCTGTTTCAAGATTTAGGCTATGTGCAGTGTGATGACTAAATCTTGTCACACTACCAACTTAATATCCAACTTAGTATCCCAGCATTCCTCAAAATAATCAGAGGAAATAAAGTCATTCAAGTTTGAAACAACATAACAGTGAGTAAATGATGACATAACTTTTTTTTTATTTTTGAGTGAACTATCCCTTGAACGTTATAAGCACAATATACAGAAGTACAATATTGTTTTAGCTACACTGATAATCTACCTTTTGTGCAGTGGAAAGGTTCCATGGATGTTAAAGGTTCTTCATGGAACTATAGATGCCAATAAAGAACCTTCATTTGAACGAGTGCAGGAAATGTCATGCCCCAAACACCAAAGCATACACAAACATATATTGTTTTCCATTGATTTATTTATTTTATATTGAGCTAATGATATTTTCTATCCCCTATCCTCCACTATGGCTCAGGATGTTTGACTACTAAACGTCCAAAATGACTAGCTAAGTAGTATACATTTTTTAGTTCTTTTTCACACTTAATTATGCCCATTAAAATGTATTTTACAAGTTTTTGGACATCCTTAACTCCATTCTGCTGTCTGTTGTTCTGTTGTCGGTGTTTCTTTGTTTGAATATGGCGCTTATCACATGCTGTGTGGTATCGGCGTTTGGTATCGGGGCATTTTAACGAGTACGAGTACGAGTACAGGAGACCAGTATCGGTATCGGTGCATCCCTATTTATTACCATATGCATTCACCTGCTGCATCACATCTTGTGCTGTTTTTAAGAGTTCCACAATGAGCGTTGTGTTATTAGATGTATTTTTTCTAAAATAATAAAGAACATCTCTGCAATGGCCCCACTGCTTTAACCTTAAACATAACTATCATAGAATCTGTTTTGCATTTTTACATTTTTATTATGACATTATTTAGTATGTTTATAAGGTGTTTCCCTTCCGGAGGATATTGAGTGGTCCCTACTGTACAGTATGATTTCAAGTTTTACTATCACTATGAGGGTATTTTGATCTCTACAGTGTGGGCAAAACTTGACCCACACGTATAGTTACGCATGAAGACACTTGTGTTATCCCACATATATGCCACTTCAGTCATTATGTGTTTGTGTGTGTGACTGCAATGCGGTGGTTACACAACAGCAGGGCCTGAGGGGGCGGCCAGAGAGAGCACACTACACACCAGCGCTCTTCACACTGACCCTAACAAACTGCGGAGGAGAATACACACATACACACACACGGTTTTGTTTCCTCTCACTCACTATAGCTCCAAGCAATGTCTATTTTTATTCACTTTCTAGAAATGTGTTCACAGGGCCTTGCCGTGTGGTTGCTGAGATGTTCTGAGTGGTTTTTGGTCCATTAATATGTATTTGATTTATTTATTTATCTATCTATTTAATTTTTCTTCTGTTTTATTGTATACCAGGCAAAATTCTAATTGTTTAGAAAACACACCACTCCTCCACACAGTTTGAAGCATCATTCAGGTCTGTATGCTACAAAGACACTGAAAGCTAATATGCAATCATACATACCATAAAAAAAAAAAAAAAAGTTTAGTACTTGGGGTTAGGGACTTTAACAAACACCTAAATGTATACTACCATTCAAAAATCTGGGGTCTATAAGATTTTTAAATGTTTTTGAAATAAGTCTCTTACCCTTGCCAAGGCTGTATTTGTTTGATCACAAATACAGTAGACACAGTAATACTGTGAAATATTATTACAATTTACAATAACTATTTTCCATTTTAATATATTTTAAAATATAATTTATTCCTGTTTTCACCAGCCATTTCTCCAGTCTTCAGTGTCACATGATCCTTTCAGAAATCATTCTAATATGCTGATTTGCTGCTGAAGAAACATTTATTATTACAAGTAGTGGTGGTGCTTCATAGTTCTGTGGAAGCCATGCTAGATTTTTTTTCCTTTCTGAATAAAACTATTCTTACCAACCCCAAACTTTTAAATGGCAGTGTAATTATGGACAATAATATTAGTGATGTTATAGCTAGCATTACTAATAATCAAATAATGCTTAGGTTAAAAAGACACAAATGAAGAGGTGTTCCTATGTACTGCTGTTTTGTCTCTGGCATGGCGTCATATCATTGAAATTTGATTTGACTTGTAAATCTGTCTGCTTTGCATGTCAAGGTGAACGTGTGTGGGCCGAGAAACAATTCAGCCCTTGACATATTATATCATGTGTACTAATGTGGGCTATTTTTAGATGGCTATTTTTATTCACAAACTGTATGTTTTGAATATGATTTGAATGGTGTGGCGGTTTTCAATGGGATCCATGTTGTCTTCTTAAAACACACGAGATGCAAAGAAGAGCGGAGAAAATGGGACTTGGGTCGATTATTTGAGAGATGATGTGAAAACATCTCTGCCTGCAACAACATGATCATATGCAAAGGAAGACACACACTGAGAGATAGTTGGCAGCGGTATTGTTTTCTTCTTCGATTCCCTATTTGGCTTGTGTTGAGCGTTTGCGGGAGGGAGAGATGGTGAGAGAGGTGTGGATGCAACCTCCAGTACCATCAAGAAGGCCAAAGGAATTTCCCTCTTTCTTTCTATCTCTCTCTCACAGTGGCCATAGGCTATGTAAATTAGGGCCTTGCTCTGTTAAATAAAGAACACTCAAGAAAACAAGAAGGTTTAAAAAGACAAAGATGTGAGAAGGGGGGATGGGTAAAGATATGAAATGATTTGCACAGACCTGAAATAGACAGAAAAGATGGAGTGACAATAGAGAGGACAGGGAGAGTGGGAGGACGGTGAGGTGAGTGTCGGTTTGTGTGTTGAGTGTTATTGAGAGCTGTGTATAGGTCTCATTTGCATGGTGGATGGAGCGAGAGAAGGGGAGAGCCTTTCACGCCCCCACTAAAGGACTACCACACTGGACACACATACTCATGGTAACACTCTCACACAGTCTGACACACAAAAAACACACACACATATGCACTGAGTTTTCAGTTTAATGTTTTACTAGCGTGACCAAAAAAACTGCACTTTAGTACTACCAAAATGGTTTAGCATGTTTGCGTACACTCAGAAGTTGTGCTAATAAAGTGAAATAAGTAAAATATAGTAAATCTTAATAAAGCAAAAATTAAAGCAGTTATCCAACAGATATTCTCTTCTACCCCCATGTAAACCCACACACACTTAATCACAAACTCACACACACAGATGGAGTTCTTTTTTCAAGAGGCTCTGAATGCTCTCCAGCACATATATACTGTAATCTGTACACAGACACACACAGATTTGGCTCGGTGTTGAATCTCTTGTACTAACACAGTTTCTTATTAACATCTATTAGCAACAGCGTGACTATTTGACCTGAGACTATATGCAAATGAGCTGTTTGAGTATGCAAAGTTTGACGCTTACAGTGTGCTGTCACAGGCTGTTTACCACGTACAATACTGTCTCTGCATTCTCATTGAAATGACAGAGGAACTCCCTGCTGCAGATTTGCTTTTTTTCAAAGCAAATGATATTATCAGCATAACAATTTCTGTGAAAAGTTGAAAAATGCACATGAATTTCAGAATGTCTTAGTATTTTGTTTGTTCCCCTTTTGCTTGAATGACAGCTGCACTTGAGCTCCACAAGTTTAGAAACTAGAACATTTGCTCATCTGTAAAAGAGTCACGTGATTAATGCCACTTTTTTGATTAGTGAGCTAGAGATATTGCAGAATATGAATATTTTGTTTATTTTTAGTAATATTTTGTTGTTTTTAATTTCATCAAAATCCTAAAGCCCCACTGTGTCGCTACTTGAAATGCTTTAGATTCAGGACAGGTGAAATACAGGTGAGATAATATTGTGAAATATTATTACATTTTAAAATAACTGTTTTCTGTTTTAATATATTTTTACATGTCATTCATTTATGTGATGGCAAAGCTGAATTTTCAGATTGAATTTCAGTTTGATCCTTCAGAAAGCATTCTGATGTGGTTCTTGCCTTTTTCAGGATTCTTTGATGAACGTAGTTCAAAAGAACAGCATTTATTTAAAATAGAAATAAAAGAAGTTAAAAAAGATCTTACTAACCCCAAACATTTGAACAACAATGCATATACACAATGCAACAATGAATATACGCACTGTGCGTACCATGAGCGCTCAGACTGACTTGAGATTTGCCCCGCAAACATTTACATTAACAAGCAGTTATTATAGGCCTGTGTGTCCCGTATTTCTGTCGACTGAACCAGCCATGCCATTAATTATGAATGTCTTTTGCATGCCAGTCAATTTCTGCATATAAATATTATGCCAAATAGAAGCAGAAAATCGTGCTATACACACTGTAATGAGATCGGGTTAGCCTACAACAATTAATTTGTTGGCTATTTTACAAATGGGAATACAATGAATTCATGACAATGTTTTACATTCAAGCTACCCGTAAAATTTATAGTGAAAAGTACTTTAATGGAATGCAATATGCAATAAAGTAATTTTTAAAGCTGTTTTTAAAGCATTTGCTGCATGGATTTAAAAAAATAGGCTAATAAATAATTCACATATCAGACAAAATTGCGTTGCAGCAAATCCTTTAAATTTTAAGGTATTCAGAGCAGAGCAACATAAAAATCTGAAAATATAAGCAACTATACAATTATAGGACAAAGTTTTACATATATGCCATTATAATTTGTTTTATTTTTTTATTGTACAGAATTATAAAATAAAACAATCAGGCCTGTTTTAGGCTTTTCCTTATTTTTATATTTTAGACATCCATCAATTATGGTGATGAAAAAAATTACTCACCATCTCCTCATTGGACGTGCCTTTAGAGAGAAATGCATCTTTAGGGATTACATAATGAAAGAGTTTCTATTTTCGATTTGAATTATTTAGTTTTAAAGTAGTAATTTAAAGCTTTCTATATATGTTTTATCATGTCTCTGAGGCAATTCGCTGAGTTTAGGTTAATCATTGTGAAGCGCTCCTGTTCAAGACCGAGACGGCAGAAAGCGTTTGTTTTCTTTATTTTATAAAAGCACAACATTTGGTTGATATTGTGAGTGGACACAAATAAAAGTAGACCCTTTACAGTTTGGAATGACGTATTACTCTTACCTTTATGAGCAAAAATGACTGCGTATTTTAAGTTGTTTCCACT
>NW_015542362.1:1360204-1364693 GCF_001515605.1 Sinocyclocheilus anshuiensis | reverse complement strand
CTTGAACTGTTTTATATATAGATTTTATTTTAGGCAAGTCGTGATGATTTGAGAAGGCTAAATTTATCAAACATTTAGGCTATGATCAATTCACTGTCTGCCGCTGGCCACTTGGTCGTTACTTTAAAAAAACGTACATTTAACGAACAAAAAATGCTCAACGTTTTTCTAAATTAACTTTATAAAAAAAGCTAAATGAAATATAATCACTTTTACATTACATGCAAAACTGAACTATTTTAATAGCTGAAACAGTAGTATAAGCTTTTTTGGGAAAAGGGGAAAAAAGACTGGCTAGGGCCCATATTTGAGCAGGAGTAGTAAATCTCCATCCGAAGGCCAGAGGGCGCTCTCGTGCGGAAATTCCAAATACATCCCGCAGAAGAAATCCAGGAAATGCCTATCCTGCAGCTGAATAAACAGAAGATTTAACTGCTTTCATTGATTCAACGTGACTAATAAACACACGACTACGACAATATATGGCTTATCTGAGTTCGTCTTATTATAATTTTTATTATATTAAAGTATATAATAATGCAATGCTAATCGACATAGCCTTTATCACTGCTTGGAATACTATGAAATATGTTGCGTGCCTTATTCTGTGTAAGAAGCCACATCATCTCACAGAAGGATTTATTTCAAACACTCAACTGACGTTATGAAGTGAGTTTGGAGTAAAAACATGTTATTAAATGTGGTATTTTCACGTGCTTTCAGATGGAGCAGCATTTACTACACAGAGCCGTAGTTCACTGAGAAGCTACGCAAACAGCTTTCATTAACACTAACTATTTCTTCGATTTCATAATCACGCAATTATATTGTCTGCGATTATGCGTAGCTTGTCAGTGAACTGCGGCTCTGTGTAGTAAATGCTGCTCCATCTGAAAGCAGGTGATGGAGATTTACTACTAATCACAGAACCGGCTTTACGGATGAGATGCGCATGACAATCGCATTCGATTAATCGTGCAGCCCTAATTGCTATATTCATGTACTTTGGAATGGTGCATATTCAAAATTCATGGTAATACCAATGTACTTTTGGGTACTTTTTTATGAGTGGAGAGAGCAAGAGAAAGTCATAGATGGAAAAATGTAGATGTAGAGGAGGAGTAGGTTGATTTCCAGTGCCCACACACATACTAACTGGACGTCACTAGCTGTGTGTTATTGCTGGAGGCAGCTGATTGGAGTGGTTTACTGTAATTGAACTGGAACAGGTTATATGATCCTGTCTGATTATCCTGTGGAAGATGATATCGACACACATCCTCCTTCTGAGACCAGAGAGATGGAAGATCCGCTCTGACATAAGGCTGGGTAAATAGGTAGTTTGAATGGCGACGCACGTATTCATCACACACTCATATGGCCATGTATTAGGTGTCAAGAGAAAGAAAAGGACAGAGAGAGTGAGTCATAATTAGCTTGCCGATCAATGGAAGGCCTGATCCGTTAACGAGCCGCTGGGACTGTCTGCTGGTCACACTGGGCAACATGGTTTCCTAGGGAGAGAGAGAGATCACAGGGTGCTGTGGAATCTCACTATCTGGACACACACCATTAGTATGTATGTGTGTGTTATAGCTTTCCACTGCCGAGATAGCAGTAGCGGTGCCAGTGCCTAGGCCCATTCTGTGCTTTTCCACCAAAGCAAATTTAGTTGTGGGCCAGATATACTGGCACCACTTCAGCTGCTTAAACCCATTGGCCAAAAATGAAAATATACTACCATTCAGAAGTTTGGGGTCAGTAAGATTTTTTAATTTTTTAAAGAAATTAATCATTTTATTCAGTGGACACATTAAATTGATCAAACTTGACAGTAAAGACATAAATAAATAAATAAATGCGTGCTGTTCTTTTTAACTTTTCATTCATGAAAGAATCCTGGGGATAAAAAAAAAAGTATACAATTTTTCAGAAAATATTAAGCAGCTATACTGAATTAAACAATGATATCAATTAAAAAATGTTTAAGGGGACCAATTCAGCATATTAGATTGATTTCTGAAGGATCATGTGACACTAAAGACTGGAGTAACTGCTGCTGAAAATTCAGCTTTGCAATCACAGGAATAAATTACATTTTATTACACATTAAAATGGAACACAGTTATTTTAAATTGTAATAATTTTTCAAAATGATTCCTAATTTGACTGTATTTTTGGTAAAACATTAAGATAATACTTTCAAAAACATTTTAAAGGGGTCATGAAATGAGAAACCAAAATTCCGTTGATATTTTGACATATAAGAGGGCATTGTACTGTAAAAAAAAAAATCCTGTAAGTTTCAGAAATTAAAGGGCACATATTATGCAAAATTTACTTTTACATGTTGTTTGGACATAAATGTGCGTTGGCAGTGTGTGTACACAACCACCCTATAATGATAAAAATCCACCCGCACCTTTTTTTTTAAATCTCCATATATCATTAGCAGCGTCTCAAAGCAAGCCGATCACAGAATCCGTAAAGTGTGACATCACAATTTACCAGCCCCACCCACGATTGTTGATTGACACTGCCGTAATCTAGCCGAGACCCCGCCCTGAGTGAGCCGCACACAATCCACCATGTTTATCTTCACACTAGAGCATTTAAAAGCAGCATACAAATAAGAAATGTCTTCTTATTAAGGCTATATACGTTATTCAGTCCAAAGCAGCGTATATAATGCTGATGTCACTTAATACACAGATCTAATATAAACATGCGATTTCTTTCCCAGATGTTTACCTTCACAAACGTGTGCTTTTGTAACTTATGCATGTTTTTAACATAAACTCGTGTGTGAAAGAGAACTTAGTACTCACATGCAGTGTTAATTTCGTCAATGAAGACAACGACGAAAAATATTCATTAACAAACATTTTTTCTGTGACTAAGACAAGACGTTCACGAGCTAAAACTAATATCTGATGATAAAAACTATGACGAAATTTATGCCGCGTCTTTGTTAACAAGACGAGACGGGACTATAATGTTATTTGAGGACTACCGGACATTCAAAATACATCCTTTAGGCTACTGTCTTGTCCTTCAAAATGTGCGCCCCTGTTTAACCAACAAAAGAT
The DNA here is from genome assembly GCF_001515605.1 of Sinocyclocheilus anshuiensis. Taxonomy (NCBI): domain Eukaryota; kingdom Metazoa; phylum Chordata; class Actinopteri; order Cypriniformes; family Cyprinidae; genus Sinocyclocheilus; species Sinocyclocheilus anshuiensis. Next base: position 1,361,604 of record NW_015542362.1, on the reverse strand, counting down.
GTTAAACAAATATGTTAAGTAAACCTACTGTATCTGAAAAATTTGTTCAATTTGTATCTCTTTCGTATTTGTCTTATTCTGCTTCTTTTTCAAAAATTATAGATTATATATATTATATATGAACAACTATAATTTTTTTAAGTTGTTCCCTTTTCACTACTGTTAAAGGGATAGTTCACCCAAAAATTACAGATCCTTGCGCGAATTCTTTTCCCTGGTTCTTTTCCCTGGACGCATACTGGCCCCCCGCACTTTTACGAAGCAGTGTTAATTTCGTCAACGAAGACGACGACGAAAAATATTCGTTAACGAAATTTTTTTTTCTGTGACTAAGACGAGACATTGACGAGCTAAAACTAATATCTGATGATAAAAACTATGACGAAATTTATGCCGCGTCTTTGTTAACAAGACGAGACGGGACTATAATGTTATTTGAGGACTACCGGACATTCAAAATACATCCTTTAGGCTACTGTCTTGTCCTTCAAAATGTGCGCCCCTGTAATTGGATTGCAATCGGATAAGGGGCGTTTGCATATCTAGTCTCAGTATGGCAGCAGCAGTGGATGGGTAGGCTACCAAAATGCGAACTAGCAATCTGAAACAATGGCCTCAGCACCCAAAGAGGTAGGGATAAGGTGACCAGACATCCCGTTTTTCCCGGGAGTCACAATTCGTTGTCGATTAACTTAGTTAGTGAAGGTGGGATAGGCGGAATCACGCTGATAGAAGTGCTCTCTCTTGCGTACGCTCCACTTCTTCAGTTCTCATATACAGCGCGCGATCAGTTCTCAGTGCTCAAATACACACACAGCAGTCCAAATGTCTATCGTGTAGAGTATCTCATGTAAATACAGTCGGTTATGGATTAAGTGAACATAAACAAACAGGTGGGTGAAAACTGAACGTGTGTCAGTATTACATGCATGCCTTCCGTCTTAAAGGGACAGCATTCCTAAGTACCTATCCTTGTCATTAATGTTAACCAACAAAAGATGTTAAATATGTTAAGTAAATCTACTGTATCTGAAAAATTTGTTTAATTTGTATCTCTTTCGTATTTGTCTTATTGTCTTATTCTGCTTCTTAATAAATTATATATATTACATAGTTGAACGACTATAATTTTTATAAGTTGCTCCCTTTTCACTACTGTTAAAGGGATTGTTCACCCAAAAATGAAAATTGTCGTCATTTATTCGTTTTTCCAAATTCAATCCTTGATTCAAATTTCTCATAAGCTTAATTTATTTGGTCTAAAGAGAGAAGAATTGACTATTTTTGATTGAAGACTGCATATAAAATAGCAACCAAAAGAAATGTTGGTAACTGCAGTTTGACTAAAAGTAATGACTAAAAGTTGACAAAAATGCAATGACTTTTCGTCGACTAAAACT
>NW_015542362.1:1359233-1359893 GCF_001515605.1 Sinocyclocheilus anshuiensis | reverse complement strand
CGTCGACTATTAAGCATTTTCATCTCAAGATAAAGACTAAGACTAAATCAAAAATGCCTGTCAAATTAACACTGCTCACATGCCGTGTGTACTATACACTGTACACTGTGAGTACTATATGCCGTATTTCTATACACGTGCTACGGATGTTTGCGCTCAGAAAACCGTCTATCAGAAGTTTAAACTAATATGGCTTTAAAACGCGTGATTTCAGCGCGATAGACATGATAATCAAAACCAAACAGATGTGTTTTTAGCAGATCCGAGCTGTAAAAGCACTTCTCTATTCTGGAAAAGAGGATGGGGAGCAGCAGCTCATTTGCATTTAAAGAGGCATGCTCTAATAGACCAATTACAAGTAGATGTCACAGTTACATCACTTGCAGCTGCGCGCGCATAGTGGTTGCAGAAAAACACTGGGAACAAGTGGAGGTAAATGGGTAAAATCCATGGAATAAAAGAAAAAATATATTTTTGTGCCTTTTGATGTCAAGATCGGAATGCAAATAATTTTTATAGAATACTGTCGTCAAAGACGCCATTTGAAGCTAAACGCAGACATTTAAACGGACAGACTATGGATGAAACCTGCTATGATTACCCTACTTTTAAAGCATTAATTCGATTTAAACAATAGGTCTACATAATATTCACATATGC
>NW_015542362.1:1358694-1359083 GCF_001515605.1 Sinocyclocheilus anshuiensis | reverse complement strand
ATTTATTTTATCTCACAATTCTGACTTTTTTCTCGCAAATGCAAGTTTATATCTCCTAATTCGGACTTTATAACTGGACTTAACTCAAAAATAGTGAGTTTGTCAAATCTGAGGGAAAAAAAGCCAGAAGAGCCGAGGGGAAAAGAGAATGACGAGTTGTTTTTCTTTAGTAGAGTAGATTAACTTTATTTTTAATGAAGATCCAGACTGCGTCAGCAAGAACTTGGTCCTTTGCTCACTTCATTTTACCATGGATTTGTTTACAAACAAGGCACAATTCGATGCAGAATTTTCAGAAAGATTTAAACTAAAAGTCAATGCTGTGCCGAATATATTGGATCCGATAGTAATGTCGCAACACACAAGTGTGAGTAACTGTTTTTATTATG
>NW_015542362.1:1276811-1358155 GCF_001515605.1 Sinocyclocheilus anshuiensis | reverse complement strand
ATAATTCTGGCTGTCTCACAATTGCTAGAAACAAAGCCTGAATTGTGAGATATTAACTCAGAATTGTGTAATAAAAGTCGCATTAGACCAATTTAGAGTAGACGTCACAGTTACGTCACTTGCAGCTGCGCGCGCATAGTGGTTGCAGAAAAACACTGGGAACAAGTGGAGGTAAATGGGTAAAATCCATGGAATAAAAGAAAAAATATATTTTTGTGCCTTTTGATGTCAAGATCGGAATGCAAATAATTTTTATAGAATACTGTCGTCATTTGAAGCTAAACGCAGACGTTTAAATGGACATACTATGGAAGAAAACTGCTATGATTACTCTACTTTTAAAGCATAAATTCGATTTAAACAATAGGTCTACATAATATTCACATATGCTGTTCATAGGGGACGTATTGCATTAGCCCTACAGTTACAGCATGAAATATTATTTAAACCTTACTATTAGAAATATTATTTAAACCTTACTATTAACATTTTTACATAACATTTATTTACTTTATCTCACAATTCTGACTTTTTTTCTCACAAATGCAAGTTTATATCTCCTAATTCGGACTTTATAACTCGACTTAACTCAAAAATAGTGAGTTTGTCAAATCTGAGGGAAAAAAAGCCAGAAGAGCCGAGGGGAAAAGAGAATGACGAGTTGTTTTTCTTTAGTAGAGTAGATTAACTTTATTTTTAATGAAGATCCAGACTGCGTCAGCAAGAACTTGGTCCTTTGCTCACTTCATTTTACCATGGATTTGTTTACAAACAAGGCACAATTCGATGCAGAATTTTCAGAAAGATTTAAACTAAAAGTCAATGCTGTGCCGAATATATTGGATCCGATAGTAATGTCGCAACACACAAGTGTGAGTAACTGTTTTTATTATGTGGTCGCTATTGCTTTGTCTGTTATTACAGATTGTTTGATATGTACTGAGTACTTATGCGTCCATCTGGGAAGGATGCAGGCTGTCAAACTTACACAACTGTTAGCCAATCAAACCAGTGGGCGTCTGCTTCCCAGTCTACAATCCGCCACGCCTATTCAAACGGAGCGTTCTGGTGAGGGGGGTTAAAACAGGACAGAAAATAGCCTATTACTTCTGAATTATGGTTTTTTTTTTTATGTAAAAATCTTAATAACATTATAAGCGGGACGTCAGAGAAAAATACAAAATAATGAAAAAGGCATTTCACGACCCCTTTAAAAATATGACCAACCTGTTAGCTAGATACAGTAATTAGTATCTAGTAATCCACATCAGTAGGAAGCAAAGACGGTCACCTCAAGTGTAATTGTTGTCTATAGCAAGCTCTTTGAGCTGTGTAAAGATGCTCAATTAAATTATTTTGGATCTTAATATATTGTATGTTTTCAAAACTAAAGTCAGTGAAGATGCAGACCAGATCTGAGACAGGTCCTCAGATCCCCAGCCAAGCACTGACTCACCATTATGGTGGAAAACGTGTGTGTGTGTGTGTGTGTGTGTGTGTGTAATCAAGTGATGCCTACAGTACAGCCTCAGTCGTTATAAACCTTACTCATAATGTGAACTGACGTTAAGAGGATGTTATTTGAATGTTTGGAAACTTTCTGTTCTATTCATTTATCTTGCGAGATTCATCTGCATAGAGATCATGCTCTGTGATTGATTAATTCAGCAGAAAATATTTCACTGCCTGAGGAAGTCTAACGCTGCTAGTAAGGAGAAGAACTGCTGACGAGACGCACACACACAGAGCACACTCACACGCTGAAATATAATAAAATTAACTTATGAACACAGTCAGGAGAGGAGATGACACAGGTGTACAGCTGCGACCTGCACACACAGAACAGGTGCTGGGTCAGGTGTGTGTGTCTCTCACTGGAAATGTTAAGTGGAATGTTAGTCTGCAACAGTTCTCTCTTTCTCTGTGCACTAACATACACAACAGCTGTATGTGGTTTGTAATCTATTTTTCCCACTGGGCTCACTGTGTTCAGTGTGTTTATGTGTTTGTGGTGTAGGGATTTATTAAGACTTGATTAAGCTTGTTGTGTTTTATAGTTTAGCTTTCAACGACAATTTGTGACTGTGGATCTGGCAACCCTGCCAACAACATATACACACACAGTCAATCAATCAATCAATCAATCATTTTTGTTTCGGTCCTCACAGACAACTTTTCACAAAATAAATAAATAAACATAATTACCGAAAAAGGTGTAGGCTGAAGCCTTGGTTATTATGCCTACCCTTTTTACACAGTTAACTGATGAGCGACACTTTTCACTAAAAAATACAAGATAAACATGTTACATAAACATTACCCCAAATGTACATACATAATTCAAAACAACATAACAAAAAATACACATTCCAGCTATTACTTCAATATTGTAACATTACATTCATGTTTATGGGTTTATGAATTCACTGAGAGTTTTCATGATTTAACGCCATGTCAGCATCAATTCTATTTTCTACATTCATGGCAAAAACAATTCAGTTGCATCACTCAATCAATATCCTTTCATTTTAATGTTTACAATAATGTAACAATTTTGTCTTAAAAAGTCAACTGCTGTACTGTTGGAACTACAGGAGCATTATTAATCATCACGTAAACTGCCCATATTAAGCAGAAGACATTGTCATTAATTTATCATTGTTATTGAAAAATAAGAACAAAAGATACACATTACACATACACATAACATACAAATAAATCAAACAGTGCTTTTTTTCTCCAGTAGAGTGTATTTAGCAGTATTCAATCAAAAAATATAAAAATAAAACACTAAATTCACTTCACTGCATAAATTATACATATTATATTATATTTGTTGTTTTTATTACGATTAAGGTGGATAGTTCACCCAAAAATTAAAATTCCGTCATCTGTCTGTCAATTCTGTCATAGTGTTTTATTTATTCACTCTCAAGTTGTTTTTAACCTGAGTTGAGTTTCTTTCTTCTGCTGAACATAAATGTTATGTTGAAGAATGTGAATAACCAAACAGTTGCTGGTCCCCAGTTTTTTTCCCTATTAACAATTAATGACAGAAATTACATTTGAATTAAATAAATTGGGTGAACTATCCCTTTAATGACAGTCGGCAGCATGTTTAGTACTGTCGCTTTAAGAGCTAACTCACCTTATTTTTATACATTTTCTTGAATTTGCAGAGTGAATTACATAATTTTAATTCCTTATCACAAGTATTCCATAGATTTACCCCTTTGACAGATAAACACCTACTTTTTACATTAGTTCTTGCCCTTACTTTTTTAAACATATACAATCCTCTTAGATTATACTGACTTTCTCTTATTTTGAACAGCCTCTGGATACAAATTGGAAGTAGATTATTATAAACCTTGAACATTATCTGTGATGTACATAAATCAACTAAATCTACAAATTTTAAATTTGAGTACTCTGTAACTCAGTGGGACTGTTACAGGGATATATGACCACAAGCAATACTGTAGTCCTTATTTTCTAGGCTGACATTGTATTATCAGCTTTCTATTCTGTTATGTTATATTCTACATTACAAGATTTCTGAATGTTCATTTATGTATGGACAATAACAAAACAAAAAAAAGAAACCGGATTCAACAGAGTACAGGAGGTAATTTTTTGGCTTGCTTAATTCAAAATCTCTTTCAAGGACACTTTTCACTTGGTGGCCATATTTGCAGGGACACAATGATTTTACCAATTGGCAATTGTCCCATCGCAAGGAGCTTGATTGACAGGCGATCTGACCAATCATAACGCCGAATCCGCCATTTTGTCCGACAAACAAATCAGACAGGAGAGCATAGATTAACTTCGGTGGACTTAAACCTGAAAAATGGTGTCTATTGATGTCTTTCTGCGGCTGAAATAAAATACGTTCTTATGTTCATTCATGTTTATTTCGTGCTTTAAATAAATATGAAAAGACGATCGGTTCACTTGCTGCTTGAACTGAGGCAATACAGTGATCAGTCACGACACATTAAAGGGACACAAAATGGTGTTTATTTGAATTTCTTAAAAAGTGACCAAATTTGAAAGCTGAGACCTTGTTTCATACCAGAAGTAACCTGCTCTGTCTTGTCTGTCGGTGTGTTGTCAGTTTCCTCTTTGATCCGTGATGTATTGTTTTCTGTGTGAGAACATGGTGTGTAGTGTGAGAGTAGCATGGCTTGTCGGTCATAGCAACAGTAACTAAGGAAGGCGGGTTTTTATGAAGGGTCAGTTGGCTTTTATTTAGAAGGCGGGACTTATTCTGCCATATTGCTTGTTGCACTTTTTCCCATTCATAGTAATATGAGTGCACCATCTTGACACATCTCTCAAATCTTTAAGTCATTGTAAATTCATATTATAGATCTTATTCTGAATTATTCATTTATGTACATGTATAATTATTTTTTTCACAATTTGTTACTTTTTTTTTTAAAGTCCCCATGCTAATTATTTTTCTTTTTTGTTAGTCTGTTTTACTCGGATGTATGTAACAATACAGAAGAAAAGATCTGTCACAACTTCCTTTGCGTCAGGACTTTAAAGGGATAGTTCACCCAAAAATGAAAATTCTGTCAGAAAGGTATTAAGGACATCATTAAAATAGTCCATGTGACATCAGTGGTTCAACCGTAATTTTATGAAGCTACGAGAATACTATTTGTGTGCAAAGAAAACAAAAATAACTTTAATCAACAACAACTCTTCCATGTCAGTCTTCCATGTCATGTCCTTACTACCTTTCTGGGCCTTGAACGTGTCACTTGCGTTGCTTGTCTATGCAGGGTCAGAAAGCTCTCGGATTTCATCAAAAATATCTTAATTTGTGTTCAGAAGATGAATAAAGGTCTTGCTGATTTGGAACAACATGAGGGTGTGTAATTAATGACAGAATTCAGATTTTTGGGTGAACTATCCCTTTAAGCAGTTAACCTTAGTCAGGGAAGTGTTTCTCTGATTAATGGCCACTCCAAAGCATTCTTACTTCTTTTTCAACAAAATTAGATTTAAACAAAAATATAAGCTGCAAACAATTATACTTGTGTGTGTTTTCCCTACAAAGAGTTTAATATAGAGTGATCAGTCACATCGCACTTACGGCTCAGGTAATTGTCTCAAAAACTGGTTTTGGAACTTAGTGCCCATGAAATAAAGAGGCAACAGCTTTTAGATAAATGGTAATGCTAATGGAAAACTCTCTTCAGGTATATTAGAACTCTTCGGTTAATTGTATCGATTCAAATCAAATTGAAAGACTTGACATTTCCATGGTACATTTTTTTTTACGTCTTCATTTGTGCTTCATGCGCGTATGTTGTGCGGCAGACATATTCCACTCGTATGTGTGATGAGGTGGTCAGGAGCTTGTGTGTGGAGGAGTGTGTGAAGGGACAATAGGCTCTTTAGCGGAACGCCACTCATCCCTAGAAATGGCTGGGGATTGTTCCTGTGGAGATGGCACAAGCGGCAGAGCACTCAGGGTTGAGGAGGATGTTGTGACTGAGCCCAGCATTAGTGTGTGTTTCATAAGGGAGCAGCAGTGACAGGACTTCAGTCACAAAACCATTTTTCAGTCCAGCGCTCATGACACGAGCAGCAGGTGTTCACTCCATAGGTGTTGTCACCTCTGTGGGACTTCTCAGTCCTTATTCTTCCTCTCCCTTAGCCTCCATCCACACTGAGTATGTGTGATGCACACTGTTTCTCTAGTCATAATCTCTTCTCTTTCTTTTTAGCCTTTCTGATGTTTTTATTCATGATTGTTAATCTGGGACATTCCTTATGTTCATTAATGTCTTGTTGAATTTGTATTTTATTTACACGTTACTTCCACCTTATTTCAATTTTATATTTTATTTAAATTTTTTCATAGTATTAGTATTGATTGTTGACCTGGGATTATTCCTTATTTTCATGAATGTATTTTATTTTATTTATATTTTACCTATTTTTTAAATAAACTATTTTGCTTATATTTAATTATATACAGGGACAATTCTCTTTCTGTCAGTGTTGTCAGTGTTGGCTGTCAAGGAGATGAACATATCATTTTGTTCATTATTTTTATCATCATAATACCAAAATATTGATTGTCAATCTGGGATTATTCCTTATTTGCATGAATATCTTTATCTTATTTTATTTTGTTTACATAATATTTTCTTTTATTTTGTTTACGTAATATTTTATAATTACTGGTACCTTATTTTTATTTTTTTTATAGTTTTTTAAATAAATTTTTTATCATAGTATTACCATACTATTGAATGTTAATCTGGGATTATTTCTTTTCTTCATTAATGTTTTTGTTATTTCATTTTATTATTTGATTTTATTTTATTGACATAATATTGTATATTATAATTACTGCCACCTTTTATTTTTTATATTATTTGTTTTATTTTTAACAGCCTTATCAAAGTATTGTGATTATTTATCATGTTAATAATTAGTCTTATTATGTAAATAATTAGTCTTGTTGAATATTTTTCATTTAATTTTTTACATATTACATTATGTTAGTGTAACTGCCAATTTACAATTCAATTTAATTCTATTAATTCTTATTTGTTCTCTGACTCTGTGTGTGTGTGTGTGTGTGTGTGTGTGTGTGTGTGTGTGTGTGTGTGTGTGTGTGTGTGTGTGTGTGTCTGTCTGTGTGTGTTTGTGTGTGTTTCAGATCAAGCAGGTGGTGCAGGATGGTGTGTTGTGTTGTGTGTGTTCGTGTTTGTGTGTGTGTGTGTGTTCGTGTTTGTGTTCGTGTGTGACGCTGATTTTTTGACAATACTGTATGTAAAATAATCACACCAATACATTACTTTGAAATTTAAATTGCTGATCCTGTATGAAAATGTTTTGATTCACACTCTTATCATAAGACTCTCTTCCTCAATTTTACCTTCATTTCCAGCTTAGATTGTAATGAAAGAAAAGAAGGCAGCAAAGAACCTCAGTCTCTCTCTCTCTCTCTCTCTCTCTCTCTCTCACTCTGTCTCTCACTCAAGGGATTATGTGAATCAGTCTCAGATTTGTGGCATATGCTGGAAGCGGTCGTCAGTAATTCTGCAATGAGATTAGAGCGATCTCCCGCAGCAGCGGCGTGTTTGTGCATGTTCATATGTTCATCAAATTTCCCAAAGTGTCATTTCAACTTCCTCTTCTAATGTTCATCATAATAGCGCAGGAAGATTTGGATCCAGTCATGTTTAATCAGTCTAAATACGGATGAGAATTTCCGCTCTACATCCACCGAGGGAATCGTGTTGATTCTGATGCAGACACTAAATCTGACGCCTGGGTTCATTAGGTTTAATGTTGGCACTGGGCTCTCTCTCCATACGCAGATTAGCTGGCTCAGCCCCATATGTTGTGTGACTCTGCCAATCCCCCTGCGTTCGCTTCGCTCTCTCGCAGGAAGTGACAAAGCATTTCATTTCCTCTCCAGCAGCAGGTCGCCTTCAACCCAGCATGTTGATGTGGGAATTTGTGTTGATTTACAGTGTGGATGTGTGTGTGGCCTGGTTGCCCTTTAGATAGCCCGTCTCCCAGGCCAGTGTAGTTTCTATGACAACCCAGCATGCCATCATAATATCATGGGCCGCCATGTAACGTCAGTTGTGTAAATGCGTGTTTCACATGTGAAATTGCGCCAGTGTGAATGTTGTGTTTGTGGTATAGTAATGTGTGTGTGTGTGTGTGTGATCAGCATCAGTGTATCAGAGACAGCAACAGCAACTACCGCCCCCTAGTGTCCTCACAATGAACTGCAACCCACAAATGCGCTCATTCATTCTATTCTCATAAACAGAGCCATAAGGAATGATATCTTCCTTCAGTCAGCCTTGCGCTGTAGTACGGAGATGTTTTATCTCATTACCAGGCTGTAAAACATTGAGACTGGGAGGTTTACAGCGACAGTAATATGTGAAGAGGAGTCTGGGTGGAGGTTTGCACATAGACATGACAGAGAAACACTCTGTGTTTGCTGTCAATTATAGTTTTGCTCATTACAGTGTCTGCTTCTCCAGCACTCAGATCAGAGCCCACCCTTCATGCTACACTGTGTATTTTGGTCTGTATTTCCATCTTTTTCCACCTCTCACCAGATGCATCTTGCTCATCTCTTCCACATTCTACCTGTTTCTGTAACAGACACTTCTAGGTATGTTCCACAGTCAAGATGTTTACTAGATATTTCTGAATGTTCCATATGTAGGTTTGTTTTGGAACAGACTTGTGTGCTTCAGAAGACAAATAGGAAATATTTATTACTCACCGGCTGCTCTTTCATAGCTCAAAACATTTCTTGGAATTGAAAAAAGGATCAACTTTGTCTTAGCTGTTTCTCTAATGTAGGGCAGGGGTTTTCAAACTGGGATCTGCAGAAAACTGTTAAGTGACAATAATAATAATATAATCATGAGATTAATCACTAATTATTTTATTCCTGACAGTGCAAATTAAATAATTTGTGATTAATTTCATAGTTTCTAATCCAAAATATATATATAGCATAGAATGTAATTATTTTCCAGATGATAACAGATACATGTTTATACTGTTTTTATTTTTAATTTTATGTATAAATGGGTTTTTCTACACGTAAATATAGATGCATAAATATACTATAGGATTGAGTTCTCTCAAAGAGATCCTCATATTTCAACTTTCAAATGTTTGAAAACTCCTGCCTTAGGAGAAATAAGATACTAAAAATATACACTGTAAAAAAAATCAAGTTATAAAATAAAATAAATAAAAAGAAAGATTATTGGAGTGCATTTTACAAGAAAATACTATTTTATTTTATTTATTTTTTTCACTTAAAAATTTGTGTTACTTGCTGTGTGTTTCTTTATAATTGTTTGTGAAATGTATTAGCAATTTATTTAGCAATTAGCTAAGTGTTAATTGTATTTACAGTTTTTTCAGTGTAGATTTATAAAAATGAATGTATAGCATAACGTATCTTTGCAAATTTGAGCACAATTTGAGACATCTCTTCTAAAACTTTCAAAGAAATGTGTGATTATTATTATTATTATCTGAAAAAAAAAATCAGACAATCAAAAGACATCTTGCAACAGTCTCCTCTCACTCTCCATTCTCCAATTAATCTCATTGCTTTTTAGGAGAAGCTGTTTTATTTGTGGATTTTTGGTTCCCACAGGATGGTTCATTATCACAGTTGAACATTCATGTTTGCAAAGGCCTCATTGTCTTTTTTCTGTCCTGATCCAATAGGAACATCTGTCTTGGCCTATAGCTGCTTGGGATTTTTTGTGGTTCTGTGAATAGTGATGCTTACCAAACAAGTTTATCTAGTTCTAAATATAGACCTTCACACGCCTCTTTGTGTTTTAATTCTCAGACGGTAGGTCCGCGTGTAATAGGATGGGCGGTCTTATTACTTCACCTGTAAGAGGAAGTTCTTTTTAAAAAGAAGGTGTGTCTTTCAGGTGCAGCCAGAAGGAAGTCAGCGTGTTCCTGTGTGTCTGTAAGTGTGTGTGTACATATCGATGGCTGAAGGGACCCATCATGCCCAGGCTGTGTCCAGGCAGTGTGTGTTGCTTTGCCCCGCTCTTATTCGGCTGTGATGGAGGTGGGAAGGGAGATGCCAGCCACTTAAGAGAAGAAGACTTTTTGGACACCACCTCTAGCAGTTCAGTAAGAACAACAGAAGGACAGACAGTCAGCAATAGTGTCTTCTCACAGGTTTGGATAGGCTATTCCATTTAATTCCACTTGACTTTGTGTAGTTTCCACTAGAATGAGCACTGCAGACTGTGTTTGTGTGATGGTATATTAGTGATAATCTCTTTTTTTTTTGCTTGTGAGGCAGAATGTCTCATCCCGGTCGCATCCGTTTGGTGATCTCTTCCTGTCAGCAGATGATTCATGATTGGCTTTGTGCATATGTGTATTGGCTTAGATTTACTGTATATGAGAGATGATGCAGGGTGTGTGTGTGTGTGTGTGTGTGTGTGTGTGTGTGTGTGTGTGTGTGTGTATGTGTGTGTGTGCACGTCATAAGGTTATCTGGGTTAGCAGGACATGCTCGTTTGTGCTGATCTGATTACCGAGGCATTAATGCAAAGCCTGTAATAAATAACAGAACTGGATGGTCTGGACAGTTAAAGACACACAGACACTGTTATTATCAAATTTATGTATATGTATAGCAATGATTGCATGGGAAAATCACCACTTTACATTTACAGTTATGCATTTAAGAGATGCTTTTTGTCCAAAGCGACTTTGTCACAGAACCATCAGTATGCCAGGTTTGTATTCAAATAAGATCTTTTTAATATCTCAATGTTTCTCCTATACAGACATGAGATTAAATGGAGGGCTTCTGCTTCTCAGATTTATTATCCTCAGACAAAAGCCCTTTTCAACTGGAGCTCGTCAGGTAAATTCAAACATGTCTGTGCTTTTTCACACAACCTCAGGAAAAATAACAGCCCAGACAGGAATGTCTGTGATTGCAGTATGTAATTTGTTTGCAGTGCTTCACATTTATTTTGACCTCTGTTGAATACAGAACACATTCTTTATCTTTTTACGAACTTTCTTAGTGAAATAACCGCTTGCTGTTCACGTCCCGTTCAAATGTAAAAAGAAAATGAATCCATAAGGAATATCCAGTCACAGACGGGGTCATACCTGACTGCACAGCACAGAGTATGATCTTAACATTAATTAATTCCTTCCTTAATTATATACATAATGTACATGAAATCACTGAGACCTAGGTTAATAACGGTAACTGAAACATTTGTTTGACAGACTAATCCCAATTTAAGTGTGCTAAAGACCTTGATAATCTTATATCCATATCCTCTATGGAAGAGATCTCAGTAATGTCAAACTGTGCTCTGATTTGCCAAGATGCCAAAACATTTGTCAAACATTTCCAACACTAGATTATGTGAGCTATGCTAACCACAATCATTTTAGCTCTGTCCTCCTACTGTATGTCACTAATTAAGATATTTTTTGTTTCTTTTTTTGGCATGTTATTGCCACTAATTTTAGAAGAAGCTTCTAAATTGACTCTTAAATGAAATCTTAGAGAGCCTGATGTCTTAATGATGCATGAGCAAGCTGATTAAAATTAGTCAAACTAAAACTGATACAAAATGTAATTAAGGCTACGTAGAAACAGCTTGTAACAAAATTATTGCAACTTAAAATCAAATTAAAATGAAAAATGAAAAAATGAAAGTTAATTCAAAATGTTTATAAAAACTGAGTATATAAATAATAGTAAAATTACACTTTTATTAGACCTATAAATTAGCATTTCTCTGTAAAAAGGAACATATCTGCCTCCTGACTACTCGATTTCCATTTTTTTTGTCACAAGATAATGAGGAGACATCTTTGAAAGCCTGTTGATGGAGGGATCAGCATGCACACTGATGTTCTGTGGCCATGTGTTATGTAGAATTAGCATTTATCAGCTCTCTCATCTCCGCTGATCCAGTCGCCGGCCAAAAACCCATCATACCATCGACCGCTGAGTGTTCTTATGTGTCCTGGCGGTCTGTAGATTGGACCACATGTGTGTCTACATGCACATATCACTCAAACACCACTTCCTCTTGAGGTCTGCAACACACCCTGTGGTTGCAGCTCAAAATGCATTCATTTTAGCATAAACACTAATATCTAAAACAGTAGACTAACATGGATGCAGCATTAGATGCTCTCTGGGGTGCATGGGGAGTATATCTATCACTTGACCATTTTGCCGTTCAAAGAACCCTCTGTCTTTAATGTTCATCAGTCTCTGGCGGCTAGCTTCCACCCGTTTAGGACTTGAAAGTGTTTTTTCTCTTTTTCTCAGCCTGTGATGTTGCCCTGGTTTTAAGTACGGCTTTTTAGTTCAACTAAAGTTTGAATTAAAGTAACAGTTCACTCAAAAATGAAAACTTTACTCACCCTCAGGCCATTCAAGATGTAGATGAGTTTTTTCTTCATCAGAAAAGATTTGTTTCTTACAAACACACAGTTTTTACTTCACAAGATGCTAAGTGATGGACTGGAGTTGTGTGGATTAGTTGTGGATTATTGTGATGTTTTTATCAACTGTTTGGATTCTCATTCTGGCGGCACCCATCCATTACGGAACAAGTGATGTTATGTAGAGCCCGACCGATATATAGTTTTGCCGATATTATAGGCCGATATGAGCCTGTCGCCGATATATCCCCTTACATATCTCTGTCACCATTATAAGTGATCACCACATTTGAGTGATCATTGCAAAAAATGTGTTTATGTATATATATTCTGTTTATGCCTATACTGTATTCTATATATAGTACCAGTCAAATGTTTGGACACACGAATGGGAAAGTGTCCAAACTTTTGACTGGTACTGTACTATAATATACACAAAGAATATCGGCCGATATATCGGTATCTGCCTTTTTTTTACTCCCTAATATCGGTATCGTATCGGCCCCCAAAAATCCATATCGGTGGGCTCTAATGTTATGCTATCCTTCTGATAAAGAAACACACCCATCTACATCTTGGATGGCCTGAGGATGAGTACATTTTCAGCAAATTTTCATTTATGTGTGAACTATTCCTATTTTAACCATATTCGAAATTCGGATGAGACCAAATATAAAGGTTTTGAATTGCCCATTGTAAAGCCCATATCAATGAATATGAGGGCTATCCATATCCATGGTTACAATACAGCCCTTCGTAACATATTCGCATTCATTATAGCGATTTAGTGTGTCACATGATGTGTTTATTAATCATTCAATAAAACTAAGATGCTAAATGGTGTGTGATTTGCACAGTATGTGTGCAGCAGTTCTCATTAGCACATTGCATGTGTAGGATTTGACACCGTTACAGAATGAGTCTTGGCTTCTTCAGGGTGACACCACAGAGGTAATAAATTCTCAGGCTGTGTGATTTAGTCTGTAATTAGCTGTACACACACACACACACACACTCATAGGCTGTACTGCAGGGGCTGTAATCAGTTCATTAGGTTAATTACTAGCTGTGAAAGGGACTCGTAGTCTCTGTGGGCGCTTTGGGTAATTGGTCTGGCTCTAACTCAACTTTAACCAGACTGTGCCATCTAACCCAGACTGTCTCATACATACTGTTGACACTGCACATTAATCCCATCTGATCTTTAGAAGTGTCATTTTGTACAATAAGTGATGCAATCTGATCCGTTTGTTCAGACTGTGTAGTCAATATCCGGTATATCTGCATCAGTTGCTATAGTTGTGATTTTCTTACATGACAACTGAGAGCTGCTGTTAGGGAGAAAGGAAAAACAGAAATTGTGCCTCTACTCACACGGCACATGAGAGAACATAATTGACAGGCATTACTGTATTTATACTTTCATGCATAAGATTCTATATGAGAAAAGTTGAGTGAATGAGTGTATTTGAACACAGCTCTAGACAATATTGAGCAGTTTGTATGATATTACAAAAAGGTCACAAAAGCTTTGTGTGGAGAGGAAAAACAAATTTTATGCCATTCACAAAACAAATATTACTTGAAATATGATCTGACCTTTCAGAGACATATTATAAAAATATATTTCAATCAGATTTCTAACTAGATATGGCTATGAATTAGATGTTTTACTGTTTGTAAAAATCAGATTTTGTTTGATTCTTCGCTACAGACAGATGAGTCAGATATGGCCAAAACATCAGATTTGTCCTGCCTGTCTGAACAAAGCTTCAGAGAGCTCAGTTCTGTTTGTGTGTAATTTTTTATGAAATGTCTAGAAGGAGGTAAATGGATGTTTTATATCTGCATCAACAAGGGATTTCTTAAGGGAAAAACCAGTCTGTTGTTTTGATGATTAATATCTGTGCTTAACCAGGCTTTGCTGAACAAAGATAGTGTCTTCATTCATTTTTATAGAAAAATGTAGCAACAGTGTTGACCTGTGCTTCTGGATAGTGTAGCTTATGGCCATGCATGCTGTTAGTGCCGCACAGTGTTTGGCCACGCCTTTGGAACACTGCTTGTTTGAATGACAGCTGTGTTTGCTGACAGCTCATTGGCGTTTCCATGGCAACTGATAGATATGGGTGATTGGCTGAAATTGGGCTATTGCTCTGATTGTGTTCAGCCACTGTAAGATATACAAGCAATGTTATGTTTTTCCATTAAGGTCAATAGGAACATGTTAAGTTTGTACTGTAACATATGTTAAGCATTTGGCAGCGGGTCATATGTCTCACTCGCTCTGGTTGATTTCTTCTAAATGGACACTTAATTAAGATTTGTTGCATTTGATTTGTTTATCTATGATTATATTTTCTGAATGGACAAGCGATAGATCTTGGAGTCGTATAATTTGTTAATGACGCTTTTATTGCTTGGGGATTCAATATTTTGAAGATCATGCTATGCTTTCTTTTTCATTTTCCCCATTGTTCCCTTGCATATTTAGTGGAATCATCTTTCTGTCTCTCTCTCTTTCACTATTATAAATTGCATAGCCTAGTTTCTGAGCTGGGTTGGAGATGAGTTATTGAGTCATATTATGAGGATAATGACACAAGATTGTCCTGATAGCTGCACTGCTTTGACTTAAAAAGCCACTCAGATCCACTGTAACAGCAATTCAAGGGTCAGAAGATGACTTATTTATCCCAATAGTTTTTCAAAAACAAAATTAAGTCGTTCAGTAGTATTTCAAGGCTTTGAATTTACAAAGATTGCAGGGAAATTCATAAGCAAAAGCCATATTTTACAAAAAGGTAGGTTAATTTCAGAGCAGAGAGAACTTGGGGAATGTAATTAGACTGTACGTCTAAGATTGAATTGTTTGTATTCACACCACAACAGCGCCTCAAAGCCATGCGTTTGCATGGGAACAACAGACTAGTGGATCTAATCAGGAGGCCAAGGTTTGGCTGGTTAGCTGTGCCTGTTATTTCCTTCTGGTCGATGGTGTAATGACATCATTATGGGGCCAAAAACATCTTTCTTTCAAAGGTAGCCATGTACAAGTGACTGGCTCAAAAAACAAAACAAAAAAGCTTCAAAAATTCAATGAAAATGGCAGCATCCAGGTTGTGTACTTCCAGGGCTGCATACACTATCCGAGCAATTCCCATTGACATAAATGGGAATGCTGACGGGTAGCTCTCTCTAGGTTTTATAACTACTTGGATCTAATCAGCTTTGCTGAAAGGAATCATGGGATTTGTAGTTCCAGCTCTATGTAGGGCATTGCAGAGGCACTGTGCCCTTCAGATGAGAGAGAGGACTAAAGAGGAGGATAAAACAGAGAAAGGAGGAGAGGATGACAGAAAACAGGGAAAGGAATGAACAGGGTGAGCCGGAATGACGCAAGAAAGAAGAGAGAAAGGAGGAAGAGAACAGCAGGGTGAATACAGAAGCTGAGGATTTGAGAGGAACTAAAAAGAGAGAGGGGAGGATTGGAAGAGGAAGAGGAGATTAAACAAAAATAGCAATCATTGTGTGAGGATTTCTGTCCTTAGAGTCACCAGCTGACATCACTATGTCTGAGTGTGTGTGTGTGTGTGTGTGTGTGTGTGTGTGTGTGTGTGTGTGTGTGTGAGAGAGAGAGAGAGAGTGTGTGTTTGCTTGCACACTGTGACCGATCAAAGATGTCCTCATCTTTTATGAATGTGGAACCAGCTCTGTTCTGAAAGGATGAAGTGAGTGATGTCTGGGTCTGGTGCTTGTCTCGGTGTAGAGGGAAGCTTCACTGGCAGATATCCAGAAGTTTAGACTCTCACACCTAAACTTGCACACACTTATTTGTTTCATTTTATTACACACACACATATACACCTTTTTTCTTTCTTTTTTCTTTTAATTGAACTTTGTTGTTTTCTGAGCTAATTATATTTTCTGGAATACAAATATATTACCTTGTTTCCATAATGTAATTGATTTTAGATGTTTTCAAGAAAAATAGCTAAACCTGACCCACACCCACATTCACGTTAACCTGCTAAATGAGGATATACGTACAATAGACTTCTGTTATTTTTATATAACTATTTTATATAAATACTATTAAATATGACTACAAACTAAAACAATCCCTAAATCTACTCCAAGAAACCATTATTTAATTCTTTTGTAAATGGTTTTTCCAATTGAAAATTACCTCAAAATGAAAATGTCCTCAAAGGGAGCATTTGACAGATTTAACTACCTTCTGTTGTCCCCACACACATACATTTATGAGCTCTGCTGGGAGTCATGGTGGAGAAAATGAGACCCCTGTTGAAAGGCATGTGGAGAATATAATCACCTGCAAAAGTGATTCAGAGGTTACACTGACATTGCTGCTGAAAGTGGCTCAAATCTGATTCTATCCCCCATCCCGCCCCCTCACATGTGACCTAACCTTCAATTAACTTCCCATTTTTATGTTTGTATGTCATGTATTGAAATACATTTGTAATTACACATTTGTAATGGTGATGATGCAGTTTAGTGCATTTAAAATATATTTATTAAATGTGATTTTGAATAACACACTGCAGTTCAAATTAAAATCAGATACTTTACAGTGCGTTGGCTTTAGTATGTTAGTCAACACATCAAAAATACTGTAAGTATTTTTTCTTAAAGCGCAACAAAAGATTATTAAAATGGTTTAAATTGTACTTGAAAGTAAAACTTTTAATTTGACATTATTACAAACAACACCTTTTAAAAGTATGTTTGTTAAGAAAAGCTGTGTTAAGTAAACATCTATGGCTTCTCTTTCATTAATATTATATATGTATTTTTTTTTAATGCACTTTTAAGATTCGAAGTACACTATAAATGCATTTTCAGTACAATTAAGCACACTTATTTTTCTCAAGGAGTGTGTAAAAATGAGAATCAGGCTCTTTGACTTTTATTTTGAATATAGCCAGAGACATACAGAACATATACACACTCTTTATTTCTCACCAGACCATGCAACTCTGTTAATGAATTCACTCCCTTCATATGTACGTCATTACTCTTGGCAGGTTGCCTGGCTAGGTTACTCATGTTGCTTTCCTTAATGTTTAGCAACAACACTCTCACTCTCCTTGTATTCAGTGTGACAGACCCGCGAGAGACAGATACGCTGTTGTTTCTGTCCCATCAGCCTGTCTCACTGCTGACCAAGCTACTGGCGTTGTTCTGTCACGATCCGCTTATGAAATCCACATCTCACGTCATGAGAGGGCACAGAATATGCCCCTGCATGTTTAGACAAGGACAGACTCTGTTGTGATTTGATTTTACTGTGCCACGAAGAACAGCTGTATTTGATTACTTGTTGAAAGACTTTTATAGCTTCTCTGCCATTCAGAGCAGATTGAAGCATCAAGGTTTATGATGAAAGTTAGAGATGAATTGATGACATGACCATGTTTTAAAGGTCCACGGTGAACTTTATGGAAATGTGGCAGTTCCTCTCTCAGTGTTATAAGCACTTGAGTCAGGGATGTTGCTAGGTGACAGATCAGGTTTTACTATAAGCTTTCCGTAATGCCTTTACGGTTAACCATTGTTTGTTTTTTGTGAACAATAAAGCGAGAGCAATGCAAAGAAACTCAATGGTAAATCCGATAGAAACTCATAGATAGTTTTAATATACCAGTCGTTCAAATACCTTTCATTCATGAAGATCTACATATTTCCCATTAAATACATATTCTGACTAATTTGATTATACTTCCAGCTACCAAAAGAGCACATTTTATCATGTTTAGAACCAGCAAAAACAGCATAAATAATGTGGAAAAAAGCATAGAAAATGTGGAAAAATTCCCCCAGTTCCATCTGGTCCTGGTGATAAGCCACTGTGATTGAACTACAGGATTGTTAATGCAAGTTGAAGCCTCAGGGGTTTGTGTGTGTTCATTTCTTATTATGCTTCAGTATAACAAGCAAAAGACTGAATTTCATGCATGTGCAAAAGAAGCAATTTACAAACACCAGTAAATCCAACGGGCAGTGAAGCAGCTTCTAAAAATAGCCAGTTCTAGCATGGCATGAAAATGTTTCATTATGAAAAATGTGGCAGTAGGGAAACGTGTTTGCACACACTGACACATGAACACTATTATAAAAACAAATCAAGTTGTTGTATTTGCATTAGCTGTCTTTTATGCAAATTTTTCATCTCTTTTCTCTTTCTTTGCATTTGTTTTGTAGAAGAGTGTGAAGGAGGGTCTTCTACTCAAACAGACTAGCTCTTTTCAGAGATGGAAGAGGAGGTATTTCAAACTGCGAGGCAGGACTCTCTACTATGCCAAAGATTCAAAGGTAAAAGCAGGGGTCTCTGTGTTCCCCTGGAGTAGACTGAACCTCAGGTGGTGCTGTATAGGTGCTTGTTTCAGTGTTTTTTTGGTGACAAAAACATGCTACTGTATTGCAGTCTCTCATATTTGATGAGGTCGACCTCTCAGATGCCAGTGTGGCCGAGACGAGCACTAAGAACATCAACAACAGTTTCACAGTAAGTAAAACCTCTTCTCAATGGGTTTCTCAAAACCTAGTGAGCGATTTTTGAAATATGCTATCTACAGCAGGTAGGGATCTCACTGGATTTTGAGACAGCCCCATTCATTAGTTTCTTGTCATTCATTCATTCATTCATTTATTATTTACAATCCTTTAATAGCTCACACCTGCTGTATGTCTTTGGCTCTCTCTCCTAGGTTATCACTCCATTCCGTAAGCTGATGTTGTGTGCAGAGAGCAGGAAGGAGATGGAAGACTGGATCAGTGCTTTGAAGTCTGTGCAGAAATGGGAGACTTATGAGGTTAGTGTCGAAAAACCTTCACCTTTGACCCCTCCAAAATCATTTGAAAGGTTCAGTTAATGTGCATTGATGCCCGTGACGGCTGCACATTATACAGTTTGATGTTCCTTCCCATGGATTTCTTAGTTAAGTGATCAATAAACAAAAGCAGCAGAAGTAATTGCTATAATTGTAATTGTGTTTTGGTGAAATATTGATGGAAGGGGTTAGCGTGTCAATCCATTTGATTTTTTAAATCTTTAATGCATTTCTTAAGAGACAATTTAATAACGTTAAAAACTCTTAAATGATCCCAAGCCAGTCTTTGTCTGTAACAGTAGCTTGTGAGGTTCTCAACCTTTTTGACTCCAATGTCCCCCCCACACATAGAACTACAATAATGTTATGTTCATTAAATGATAACAAAAAAATAAATAAAAGCCCACTGTGTTTTAAGATTTGTATTAATTTACATGACTTTTCCAGGTCTACATCACATATTTACAATGAATGAAAATTCAAATGTAAATTATTTTAATTCATCTTGAGGCGGGACTATTATAGGAAACTAAAACTAAAACAATAAAATCATTTTCGTTACTTGAAAAATTAAACATTAACTGAAATTTATATAAACATACTGTATTTTCTAATTTTCATTTAGTTTAACTTGGATGTACTAAATTAAAACTTTAAAATGATTACAAACTATAAAGACATATTTAACAAAAAAAAATTATTACATTTTTAAGTAAAATTAAAATGAAAACAGAAAATATACACATTTCAACTAATTCAAAATAAAAACTCTTGAAGCCCCATTGGAAGTTCGCTGAAATGCCAAATTGAGCTCCAGCCCCCTGGTTGAGAATCACTCCTCTAGATTTTATTGGTTATGTATTTATAGTGCCATAACGCTGATATGATTGTACTGATCACAGGCCAGTCAGTTTAACATGGAGCACTTCTCTGGGATGCATAACTGGTACGCCTGCTCTCATGCCAGGCCCACTATCTGCAATGTGTGTCGAGAGGCTCTGCCGGGGGTCACCTCTCATGGTCTTTCCTGTGAAGGTAAACATAAACACACAGCTTTTTTATTGTTGTCTATGCTTTTCATGTTTCCCATTATTTTTGTCTTTTTGTTTTTTTTTTCTCTGTCATTTTTTATGATCAGTTTGTTTGGATTTCCCTTTTCTGTGCCATTTACCCTTTCATGCGTTGTTTATTCTGCTTGTAGAACCAACAATGACGTTGTTTGTTTATAGCGTAATCAATGAGTCATGAAGAGGACCATTGCCCTCAGCCTGTTATCACTTTCTAGTGACGATCTGTTTAATGTCATCTTTTCTCTGCGTGTGTTAGTGTGTAAGTTCAAAGCCCACAAGCGCTGTGCCGTACGATCCACAAATAACTGTAAGTGGACCACTCTGGCATCTATAGGAAATGACATCATAGAAGATGAGGATGGAGTAAGTGAATCTTTTAATTATACATGCATGTGGTCTCAGTGGTATTCTGTGCGGTACCTGAATCAGTGTGTTTGTGTGTACAGGTGTCAATGCCACACCAGTGGTTGGAGGGGAACCTGCCGGTCAGCGCAAAGTGTGTGGTGTGCGATCGAAACTGCGGTAGCGTACGTCGACTACAGGACTGGCGGTGTCTCTGGTGCAAAGCTATCGTACGTCACCTTCCTGCCCAATTTTTAAAACCCACAATATAGCATCACACCCAATTCACTTTGTAGCCATAACAACTAGATACCACATAAACACCTAGAGTTTACTGGAAAGACTATGACATCATATTTATACAGGTGTGTACCTTGTGTAACCAGTGTGTCTCCACTGATGGGTTATGAGTAGGCAGTGATGTATCTCTCTATGCACTGCCTGTGTGTAGGTGCATAACAGCTGTAAGGAGCAGTTGGGAAAGGTTTGTCCTCTGGGTCAGTGTAAGGTCTCCATCATTCCGCCCACTGCACTTAACAGCATCGACTCTGACGGTAAGGGTTGCCCTGGCAACTGCATCAGCTCAGTTGTCTCCATAATGCCTGTATACATCGTTATATGCTTTTGTGTGTGGACTTGCAAGTGACATTATTTACTTGAAGTATAATCGTCACTATGACCGTTAAATATACCATTATATATCTGAAGAAATATAAACTTTCTGAAATAATATTTTCTAGTTATTTAATTACTTAATATGTAATATTTAACTAGCATTCAACATTTTGAGGTAAATAAGGTCAAAAGTGACAATAAAGACTGTTACAAAAAATATTTTTCAAATTGATGCTGTTGTTTTGAACTCTATATATACAAAAATGCATCGATTTCTACTGAGCATCTACTGAAGTGAATGTTTTCTACAAAATATTTATCAGCACCGTTTTCAACTTGATAATAAGAAGAAATGTTTCTTGTGCACCAAATCAGCATATTAGAATGATTTCTTAAGGACCATGTGACACTGAAGACTGGAGTAATGTCTTCATTTTAGAATATATTAAAATAGAAAATTATTTTAAAATGGTAATATTTTGCAATTTTACAAATACAACGTTTTCAACATTCAACATTTTAAAAGTCTACATTAATCAAGATCTTTCGTAGGAACAAAATAATTATTCTTTATGTTAGATGAAGCCAAAAATGTAACCCAACATATAAGATATATAACGGCATACTGTATGTTAAAAGGTATTAAATTGTTTTAAATTATTGTAATGAATATTCTTCTAAAATAAATAAATAAATAAATAAAATCACTCTAGAGTGAGACTGATCCCACCTAGATTCAGTCCACAAACATAAACAAATTGTAGCATAATGTTTTCTGATGACTTCAGTCTGGTTACGTTTTGGATATTTTTTCTGAAATCAATGACCAGAAAACAAAGAAACAAAAAACTTACAAAAGTACTATGACAGTCATGGTATCATTGTACTGCCATGATACATATAAAAATGCACTTTCAATTTTTAAGTTAGTATCTTCTTCTACATTTACAACAGAGACATTGTTAAAGAGACAGTGTTTAAAGCTGGTTACATTTCCAAACGTGACATCCCTCCCAAGTTCTTCTCCTCTCCTCTCCTTCTCTCATTGCCACTCTCTCTCCTCCCTCTCCAATCCCTCCATTGTCCCTCTTCATCATCCCTTGCCTCCTGCAGGCTTCTGGAAAGCCACCATTCCATCCTGCTCGAGTCCTCTGCTGGTGCTGGTGAACAGTAAGAGTGGTGACAACCAGGGCGTGAAGTTCCTGCGCAGGTTTAAGCAGCTACTAAACCCGGCACAGGTCTTTGACCTCATGAATGGCGGCCCACAGCTGGGGTGAGGTTAACGCCTGCTTATCACACACTGCAATAGCAATTAAAAGGCTTTGTAAAGCAATAAAAGAGTCAGGAATCAGTCACAGTAGCTTATACTAGCTTTTACAACAAACAAATATTTTTATTTGGTAACTGTAACATTCTGTGCTTTCAAACTTTGAATAGTATCCTGACATATTTTAACATACAAATTTGTTGGCAAAGTGAATTTGCACTCTGAACCATATTTGTTGTTTTATATTTTTGTTTGTGTATACAGACTTCGTCTCTTCCAGAAGTTTGAGACCTTTCGTATCCTGGTGTGTGGTGGAGATGGGAGCGTGGGCTGGGTTCTTTCTGAACTGGACAAACTCAGCCTGCACAAACAGGTCAGAATAACCAGAAAAAGAGTTCTTACATTTTTATAAAAGATTATGAAAACAATCATTGTTTTAGAATAGCGTGCACTGGTGTTAAAATAGACCACTACCATTCAAAATGTTATTTTTTTCTGAAAGAAATGCATTAAATTCATCAAAAGTGACTAAGAATACATTTATATTACAAAAGAATTCTGTTTCAAATAAATATGTAATGCTGACAAAAATGATCATGATTTTCATAAAAATAAGTAGTTGTTTTCATCATTGCTAATAATAAGAAATGTTTCTTTAGTACCAAATCAGCATATTAGAATTATTTCTGAAGTGTTGTGTGACTGAAATAATGCCTGCTATAAAATTCAGCTTTGCCGTCACTGGAATAAATTACCTTTTAAATTATATTCAAATAAAAACTGCTATTTTAAATGTGAATAATATTTCACAATATTACTGTTTTTACTGTATTTTTGAACAGATAAATGCTTGGTGAGCATAGAAGACTTTTTTCAAAATCTTACAGACCCAAAAACATTTGAACGGTAGTGTACTGTACATACAGTAGGGTCACATCTTCATTGTGTTGTGTGTGTAACAGTGCCAGCTGGGCGTGCTGCCACTGGGCACAGGAAATGACCTGGCGCGTGTGCTGGGCTGGGGAGGACTGTGTGATGATGATGCTCAGCTGCTGCAGATACTGGAGAAACTGGAGAGAGCTACAACCAAGATGCTGGACAGGTAAGAGACAGAGTAAAAGAGAGAGATTAAACGAATGACTGAATGAACGAATGAATGAGTGGATGATTGACTCTCATCAAACTTGTCTCTCTGTTCCTGAATGTGTGTATGTCACAGATGGAGTGTGATGACATATGAAGTGCCCACCAAACAGACTCCAGCTATCGTAAAGGAGGAGGATCCATCAGACTCTGCCTTACAAGTAATCTTGTAACAATATTTGCACAGTATTGCTATTCTTACTGTAATTTGGTCAGATAAATGCAGCCTTGGTAGACCTTCTTTCAAAAACATTACCAACCCCAAACCTTTGAATTCAAGTGTAAGGTGTCTAAATGATGTTTTTGAAATCCAGATTACGCAATATGCTGATTCTGTTGCCACTCACTTGACCAAAATCCTGGACTCTGACAAACACAGTGACGTTATATCATCTGCTAAGTGAGTATAAAGATGGTTTGTGTGTATGAATGTGTTGTGAGGGTTATGTTTATTTTATTTAAAACATATTTAAAAAATCCTTTTGTCTTCCTGTCTCTTTCTGTCACAGGTTTCTGTGTGGAACAGTTAATGATTTTGTGGCTGAGGTCGGCAAAGCTTATGAACGGGCCACAGAGAATAAAGAGGAGGCTGATGTTATGGCAAAAAAGGTAAACCTTGAGGCTTTTTAGCAATTAAATTATGAGCCCAAACGTGTAACGTGTAAATTGTTAAATAAACAGACAAATGATGAGTTTAATGAACAGTCAAACTAAATGAACATTCATAAAATGAGTGAATTAACAGTCAAAAGATTACTTAAATGAACAGATAAATAGACAGATAAATACACTTAAATGAAGAGTCAAATGAATAGTCCTGTTCTTTATAAACAAACAAAAACTGTTTTGATTTGTGCTGGTATGTCTCTCGCAGTGTGCCATGTTGAATGAGAAGCTGGACTCTTTGGTTAAGGCTCTCAGTGAAGACACCAATGCCCAGCTGGTACCATCCGGGTCCATCTCACCAGACGAGAGCGACACGGATCAGTCCAGACCCTTCAGATCAAGAGAGCAGCTGATGCTGAGGGCCAACAGCCTGAAGAAAGCACTCCGACAAATCATAGATCAGGCAGAAAAAGGTAATTCTTCACCGTATGTGAGTGGAAAGTAACTGGATTTTGGGCCAGTATTAGATTACATAGAATAAACTTCAAGACAAACAAATCATTTATATATTGTAGAGTATTGTAAGGCAAAGCTATTGTACTTCATTAAAATAATTGTTAAAAAACAACACGTTCAAAACATGCCCAGAGAGAAAAACATGAAAAGGTTTTAATAAAAAACATTTTAGCTTTTCGTTTCTGCCGTGTTTGTCTTGATTGTATTTAAATAAGGTAAAACTGAAATCTATTGTTTGCAGATGTATAGTACAGGAATGACACAGCATGTTACAGTGGCTACTTGACCACTTCAGTCAATATTTAATTAGACTGTTTTCTCCTTTAGTGGTGGATGAGCAGAACAGACACACCCAGGTGCAGAGAATGTCGTCCTCCTCATCAATCAAAAGAGGCAGCAGTGAGGACCTCACGGAGGCGGAGACACGTGAGTAATAAACTCAGTTTATGAATGTTAATACTGTAGATGGTACCTGGTAATTAGATCCTTAGAGTTTCTCAATTAATCTTTTCACTGAAAAGTTTTTCCTCATCTGTGGCTCTGAAATTTTATTCACACCATTGGCATTTGAATATATGGCAGCTGTTCTTAACAAAATAGCGAACCAAATTGCAGTTGGCCTCAACCTGTGGTTTATTAAACCACCCACCACAGTCCCTAAATGAAACCCCACAGTTAAAGAATCATTACTCATTTTGTGAATATGAAGGTCTGCTGTACAAATTAATACTAAAGAGCATTTCTAATACACTTGGCGTAAAAGTAAACATATACTGTAAATTAGGGGTGTAAAAAAATTAACAATATGTGTGCAGAATGTCCTGGTTGGGCACCATTGCTTCAGTTAAATTGAAGCAGAAACTACATCATGCAACCCAGACACTGTCTAGAAAAGGTCGTCCCTCAGAACTGTCTGTGTGAGCAGGGAGATGGGAAAAAGGAAAAGGCCAAGGATCACTTGAAGGAGCAACAGAGTTAATTAACATCAACTATATCAACATGCATAACACTGCATTAGCTCACATAAAGGGCAGCACTAAAGAATCCATTTTCCATAAGAACTTGTGTTTTATTTGTAATTCAAATTCTATTTTCACTGACATTATCAAAATAATTTTCTAATCTCATTTTTAGGTAATACTGTATTTCCTAACATAAATCACTGCCACATGAAACTGATTTAAGTGTTTCTGAGTCCTTTGGACAAAAGAAAATCAGCTTTCACTGTTGTTAGTTTACTAGAATTCTCTCTTGTCCGTGTTGCTCAATTAATGTAAACAAGTAAATTTGAATTAGCCTTTTCAAAGAAAATAACTAGCTTCACTTGACAAGGGTTTGTTCTGTAAAATAGAAATTGAAAAATAAATTAACATTTAATAAACTTTACTCATAATATACAGTATGAGGAGTAAGTGTTGAAATTAATTCGTCTGTTGTTTTGTGTGTTTTTGCACAGTGAGATCTGTTAGTATTTAATGTTCTGTTATGTTGGAGTTTTGGGGGGTTACCACTGCACTGAGGAGTAGAGCTTGTGATTCGGTTGAGGATGGGATAAAGAACATTAAGTCTATATTTGTGCAGTATGTTGCTTTATTTAAAAAGCAATAACTGCATATGCCATTGCAGTGATAGATGCTTTACTTTCTTAGACTTATTCTTATATTTAGTTAAAAGAAAGCTGTAGGCTACAAGAGATTTTTTCAGGTTCACAAAGTGTAAATTTTATGGAGTTTCATTTAGTTTAAATAAATGTCGTTTCTCTTTTTTAGTACACTTTAAATCTGTTCATGGTACTTATAAATTTTAAAACTCAAATGATTTAAGGAAATCAGTTTACCCAAATTAAGTAACATTGTGTTTTGAGTCAAGTTTGAATTAAAACAATCACTTTCAGTCTTACACTACTAAATTTAAGTACACTAGTTATAATTATAGTAAATACTGAATAATTTTCAAGGTGTACATCGCACACAAAATAATTGAAACTACCACAAAATACCTATTAGCATGAACCTCTAAAACTTCAAATATCTAAAAGAAGATTATCTTTGTTCATTCAACCACTTATCTAAAAAAAAAGTACATTCAAAAGCTCTTTTTGAAGAGTGCTTTGTTGTCCGTTATTATTATTTATTATTATTGTACTATTTCTCTATTGTACTTTCTTTCTCTTCTAAAGGCTGCATCTCTCTCTATCCTTTAATTTCATTGACAGGTCAAAACACATTGAGTCCAACCACTACAGCCCCTATTTTACTGGAGAAGTCAGAGAGCTTCAGCACTGTGCTTTTCTCTGAAGACTCTGTGTAAGGCCATGCAAACACACACACACACGCACACACGTGTGCATTAAAGAGCTCTTATCTTTCTCCAGAGAAGTGCCGTAATGACATCTGAGGTTCCAGTAACTCTAAAACCATGTTGACAGTGTAATATCCCACAGTGTGTTTGCTATTCCACTCACTGACACACTAGTCCAGCACAGTCTCAGTGGACATAAATCTGTTTTCATATCGAGTCCTTTATTCGACTCGTTTCACTGACTCTCAGAGATTATCTTTGGTTGCTGCATACTCTATGACTGTGCTTTGAAACCTATAGTGAACTGCATGTCTAGACAGTGTTTGTAGGCCTCATAGGTGCATTTGAAAGTTCAAAAACCTATATGATGCCCAGAAATGCAGCACATTACGTTTTTAACCACAGCCTACTGTATATGTTTCCAGGACTCATGTTTACAATGTTAGCATTATTTACTTCATTATAGAGATCAGTTTTAGATTAGCTGAAAATAAGTAAAGGCTGCTGTGCATGGCATTGCAACACTATGGAAATCTACACATTTCATCATCTGTAGAATTACATTATTAGCAGTAGATCAGGACATACTCAAATTATAAATTGTGATACTGATAGTGTGTGCATTATACAAATCATGAAGCCCCAAACAGCTAAACTCAACTGTGGAGATAAATACAAGGTCAAAGGCTATAGCTCACCATATTGCCACCTCTGTATAATATGAGTGGCTCTTTATGAAAAGATATGGACAGTAAATATAAAAAAATACAGTATTTATCAAATTTCCTATGCTCATCAAGGCTGCATTTGTTTGATCAAAATACAGTAATATTGTGAAGTATCATTACAATTTATAATAAATGTTTTCTATTGTAATTTATTTTAAAATATAATTTATTTCTGCCATTGCAAAGCTGTATTTTCAGCAGCAGTCACATGATCCTTCAGAAATCATTCTGATAATCTTATTATCATTGTTGAAAACAGTACTGCTGCTTAAAATTTTTGTGGAAACCATGATCTATTTTTGAGGATTTTTTGATGACTAGAAAGAAAGAAATCTTGTAACTATGTAAAATGTCAATTTTGATCAATTTAACGTGTCCTTGCTTTATTTTAATTTCTTAATAGAAAATTCTTACTGAGCCCAAACTTTTTTTGTACAGCAGTGAATTACTGAAATAAATGAACTTTTCCACGACATTCTAATTTATTGAGATGCACCTGTAATGCTTAATAGATTATTAGAAGCACAGCGCTTCTCATATCCATTATTGAAATATACTTGTCTAACAAACCCAAAACCCTTCACCTTTGTCACATTGCCTGCAATTTCCTCTATAGATAAATATATAAATACATAAATAAATAAATATAGATTTTCATTGTGTTTATTGTGAACAATGTCAGTATGGTGAACACAACTACCTTTGCTGTTCATTTAGCACTCCAAAAATGTTTTTGATTCGTAAGTGGCTCGGCTTACACACATTCATCCTGCTTGTTTCTTTGTTCCACAGGCAGTGCTCAGAAAAGTGTGTGATGAATAACTATTTTGGCATTGGGCTGGATGCCAAAATATCTCTAGAGTTCAACAATAAGAGAGACGAGCACCCAAAAAAGTGCAGGTAAGAGAGAAAGAATATTTAATGATTGCTGAATAGAGTTCACTTCACGCAGAGAAGTGGCATTACTAGTTATAGATGTGCTTTAATCATTTGTTTTTATTCAAGGCACATCTGATTTTTTCAGTTATCCTGTTTTTTGCCAAATGCTGTGCTTATATAATGTTGACTGAAACTGTGAAATCGTCGATGTTTTTAACAGTAGTCGCACTAAAAACATGATGTGGTATGGAGTACTAGGGACCAAAGAATTGGTGCAGAAAACCTATAAGAACCTGGAACAAAGAGTCCAGCTGGAGGTATGATGCTGACATATGGGCTGAATGCATTTATCTCTTTCTGATCTTAAATGGAAAAAGAAAGCACTCTTTGTGCCATTTACTTTACTTCACTTCACACACTGCTGCTCTACATGCACATGTACTGTTCTTCCGTGTAAGAGGTCATGGTTTCATGTTTCAAACATTTTTCTGAGACGCTGTACATCATGTAACCACTCTCTTTTTCTCTTTCTGTCTTTGTGTGCAGTGTGATGGAGTGCCCATGTCCTTGCCAAGTCTTCAGGGCCTTGCTGTTTTGAACATCCCCAGCTATGCAGGAGGCATTAATTTCTGGGGTGGCACCAAAGAGGACAATGTGAGTCCATCAATGAAACTGAATTTCAGTTCAGCACTTATAACTTTACTTTCCAGAGGGCAGTTCAGTTCAACAAAGTGAAAATCATCTCAGAGTTGAACAGATGAATGTGTGCCCTGCATTTATCTTCAGTGCATCTCTTTAATGTTTTGAGCTGTCAATAAGCAATGGCTCCTGGCCAGAGTTTCTTCCTGCAGATATGACTTTCAGAATGCATCAACCACATTTACAGCCACTCATCAATCCATCAATTCCCTTTCATCATCATTTTTCAAGAACAAATTGTCAGTGCGATAAAGTGCGTTGTGGCGTATAAACAAGAAGCAATATGAAACCAGTGTGGAGAGCAAATCATGGAAAATAGAACAAGATGAGAATGTTAAACAGCACTGAACACAGTACAAATGCAATAAGTGTGCTAATATAGAGTGCACTGAAGACTAGTAAATAGATATATTTTATGCTCTTGCTCATGCAATATTTCTTAAGTATGCCATGTAATAGGTGCAAAAAAGTGAAATATATATATATATATATATATACATAACTGGAGTGACTCTGTTATCAGATCTATCCAACTCGCATTACTGTAACAGATTCTTTCCTGTAAAGTGTATTTGTCTAACAAAGAGGGATATCATGATGTCATTTCCCAGAAGAGTCAGGGTGTACATAAGACATCTGGTCCTTCCTGGGTTTCATGTGATTTTGTCGTAGTTTCTTACCTTAAAATATGCAGATATAGATGGATAGACATGGATTTATGTAGACTTGTGTAAATAAAGTATCAGATAATGAGTATGTGGTGGACATTATGAAATTCTGTCTGCTGTTGTATTCATGTAGAATTTTGGGGCTCCATCTTTTGATGATAAGAAGTTGGAGGTGGTAGCTGTGTTCGGCAGCATGCAGATGGCCATGTCTCGAGTCATCAACCTGCAGCATCACCGCATCGCACAGGTCTGAACTCAAGCACACAATTCACAATTTAAAAATGATCTTTCTTTGAAGACATGTTGGAATTTGAATTAAATTCAACCACACGCTAATAGGACTATAATCAGAATGACAAGACTTGCCATTGCAATTCAAAGAAATGCAACAGTTTAGTGACAACGCAATGTCTGACTAATTGTACTGTACTTAGTTAAGAGATTAGGGTTAATTAGAGAATTCAGAGAAAAGTATTTTTCCACCATGTGATCTAATGTTGTTTTGTTTCTGAGAAAATTTGTATGAGTCATTTATGGTACATAATTTTATAATATGCATCACCTGGGTGAATTAAAGATCATTTAGAACTGTTCTTACATCAGTCATATGAGTTGGCATGTACTTGACACTGGCTGTCTCCTCAGTGTCGGCAGGTGAAGATCACGATCCTGGGTGATGAAGGTGTGCCTGTGCAGGTGGACGGTGAGGCCTGGATTCAGCCTCCTGGCATCGTCCAAATCGTCCACAAGAACCGAGCCCAGATGCTCACCAGAGACCGGGTCAGTGTGTGCGCACGCTCATCTTCTTTTCTCTTGTCTTTTATAAATGTCTTCATAACTGACTGAACAGACCACAGACCAGTCACCTCCATTTGTTGCGTGATCATTTTCACTTGTATAGGATTCTGATAAGCTGCTGTCCCCACTGGACTAACCTAACCAGCAAGACCTCCTTTGTCAACCAGTTTCACCAGAAAAACAAGCATATCAGCTTACTGCACAGTCTAGCCAAGTCACCTTTATTTATATACAGTTATATACAATAGATTGTTTTCAAAGCAGCTTAACATAAAATAACAGAAGAAATGTCATCAAGTTGAGACAAATTCAAATTATTCTGTAAAACACAGACAATAGTTGTTCAGCTCAGGTCAGCTCAGTGTTGGCTCAGTTCAGTTTATTAACTGTAAAAATGATGTTATTAAATGAGTTCAGTTCAAGGATAAGCAGCTCTACAGAAGGCAAAAGAGACGTTATTCAGCTTGAGTCAGTTCAGTGTTGATTCGGTTAAGTTCAGGAACAGTGTCGATGTTGTAAACTTTATCAATTATAAAACAAAGACGATTAAGAAATAAAGCAGTTCTACAGAAAACAGTAGTGTCATCAACTGTAGCTCATGTCAGTTCAAGTTTGGATCTTTTAGCATTTATTAGTGTGTACAAGTTTTGCATTTATTTGGTTAAAATACAGCAAAAACTGTATTATTGTGAAATATTATTACAATCTAAAGTAAATCTTTTAAATTGTTTGTATTTTAGTTTTATATTTTAATATATTTGAAAGTGTAATTTATTCACGTGATGGCAAAGCTGAATTTTTCAGCGTTGAATTTTCACTCTTCAGTGTCACATAATTGTTCAGAAATCATTCTAATATGCTGATTTAGTGCTCAGTGAACATTTCATATTATTATTATCAATGTCAGATGTCAATTTCTGACCTCAAACTTGAGCAACGTGCAGATGTGTCAACATTGTGTGTTGCTGTGACACTAGGCGTTTGAGAGCACGCTGAAGTCATGGGAAGACAAACGGAAAGGTGACAGCCGCCCAGCCCGGCCCCGACTGAATTCCCAGCAGTCCATGGAATATCTGACAGAAGAGGAATGTGCGCAGGTGCAGCAGCTTGGTTTAGTGGCCGACACACTCATCAACAGGTGTGTCTGTGTGTGCCTATATGAAGAGTCTGTGACATCCACACAAATGTAGTTTGTAACTCAACAGGAATGTCACGCCACAGTGAATATCAATGCATACACTTGTGGGAAACGATTTCATAACTATTTGAGGGCTACTATCTGTTTTACCTGAAACCACACCCATTACTGTGACTTCTAATCCTCAGAAATGCGACACTTCCTTGTATTAATTCACAAGTCATTTTACCATGTATTAAAGGCTTATGTGTTATGCTGCAGCTGAATGTGTCGTGATGATGTTTTGTAGGATTCGGGAGGTGGCTAAGACTCATAAGGTGGTGGAGCAGGAATTAGCTCACTCTGTCAATGCCAGTGCTGCGGTCCTGAGTGAAGCCTTCCCCTCCAAACCCTCCAGTCCTGAGGTGAACAAAACTCTTTTGTTGTTGGACTGTTAACCTGTGTTTAACAACCAAATTTAACACAATTCCAGCTGCTTCATTCTGTTTGTTTGGGATAATTCAATTATCATCTAAGCTCAACATTATTGATCACCTACAATCAAAATAGGGTAATAATGTTTCTAAAAAGAATTATTTTCATAAGTGAATATGTTAAAACTGATTGCACAACATTTTGTCAAAAATAAAATCAAATAATGTATGTTTATAATATGTATAGAAACACTATTGTTGAAAGGTTTGGAGTCAGCACTTTTTTTGAAAGAAATGAATACTTTTATTCAGCGAAGATGTAGTAAATTTGTCAAACGTGACCGTAATGCCTTTTGAAAGTCCATGTAAAGACATTTCTACAAAAACCAAAAAATCTATTTCAAATAAATGCTGGTCTTCTGAATTTTATATTCATCAATAAATCCTGAAAAAATCTATCACAGTTTCCCCAAATATATTATGCAGCAATATTAATAATAACAAAGAAATGGAACAGCAAATCAGCATATTAGAATGATTATGATTTAGGATCACGTGACACTAAAGACTGGCTGAAAATTCAGCTTTACATCACAGGAATGAATTACATTTTAAAATATACTGAATAGTGCACAGTTATTTTCAAATGTAATAACATTTGACAATATTACTGTTTTTACTGTATTTTTTATCATTTATTTATTAATGCAGCCTTGGTCAGTATAAGTGACTTCTTTCAAACTCCAAACTTTTGAACAGTACAACATATACAGTCCAAATGTGTGACACCACTGGTGAATATGATTGTAGGAGTCTGCCCCACTTCTGCTTCAATGACAGCATAATTTACTGTAAGCTACATTAACTCCACAAACTCCAAAATGTAAAACCTGATGCGGAAACAAGGAAGCAGTTAATATCACAAATATTCTTTAAAAAACTGAACATTCTGCTTACTTTGCGAGTTTAAACTGAATTTGAAATGTCATGTTTTGAGTGAGAACCCCACTGTACTGTATATATATTCATAGCTCATAGCAGCGAGGGATGTGATGAGGATCAGCTCAGCTCAGTCCAGCTCTGCTTTAAAGGTTACCGAGTGCACCTTTCAGTCTTCAGTAGGAATAATAGCAGGTCCTTTCTTCCTGCTGAGACTTTCAGCATGTTCTTATTGAGCTGCTCATGCTGTTCTCCACAGGACCTCCATTGACCAGCCAATAGAAGAATAAATGAAGGAACTAAACAACACTGTGTGTTAATCACTGAACAGCAAGTCAAACTAAACCTGAACT
Organism: Sinocyclocheilus anshuiensis; assembly: GCF_001515605.1. Lineage (NCBI taxonomy): Eukaryota > Metazoa > Chordata > Actinopteri > Cypriniformes > Cyprinidae > Sinocyclocheilus > Sinocyclocheilus anshuiensis. The sequence goes on along the minus strand of NW_015542362.1, from coordinate 1,324,841 downwards.
GTGAACATGTGTGTGTTTTCTCTGCAGGGTTTGAGTCGCAGTACAGCTGTAGACATTGTCAACAGCAGTAAAGTTCTCCAGCAAGAGACCAAGATGCTGCTGGAGGGGAAACTGCTGGTGAGCGGCATCACCGTCTCTCTCTCTCTCTCTCGCTTTCTCTGGCCTGTTCTTGTGCAGAAGTAATGCAGTCTGAAATATGATTAAGACATTTTCTGCATGTGTGTGTGTGTGTGTGTAGCAGTTGGAGCCCTCTCAAAAAGAAGAGCTTCTTTCCACAGTGGACAGCCTCAGTGCTGAGTTACACAAGCTGGAGGACATTCACTGGATCTGTCCCAGCATGCACTGCTCTGAAGAGGTTTGTCCTACACAGCATTCATGTCTCCAGAGCTTAACTTTGAGTGTGACCCTTTTGGACTTGCATTTTAGGTAACATTACTTTATTTATAAAGCACAGCAATTGGATTCCGAATGTAAAAAGTACATTAATTTACTTAAAAGAAAAGTTGTTTAGATATGGTATGATTTCAACTTCAAAAAACCTTTTTTAATGTTTTTGAAAGAAGACTCATATGCTCATCAAGAAGACTGCATTTATTTGATCAAAAACACTGTAGAATAGTAATATTGTGAAATATTATTACAATTTATAAAAACTGTTTTCTATTTTTAATATATTTTCAAATGTAATTTATTCTGATTTTCAGCAGCCATTACTCGATTCTTTGGTGTCACATGATCCTTCATTCTATCATTCTAATATTCTGATTTGCTGCTCAAGAAACATTATTAATATCAATTATAACAAATATTTAAAACTTTTTTTTTTGTGGAAACCAGTGTTAATTATTCGTCAACGACATTTTTTTCACCGACGACAACGAGACGATAACGAACTAAAACTCTTTTTGAATGACAAAAACTATGACGTAAATCTATTGACATTTTCGTCAACGAATAAAAACGAGACGAAAATGTTAGGGAGGGACGATTTGGGAAGAGATTCATTCAGAACGAATCTGCTGCGTGGTTCGGAGGTAGGACATAAGCTAACATATACTTGCTGCACGTCGCATAAAACATTCAAAAATGTCAATATGTGGGAATAAGAGAAGATAAATCTGACGACGCAAGAGAACTCAATTCGGTCCGGTTTTCTGAGCGCAGACACTGAAGCATACACACACACAAAGCGCGTCTCACAGCGCGCGAGTACTCTTTCACGTCGCGTGAACGGAGAATTACACACAAAAAGATGTTGAATTGTCCGTTTTGACGGGTATTCACGTAGCATGAGGATACTGAGCAAATTCTAGTGTGTATTTTTAAAATGAACAAATAACATCTAAAAATAATTTAGGTAACGGCAATATGTTGAAATTGACCCTCTCAGACACAGTTGAAATGTCATCAGATATATTGAAAAGAAAATGAGAGGACTTACCTTTGGTCTCCCCATTGCCTTCAGAAGATCTGGATAATGCAACTTCCTGTTGAAAAAATATCTTTTGGAATGTTCCAAGTATATCAGAGGGGGGAATGTGTTCGGGTAACAGGACTGAGTGTAAACCTGGGGACACAACTAAAATGTGTATTTTATCAAAAATGTTATGGATTTTTTTTTTCTTTTGAAAAAAAGGAAATCATTGATTGGATATAAAGTCACACATAAATGCAAAAAAAAAAGGCAGGGAGTGGGGACATGCAACAACTGCTATTTCTTTAGTGTTCTAGGTAGTTTTCATTAATGATTTTAATTATACATTCGAAATTTTACAGTTAGCTAAATGTGAAGACACTTTGCTTAATAATAAAATGTATTTTAGAGTTCATTTTCATGCATTTTTATACATTTAATGTCCTGGGGACAGAAATGTTACCCATTCGGTGGAATGTCCCATAAACACAGTGGATTACGTCTTAAGTGAACGTAAACAGTAGGAAGAACGTGTATCAGTACATTGCATCCATTGCATCCGTGCATTCGGTTTTAAAGGAACAGCAGCCTAATTTAGTTGTTATTGTCCAAGTCATTGAAGTTAATCAAGTAACAAAAGAAAGACCGGCAAAAGACTATGACTAAAACTAAATCAAAATTTGCTGTCAAAATGAACACTGATTCAAATTCTTTTTTTATTCTAAGTCAGTGTTTATAGTGTTGCATTTAATCTTTAATCGTTTTGCATCATGGCATGAAACTGATCATGTGACAAATAGAACATTCATCACATGCATTACTAGATTCCAGCTTATTGGACTGCATCGCACATCACCCTCTCTCTTTCTTCTTGTCTTCCTGTTGTTCGTTTAATTCCAGGACCTGTCCCCTGTGCCTGGGAAAAGCAGTATGAAGCTGAAAATCATGCCCAAGGGGAAGAAGGAGAGAGAGAGGTTACACAAGCAGCGGTCCAGCGGCTCTCTGTCAGGTAAGAGACACATTCACTAGCAGAAACACACCATTAACCAGCCTCGTAATCTCAGCATCATGCTGCTTCATTGAGAGTATGACTGGCATATCCAGCTACAGTGGAGTGCAGTATGTGCTGCGGCCTAATTATGAACTAATTTTGTATAATCATCTCATTCCTTGTGCAATTTACAGTACTTGTGAAAACATTATGGTTTTAAAATGTTTTTAATGACGTCTCTTTAATGACAGCTGCATTTATTTTATCAGAATGATTTCTGAAGGATCATGTGACACTGAAAACTGGAGTAATGGTTGCTGAACATTCAGCTTTGCCATCACAGAAGTACATTACATTTTAGAAAAGTTATTTTAAATTGTAATATTTCACAGTATTAGTGTTTCTACTGTATTCCTGAGTACATAAATGCAGCCTTAGTAAGCATAAGAGACTTCATTAAGAACATTTAAAAATCGTTTCCAAACTTTTGACTTTCTTTATTTTAAATTAATTAATTAATTGTCCTTAAACTCACAAGCTTATTCTTAACACATTTGTTTGCACCGCTCAGGATCTTGGGATATCAAGGGCGGGATGTATGATGTGGATCCTGCGGGCAACTGAAGAGCTGAAGTGGTTTGTCACGAGGACACACTCTGCACACGGGACGCCCAGTGAGGGAGGACAGGAGAGCCCCTGTGCAGACACATGCCCCACCCCAGTGTTTGTGCGCAGCCCGGCACTGCATTACTGAGCTTCTGTTGCGTTTCTTCTGCGCCTGCGGATGGTGTCACGGGAAATGCTCATCATCAGAGAGCAGGAAGTGGATCGTCCGTCATCTCTCTGTTTCCCGTGCGCGACCTAATCCGTTCGTTTTTTTTATCTTATTTTATGATCTTGTTACTTTTTTCTGTTTCTTAGTATTCAAGCCGTCAGACACAAACTATAAACTTTCTTCGCTCTCCAAAGAAAAGAAAAAAAAGACATTTCTTTGGCCCCGTCCTGTCGCCGCCTGAACAACAAGAAAGGAACAAACTCAATCAAGCAAAACAATTGTATTAAAATGAAGACAATTAAACACGTGCAAAAAAGGAATATCCTGATGAATGAATGTATGGTGGACTTGTATTATTCGTCAAACTGACTGAATAGTTAATCTGCATCTAGTCTCTGTATCTCTCTCTATCAAAGACCATCTAATTTCTGCATGCCTTTCATGCCCTTATGCAGAAAAAAAAGGTCTACCTTTTCTTTGTACTCTCGGATCGTCAGCCAAGTCGTGATGGTGTATCACTAGTGTGTCAATTGAGCCGTCGTTCTAGAAGCTTCAGTGCCGTAACTTGTGCCAAGTGAGTAAATGGAGCGCAGTGGTTTAAAGTGAGCTGTTTCTTTACTTTTTTTTCTGCAGGGAAATCTCGTGAAAGAAAGTGATGCTGTATGTCGTACATTTCAAGATGCATTTTATCTCGCCTTGCACTTTAATATAGAAAACATGTTTAAAAAGCAAACGTAAAAGGTTGTGTGTTTTGTTTTATCATATGAAAACTGGTATCCCATTCATGGAAAACCTATGATGAGATATGTTACATATAAGACAGTATATAATCCAGTTTATGAATGTTATTCAACTGTCGCCCCTTTTCGGGGTCAGTCTGTACATGGAAACCCTGAGGGAACGCAAAACTTGAACTTGCCCAATGTGTGGATCACAAACAGTATTTATCAACAGATGGTACAGTGTAACATTTTTCCATTAAAAGAAATAATATACACAATGCTGGACAACTTAATTGTTTTCTTGATAGTTGTTAGCCAAAGTCTAACAGTATTGCTCTGTAAAAAATTAAAATGACAAATATGGTCTCGATATGAAAGTTTATGGACAGTCTAGGTGCTGATTGTGCCCCTCAAAGTTGGACTGTATTTTTTATTATTTTGCATGTCTTTGTTTCAAACTTCATCTGTGATGAATTGTTGCTGCGTGCTTAGTTTTGATTGACATAGCAACGTTACTTTGACCATCTCCGCGTATCAGCACATCGATTATGACTGGTAATAAGGTACAAGCGGAAGGCAATGATTTTATGAACATAAAATGTATTTTTTAAATTTTTTTCTTTGAACAGAGAAAAAGAACCAAAACAGGTACCTATCCTCTTCATTGTCAAGACTACTGTTTACTTTTAAGCTGTAATATATATCCTTTTTATTTAAAGTATTTTGCCATATGGGTTGCAGTTAAGCTTCCATGGCCTTGGACTCCGTCTGACTGCAATCACCTACTTCAGGATTGCTGTTGTCAACTTGATGCAAAAATAAAGTGTGGCCATTGCTGTTTGACTTGTTGCACTTTATTTTCATGGTTTCACAGAATATACTTACAGTATGAGTTTAGATTTTTTTTTTTAATTGAACAGTTCATTCATTGCTTTGTCAGTACTGAAAATCTGCATCGAGTATTTTCAACTACCAGTAAAAAGTTGGGGGTCAGTAAGATTTTTTAAATATTATTCAATAAGTGGCAGTAACGACTTTTAAATTGAAATTGTAAAAAAAAAAAAAAAAAAAATTCAAAGTCTGTTCTTTGACTTTCTATTCATCAAAGAATCCTGAAAAAAAAAAATCAAGCAGCACAACTGTTTTTAACAAATAATAAAAATGTTTCACCAAATCGGCTCACCAGAATGATTTTAGAAATGATCATGTAAACTGTGCAAAACTGGATGACAAGAGTTTTAAGACTTCCCTAACCTTTAACCCTCTGGCCCTCTTATAAAAAAAATTATATTTTTAATTTTTAAAAATCGTAGCTTCATCGGAATGAGATGACACTTGGTGACTTTTGTCACATTAGCAATATGAACACACAAAAAAATAATGGACATAATTCGGATATGTTAAAGGGTACAAAAAAAAAAAAATAGTCATACGACTTTTTCGCGGTCAAAAATGACCGACATAGGAAATGAATGGGAAATATGAAAAAATGTGAAAACTCCGTGAATCTTTTGGTGGTACAAACTACAAATCATCCACTGGTCAAAAAAAAAGTGTGCTTTGAAAACTCAGTGAGTCTTTTGGCGGTACAAACTACAAATCAGCCACTGATCAGAAAAAAGTGTGCAGCAATCAAGGGGTGACTCTCTAGAATATCAGGAGTGCAAAATAGACACCAATCAATAAATGGAAAAAATACAAAAGGGGCTCTCTCTCTCACACACACAACACACACAGAAATGAACTGGTAAGACTGCAACAGATCTCACAAAACCTCACAACGTGAGGACAGAAAGACGAAAATTATTTTGGACTACAACACTACCAAAGGTGGAGTGGACATCTGGACAAGGTATGTGCCTATTTGTATTTCAGAACATTTACTAAAATTTTGTGCATGTGTGTGTGTAATATTCCAGATCGTTGCAACATACACATGTGGACGGAAGACAGCTCGCTGGCCCATGGCTCTCTTCTTCAATATAATCGATGTCTCAGCCTACAATTCATTTGTGCTGTGGAGGGAAATTAATCCCACCTGGAGACAGGGGAAAAGTTTTTCCTCTTTTTCTTCAATTTACTCTTTGATAATTATTGCGTTTGATTTTACCGTATTTTAGCCTAACAGACGTTCCTGATATGTTGCATGTGCAGCAATGCATAAAATAATTACAGTTTGTAAATATATAGTTAAAATTGTTTATAATTATTACATTTGTATTCCTCTTTTTTACATCTACTGTTTGATACTGATTGTTTTTGCTGTTGTTAGTTTATTGTGTTTCATCATAATTGCTGTTCCCTTCTGAAGTTTTATTAACATTTATTGAATTACATTGAATAAAATATTAATTAATCACAAAATGTTTGTATAAAGTGTTTTTAATGATCACTATTCATTCCTTGTTTTGTTAGATTTTTAATTATCAAATACTGAGTAACAAAAATGCTTTCTATGTGTTCCCTTTCTAACAAGATTTTAATGTTCGTAATCATAATGTAAAACCTGATACTTATAATGGAGAAAATAGCTCATTAAAATGTTATAAATATTGCATAGTATCATAAAATTCCCTCAAAATCATAAATAATAATAAAACAATATTATTGAACAAAAATAGATTACACTGATTTTCCTGAAAAAAAAAAAAGTTACATTTCAAGGCTTCGGTCACTTTTGACGCGAAGAAGGCAAGTGTGACTCCTAAACGAAGAGGGCCAGAGGGTTAACACACAAAACAAAAAAAGGCTAACTGCTTGAAAGCAGCAGCCCCATGTTTGTATACATCCCATGTGATCTTGTAAACAAATCCATAACTTCAGAATAACTGTTCATTTTTCTGGGGGGACAGCAGCAGGCTCTTCTAGCTCAGGGGGTCCATCATCTGCCTGTTTTTCTTCTTTTTTCTCACTCTCTTTCTTGTCCTCCTCTTCGTCTTCCCAGTCAGACTCACTGATGTCATCATCTGAGATGTACCAGTCGGGTTTGACGTCTTCCTGTTCTGTGTTCATCTCATCGGTGACCTCTGGCTCAGGTTTGTGTTTGGGGTCCTCAAGTTTCCCCCAGGCTACAGCATCAGCCTTCCGCATCAACTTTAGAGGGCACCATGTTCACAAAACTGCTCTGCACGTCAATCACCTAAGAGACCAGAAGTGGACACAGATGTCTTTTTGACTTATAAATAAATAAATTGAAAAGATATAATAAAATATTTACAAAAATGTGAGGGGTGTACTCACTTCTGTGAGATACTGTATATACACACACAAAATATTGAAATAAATCTGCTTAAATTAAAGTAAACAAAAATTGTATGATAAAACTAAAACTGTAACAATAATTTAGTAATGCTATTTAGAATATTTTTTTAATATTTAGAAAAAAAAAAGAAAAGACAAAAGCACATGGAATTTCAAAAACTGTAAATTGTTTCCTATGCACTAAACAAAAAAAAAAAAGATCACTTTCTAAGTTTCAGGAGGATATATCATTGCTAAATCATAAGAGAGTGTGAATGTACAGCAATCTTACCCCCATAAGTGGATGTCCTTATGAAGCACTTTGTCACCCTCAAACTGAATGTGGCATGTTAACTGCAGATTGACAAGAGACCAAAAAAATTTATTTATGGACAAAGATCATTTATAAAAAGTCATTGGATGCTGATGTGAAATGACTTTTTTTAAAGGTCGATTTGAACTCACCACTGTGCGGTTTGCCTCCACGTAGGAATGCTCTGGACTGGAGTTCTTGGCGTAGATTGTGACCACGACCTGCTTTCCTGTCTGGTGCCAATCATGCCTGCAAGCCACCTTCTTTTTGTCCTGCAGACCAAACACAAACACAACATACAGATTTCAGAAAGGGTTAGTTGATTGTTTCTTGATTATACAGCATGTGTCCATGCAAATAACTATATCCACTGATTAAAAAAGTCCATTAGCTGTTACCTGTTTGGGGATCCAGCAGTGTTTTCCTGTTGTGCAGCCCTTCTGATCCAGGAAGGCATTGAAGTCAGTGGTTTTTATGCAGGAGCAGTTCCAGTATTTGTATCTAGACAATGATCAGCAGATGTGAATTACCATGCATCTCCCATCTCATCTCATAAAAACAATATCTTTAATTGCCGATGTTAAGAACCCTTTGTGTGAACACATCATGATCTCTTGTTGAATTCGACAGCATATGTGGATCTGAATCCAGATCAGTTCTCTGACAATGAGAAGCTTTATGAAAACAGGCCTTGCTTGTACTGCAAAATGTTTAATAGATACAGGAACTAGGTACCTAGGTATAGTTCATATTTCCAAATAAAGACCCAAATGCAGCAGGTTTCTTACCCTTCGTGGAAGACAGGAACCCCAGGATGATATTTGCAGATCTCTGCGTCTGTCTCTGGACTCTGGTAAATCTGAACACACAAAAACGGTTAAAAGCGTTTGAACTGATATTCACAGTCAACACAGATGTACCTCAAAACTAAACTACACCCTAAAGAAAGACATTTCTGCTCCAGAGAAACACTCACAGGAACTAAACTTTAAAGTGCTGATGCACCTGAACGCAGCATAAGCTCTGTGTCATCCGTTTACTGCCTTCACAACTGAAAATACACTCATTTTTCTACTCATCCAAATAGATAAATGAGCAGGAAGCTGTAACAGAGCTATACGTGCTGTCTGTCTCACTGGCTGAAGAAAAGAGAACCAACAGTATGTCTTTACCCTGATGAGCAGGACTGCGCACAATTCAGAAAAGAAGAATTGTCTTCCTTTCACTTCAAGAGATTAGATTTCAGTTTCCACAGGGGCTGAAATGGATCCATTTCAAAGACCATGGTGCAAAAAAATGACATTTAATGAAATATATTAAATTCCTGGTGACATTTCAAACCATCGATGATAGCATGCTCATAGCTAATTCACTGTGAAAAGAACAAAATAACACAAAAAAGAAAAACTAATTTAATTGTGAACGACACGCAGCCCTGCTGATACAGGTTTAGTTCTCACATGGACTAAAGAAGAGCTCCGCAGAGTAATTAACATGATTAACTTTTGGGATTTCAGCAAACTAATCCATTAAAGATGATGGGAAGCTTTAACAGAAGGCATTAAGGTCAAATCCCAGTGAGGGATCTGACCCTGCGGCTTTAGTCGTTAATTCTGGCTCATCTTCTGCTCTGGGTCCATTCAACATTACACCGGTAAAACAAGATGAACTAGAGTCAGTTTCTGCTCCTTCTGTTCTCATGAGCCTAGTTGTAAGGACCAAAGTAGACTGATGCTGGATCAGTAATGTTACACAAAAACACTCAATGGCCCTGGATTGATTCTCTGTGGAGTCTGTCTCTACATGAAGTGCTGCAGTGTCATTCTTTATTATGGCCACTAGGTGGCATGAACTGTATATTTTGTTAGGCAAGCTGATTGTTTGTTGACAAAATTGTTTGTTGTAATTTACATATTACATGGGCACCTACTGTTTTGCATCCTGCATTCATTGACTCCATTGACTCTGTAGGACAGCGAGAGGGAAGAGGTGACAAAACAACTGTAAGAGGAACTTTAAAAGTCTGCTGATTTCTCAAAATGTGCAATAGTCACATTCTATAACAAATGACAGTCATGCAGCACAACAAACACAACACAAGTATCCTACAGCAGACCTGTGAACACAGAAGGGTGTTACTGTGCTTTTACAGAGGTCCTACTGTAAGTGACAGATTATAGACAGGTGGGCGTCACATCAACAGCTATTGTCAAGGACTGAAATCCTTTGAGCCCTGAGCTTTGGCAGAACCAAGAGCTACATGAACATAAATACATAATGCATAACCCTTCACTAGAGCGATGGAAAAAAAATGGTAAAGCAAATAATATAATTAAACCCATGCCATTTTGCACAGTCAAAATAGCTCAATAAAAGGCTCTTATAAATGCTTTATATCTTTTTGTGCTGACTGTGCATGTGTGCAATATGCCCCCATCCTCTAAAACATTAACAAAACAACACAGAAATAAATATGATTTGGACCAGTGTTATTTTAGTATCATTGATATACTATAGTTAGTTAGTATTTTGAATTAAGAGTAAAATTAGATGTTTTCTGCTTTCACTTTAACTTTAGTTAATTTTTTTGTCATTTTAGTAATAGAGTTTTTGTAATTTTATTTTATTTGTCTATATAGTTTTTATTTAGAAGTTTTTAATTTCTTTAGTTTTAGTTATTTTAGTACTTCAAGTTAAACTAAATGTTGGTAACGACAAAATAAGACATGTTTTATTTTATTCATATTTTATTTTATTTCATTTAACATTTATTTTGTTTCAAGTAAACATTTTTATTTATTTATTTTTTTTGTTAATTGTTTTAGTTTTAGCTCCATTTAACAAAAATACCCCTTATGTAGACTATATTAAATACAGGCTCACTTGCAACATGAATAAACATGATTTGTGCTAAACACGATGCATTTAGGAAATTATTGGCTATTCTGGAATTCTGAAATCATTGGCTAAGATTAATACAATTTTTTTGCATTATTTTAATTATTAATATTAAATTATAATGTCAATATCATGGTATGAAAAGATTAGTGCTTTTTATTTATCAATTTAATTTAGCCTTTTGCATTATTTATATGATTCATAATATTAAACTATTATATTAATATTAGTTCATTATTAATACTAATACATTTCATCACTTAATTTTAAAGGTTATTTTTGTTTACTTTTGTGATGGGCTGCAACATTATTAAACAATATTTGTGCTGAGTGCAAAAATCTTTTTTTTTTTACATTCTAATATTAATATTAACTTATTATATTAGTATGAATACATTGTTATTACTAGTGCATTTTAAGGACATGTTTATTTTTGTGTTGGGCAAAACCAGTAGAGAATCAATGCATTAGTATCAATGCAGGTGATCCTGAGCTGTAGGAATAACAGGAACTGCTGACCTAGCTTCTCTCTCTTCTCCCTCTCAGTGATCTCCATTTTCTCTGCGATCTGAGCCAGAGAGGGAGCGATCTTCACCTGCAGCTTTGTCTTTGGCTCATCTGAGCTGGGAAGGAGTGAATCGAAAAACATGTCACTGTCTGTTTTTATTTAACAGTCAGAAGGAGCTGTACTTCTCTTCTTTGAAAGAGAGACGTTCTTTTTATCCAACGTTCTAAAATCCAACGTTGTATTTGTTCATATTAATTAATGGACCTGAGCTAACATGAACAGTTGTACTTTTATTAACGTTAACAAAGATTAATAAACACTAACAAATGCATTGCTCATTGTTAGTTAATATAAGTTAATGCATTGCTCATTGTTAGTTAATATAAGTTAATGCATTGATTAATGTTAACTAACGGACCTTATTGTAAATTGTTACAGATTTTGTAAATAATAGCGAATGTTCACTTACAGGCCTTGCAGTAACTAAAGTTAATAAACGGAACCTCATTGTAAAGTGTTATTTTAAGCATGGTGAGGATTTCAGACATATTTTGTCACTTTGTTTCAGTCTGTACTACTGTACGTGCAGCGCATGAAGAGCAGCGTGAGATGAAACCGTCGCGATTAGCATATTATTAGCATACCTTGATTGACAGGAACTCAGAGAAATCTGTCGTCCTCTTTTTACAGCAGGACCAGCCCTGAGGGCAAAACCCCAACAAAGAATCACATCAGACAGCCAAGAACAAAATAAAACAAACACATGGATATTAGGCTCCCTACCTAAGAAGCAGGCAAACACGCCGACGACACGCTTATCAAGTAACGGCAGAACCGAACAGCCGGCGGTCCGCACGCAGCGCGCGCTGCTGTCTAAACAAAAAGAGCTCACCTTTAAGGCATCGTGGAAGATTGGCACTCCGGGGTGAAACTGGCAGGCATCTTCAAGGGGTAAGAGAGAAAATAGGGTTAGTAGGAGAAGTCCATCCTCATTAGTATTTTTTATGAAAAGGACTCAATACAGTGACACACATTCTCAGCGGAGGAGACAGTAGGAAGATTAAGCCATTTATGGAAGTAACATTTGATTAGAACACCTCCAAATGTGCTTGAGACTTCATGGATCCAAGAAACCTCTAAGAACAGACACTAGCTAAATCACCTTTTCTACAATTGCCAAATGTATAAATAAAACATGGAAGGATAAATGGAGGCTGTCTTGTTGCAAAATTAAATCAAATTTAAGTCCTGGCCCCCAGTGTCTCTGAGGCCAGTGGATCTCATTCACACTGCAATCAGCTGTTGGCTCACCTCTATCTATTTATATAATTCAGTTTCCAAAACAACCGTTTCACAGGTATAGAAAGTGATAAAGCACTTCTCTTTCAGTTGTCAAACTTTAAAAGTTGTTGGTAGATTTTTAACATCAGGCCTGTATTATCAGCCATGACTTTCACGTGGACAATTAAAATATATACAGTTCAAGATATACTTTTCCCGCCAATATGCTATATATTAATAAATAGTAAAAATAAATTAAAATCTTACCATCCGAGTTTTTGTCAGCATCAAATCGACCCCCGCAGCCTCTGTTGTAACACAGTAGAGCCATGTTGGCCTGTTAGATATTCAGCTTGATTTTCACTTAATCGCTGGACTCTTTTTTTCCTTGTTTATATGCTCTGCCCTGCATTCGTCTCAGGTACTTATGAACTCGCACGGCCGCTGTGAAACTTCTCCAGAACTTTCAGCCGAGGAGAGATCCAGAAGGAACAGCCACGTCCAGGTAAAGAGAAGGAGAGAGATGTTCTAGTCTGAAAGAACTCTAAAAATAGCCAGTGCCATGTGCACTCTCTCTCTCTCCTTACAGCTGTTGGGGTCTGTCTGGGAGAGTTTGACATTCCTGGGGTCTATACAGAGGGGCCGATGGGGGCAGGGGACACAGATGAATCACTAAAACCACCAACAAATGCCACACAATAAACCAAAACCCGTCTTTTTCAAAACTACACTAAAAGCTGGGTTATGATGTCATTTTTAAAATATAAAACAAAATGTTATTTCTATTTGTAACAGTTATCTGATGTAATAAACATATGAGTAAAAAAAAAGTGTCAAAAAGTAGCACTTGGAGCTTGGTGGAAGATGCGGTTTTATACTCGTGTTCTGCAGCTAGGAGTGGGATCTGGGTTAGAGAAACAGATCCACAGGCACAGTGGGAGCACAAACTGATAGCAACCTATATCTTGGAACAAAACAACAGGCACAAACTAAAATAGTAAGGCAACGCAATTAATAAACTGCAGAAGAGAAACCTTGAGGAATGGAGTCAGGTACAATTCCTGACTGTGTAGATGAATATTAATAGACATTTGGAATAAATCAGCGAGATGAAAGCTGTTAAAAATGTCCTTTATTAAGAAACCGGTGAGCGCAAGCGTTAAATCCATTTATTCACAAGGCATTCACTCATGGTTCAGGTTAGAGGCTTGCAACCATAAATTTTCTTCACAAATACAGACAACAAAACAGAGACTGAGACAGAAAGAATGAAAGAACTTACAAAAACTGACTCAAGCAAAAATCGCAAGAAGGAATATAACATACCAGATCAGCACAACCAACCACTGATAAATCATAAAAATAACACAGAACTCGTCTATCACTACAACAACTGCTTACTAAAAAACAGCACCATATTTAATAGAACTTTGCAAACGTTACATGGAACTGTGAAACTTTCCCAGGCATGTCAGATACAAAAAACATGCAAGAAAACGGGTAAAAATTATAACGCGATCGAAAGAAAATGGAGTTAAATCCATCAGGTCTCTTGGTCCTGGGTTGAGCATCTCATTGCAGGCGAACAAACGACAGTTCAGGAGAGACTGGTATCATAAGATCACTGACTTCAACCAGTGCTGCGTGGTTCATGAAGCTCACGGGGAAACCAAAGGCAGTTGCAGATGAAAAGTCGATGAAGAGCGTGTTTGATTCAGGTTTAGTTACAGATTAAAGGTTTCACAAGCGTTCTACCAGACTTGAGAGAGTTGATGAACAAGCACAACCAGACATGTCCGATTCCTTTTCCCCAACGGTACATAATTCAAAAACAGAACGCGGTTGAGCTCAAATAATTTATATAGAAGCGAATATCACTAGTCACTGCTTCAAATCACAGACAGCAACCTTCAGAAGAGTGAAGCAAGTGAACAATCTAAACCAGATTTAGGTACTTAGTAACTAGTGAAATCAGATTGAATGCCTGGCCACATAGTCCAGGAATTGCCTTAATGCCATGATGGGAAACGGTCTACTAGGGAGTAATTTGACCTCTCACAGAACCATTTTATCATTTAGATGGACTAAACAGCCAAAGACTTGCTGTGAAGTTGGGGGGGGGAAAAGGACCACAAAATGGTAGGTGTTGCTGTACATCCTTTTCCACACAATATAACCAGCTCTACATACACGTTTAGCTGCTTGGACAACGTCAAAACAGTTGAAGTTGGTCTTAAAACAGAAGATACACAAAGAAACATTGGTTGATTTTCCTGTTTCTGAGTCCATTGTTAAAAAGTGCTACAAATAAATAATCAGGTAGTTCCTGTTGCAGTGAAACTCGTGCAATAGATTCAACAGAAATCACATTGACAGACGCAAAAACAACACAGCACTACACAAATTTGACCAGATATTTAAAACGTGCGTTCATACTGTAAAAACCTGCATTATGGGCCGTGAGGCAGGCATGAAGTGCAATTTCAAGAGGCCAGAGAAGAGGAAAAAAAAAAGAGCCGGACATCCAAAATGAACTTGAGGGCAATGATTTTCCCGCTTGTGATATAATTGATGAGATGAATAAGATGACAGACAAAATGAAACTAAACAAAAATAACCAACAACTCAGGAAAAAACAGGGACTTTATTTATGTGAAAGTTAGACAAAAATGAAAGTTAAACACAATCCCACAATTTCTGCTTTTTATTTTCACCATGCTGAATAAACTCCTTATGGTCTGCATAAATAAATTACAAAAAAAAATAAAAAAATACAGTGGGGAAACGGGCATAAACATGGAGGTTTTGTGTTCTCCTTTTTTGGCATTTGATGATAAATGGATAAAAAAAGGTTGCTGCATTGCTCCCCTGGGCTGATACACAGGGATGATGGTGCTTCTACTGAATACATATTTCTAAATATACTGCATATATCTCTGTAACAGGAAAAGAAGGACAAAAAGATTAAATAGCAAATAGCCCACCTAAAACAAAATCACTAAAGCCAGAGAAGCCAGGACAGCTCCATGACAGCACGAAGGTGAAAAGGACCCTGAACGCCAAGCATCCCCACTAGAGGTCTGAGACGTGCGGCACACAGACACATCGATTCTGAAAGGCCGTTGCTGAGCTGAGTATTCCAGGCCAGCTAATGAGCCGAGCCTGAGATGAATAAAATCAGGCTATGTAGTTCAGAAGTACACTGGAGTTGGCGGCTCGTCAGTCTGGCCGGGTGCTCTAAAATAAAGGATGAATGTAGAGCGGTGAGTCCAATACACTCAGACATTTGCTTTGTGTGCACAATCGCCCCATAAACAGCAAACAGAACACTAACTAGCAGCTGTTTATATGAAAGATGACAAACAGTAACCACAAGGGGGAGCTGTGAAAGCAAGAACTTAGGGAACGTCTCTGTGCATAGCAGGGATTCTAAACAAAAATGAAAGTTTGTTCCTTGAACGCCTCAACTCAGCAAAACCAAGTTTTAAAAAGCCTATGGTGTGTCAGAGAGAGCATTCATGACCCGTTGCCAGTGAATCAATTCGACAAGCCTAAAGGTTATCCAAAAGCACTAGGTTGCCAAAGAACCTTGCATCTTCAGACAGTCTTCACCACAGGCTGGGCTGCGAATGCATGCAGAGCTTTTAATAACATTAAAAAAGACAAAATATGACTAAGAGAATGAAACGCTGCTGTGCTCATCGACCAGAAACTGGAGATTACCATGGAAACCCTGGCTCATGATAGCACCCTTGTACATCTTGACATCTTTCACCCTCCCTGAAGCTCACAATCATACATTCACTCTCTCACTTCACACACTTCAAGCCTCCGGTGACGGGATAATAGAATAGATCCTAATTAAACAGCATTGCTCCTGGGTGCCCCGTTACCTTGCAAACGCAGAGAGCATCAACATTGAGCCTGCATATAAAAAGCATTCAGTCTGAACCTGCTGGACCCCCTGACGGCGCTCAAAGGAGAATAAACTCACAAGCATGTTAAGAGATGCTCAGTAAAGAATTAGTAACCAACTCGCGCACTCACAGAATTAAGCAAGCAGAGAAACACAATGCACATTGATTGCTTCTACAAATGGAAGGGCAGGCGGTCACACAGCACGCATTACAGCAACAATATAAAACTTGCAGTGATGATGTCTTTAGCAACATACAAAAGCCAAGACCACACTTGAACTGATGGAAAGTCAAACTCACACTCTAAAAATGCTGGGTTAAATACAACCCAGTGAATTGCTGGGTTTGTTCCTATTTTACCCAGCACTGGGTTGTATTTAACCCAGCATTTTTTAGAGTGCAGACTTCAAATGAAAAATTCTGTCAGCATTTATTCACCCTAATGGAGCTCCAAACATGTATGACTGCTGCCCTTCTGTGGAACACAAAAAAAGATTTTTCTGAACCGTTTCTGATTCTCATGGACAAAAAATACAATGCAAGTCACAGAGAACCGACGCGGTTTGGTTATCAGCATTCTTCAAAATGTATCTTCTTTTATGTTCAGCAGAATAAATAAGTACATGCCGGTTTGGAATAAATGATGTAAATGATGACAGAAGTTTCATTTTTGGGTGGATTATCCTTGTAAGTGGGCTGAACCTTGTGCAAATAAATGATGTGTGTCTTATTTACACATTAAATCTAAAACCATTCTGATGACACAACATGGACTGTTATAAACATGTCATAACTATAACTCTCTAGAACATGTGACACTACAAAAATGACACTTACAAAATCTCTTATAAAATAGAAAATGCCATTCCTTGATCGGCTCTTTAAACACGTACCTGTGACCTCATTACATCAGTATTACTGTACCACTGAGTCTGTGCATTGCTTGGCAACTATTCTGCTAAACACTGCAGAAGAACTACATTGCTTAGAGGAAGGATTATTATTTGTAACCAATAAATTATTAAATGTTTGTTGCTGTGTGTTTACGTTCCGAAACCTTGCAGCTATAGGTAGTGATCATTTTAAAAAAGCAATAAGCTCCATGAAGCTGTAGTATACAGTGATTTTTTTTTTTTACAGCTAACAAGCATTGTTAGGCACAACAAGGAGCGCAAATTCTAAAATCACTAAGATTTTAAAATCACTGTAAACCACAGCTTCTTGGAACTCCTTTACTATCTCTAGTAACGTTCCATCAGTCCATGCAGAATAAAAACTAAATCTAGCATGAAGAAACAAAGCAGGAATTATTGGCTGATGTGAAGGCTGAAGTGGAAACCTGCTCTAGAAAGGGTTAAAGGGATTTCAGGAGGACCGAAAATGCTTTGGCTGCACAAGCAAAAATAAAGATACCCTGTTAACAGTGCCCCATATTTCGAGGAACTGCACAAAAACAGACTAAAAGTAGATTTTAGCTATTGATTTTGGTTCCAAAGTTGGCAAACACCCATACGCACGTCCTTCAGAGAAAGAACCGCGCTGTCAGGCACCGAGTACAAGAGCTAGCTTATGGCATTTCTCGAATCACAAATGTACATAATTTGGCAACATAAAACAGACCATGATTCATGTCATTTTCTGAAATAATAAAAAAAAATATATATAACATGCAGGAGTCTATAACATCAGGGTTAAAAAAAACATAGGATTAAACAAAACCCTCATTAAAAACAGATTTTTGAATAGGGTCACATGCCCTGTACCCTTCTCCAATGCTTTCCGGTCATCCTCTCCCAGGGTGGGTGGTACATGGGGGAGTGGGCTCAGAGTGTGAGATGTAGTCGTAAATGCATGACATGTTTGGTTATCACAGAAGAGCAGGAGCAGGTATGTTAATCAGTGTCCTTGGAGTGACAAAACAAGGTGGGAGGCCAGTGAGAGGGGGCTCTTCATGTGGCTCACGTAACACCAATGTGTGCATATGTATGTGCAAGACCACCATCACATCTGAAACGGAAACCCTTAAACCAGTATAAACAAATAAGGATTGACTGATCATTTTGAACAGTAGCCATCAGTAACAGTAACATGTTAATTGTTAGCATTAGATGACTAACGTAGTAGATATAAGAGACCAGCTCAATGTTATATATTATGTTACACATAAATGCATGTGTAAAGTGCTTGGGGGTGCAGAGCACCTTATATAAGGAGTCAAATACTTTCCTTGTTCTGAAATGAGAAGCCGGGACATTGTGTTAATGAGCCATTTAAACATGTTTATGATCTAGTAAGCTGCACTATTCAGGGGATTTATTTTGACATTTGAGTTTTCCTGAACTCAGCATGGGCATCTTCGTAACAGAGCAAAAGATGACAGTAACAGGAAGTCCACTGTGTTGGGCTTTATATCTAATTCATATTAATTATGAAGAGAAAAAAAAAGAAAAGAAGAGTGCTCTGTACATGGTAATTTAATATCTGCAATAAAATCCACAATTTCTATGATGCATCACACCTGCCACTAGACATCGTGCCCCAGGAAACAAATGAACCTCAAGAGATGAAAAATGACACACTGTATGCGCTCTCGTCTGGGGTGTGTGTGTTGGGTGAGCCGTTTCAGACAGTGAGGTAAGCATTCTTGCCACAAACACATTCCTCTCCATATGCACGCTCTTTCTTTTTATCTCGATCTCCTTTTATTTGGTGGTAGTTGGATCCTCCTCTCACTAGCTTGTTCTTTTCAGCCATCCTGTTTGGCACTCTGCTTAAGTGCTACTTACATGAACTGCATCTGTAAAAAGACACACAAAGAGTTATAAATAAGCAAACCAGCACTGAAGCGCTCAGTAATGACCGTGTGAATACAGCAGCACTGAACATCTTGTAAATGGAGCATCTGTGTACTTGCCACAGGCAGGGAGCTGCGTTTTGTTTTGTGTGTGTGTGATGGGGATGTTACAATACTACAATTTCAGTTGTTAAAATATAATACCAGTCAAATTTGCTGATGAAATTTGAATAACAGTGAAATTTCATCATTCTCAATACTACAGCAAAAACTAGTATTGCTATTTAAAAATGCTTCATTTAAAAAGTTAAATATAATAATTATTTATAAAAACATTTTAAAAAGTTAAATAATATAACATTAATACTAAGGCTGTCAATCAATTAAAAGATAAAAGAATAACAGCTTTCTGTAATTAAATCACTATTAAATCGCACCTAACACTAAAATCTGTGATCATAAATATATTTTTACATTAAATCTCCAAATTAATATGAAAACAACAAAGGCAGAAATAAAAAAAAATTATATTTTAAATATTTTTAATGGCATCTGGCCCTACAAATAAAGGCCAGTATCACTTATACCAATCTGATGCCTCTATTAAACATCTTTGTTTTTTTTTCACTGCTGGGTATAAAATGAGTAATTATATCCATTCAACATTACAGTTATAATTAAAAGCCAGGCTTACACTGCAAATTATCGGACAATTTTTATTTTATTTTATTCTTTCATTTTTTAACAATTACAGAACATAAAAAATATTATAACAAATTTTAATTAAAGTGAACTTAATGTGCTATCAAATCTCTGTTTGAATGAGCTCAGTTCATTTTTTTTCCTGCTTTAAAGTTTTTTTGCACATTGATTTATCACAATAAATATATAATAAACACATTACAAAACTACTTAAAGAATAAAAAAGATGCTGTGTTAATTGCATTAATTATATTTAACACATTAAATGCAAATATTAACCACAGAAATAAGTTGCGAGTACAATGTATAGCCTTGAAGCATTTCTCAATTAGGTAATGATTGCTTCAACAAAAAAGAAAAATCTTATAAAGTCTTTACTGCTTTACTATTAAACCAATATTAACATTAAGGAACTATTAATACTGTTAATACTTTTAAGGGCAATTTAATACTTTTGGAGTTTTTTTTGTTTAATATTAATGGTATAAATAGACAGTAGAAGGTCTATTATGCTTTTAACATTAAGTTTCAGACTAGTGAAACTGAAAAATAACTACGATATGGATTAAATGCATGCGAGGCCACTACATGTGTGATACAGATGGACTAACTAATGTGTTTGTGTGTGTACCTGGGCTCCAGGGATGGGGGTGAAAGGGTTAGTGGGTCTGAGAACAGGCTGGTTGTACAACATGGGCTGTTGGGTCATTACTGGAACCCCTCCCATCTGTCCCAGCTGAGGAGGAACCTAAACTCGCCCCAAACACAACATTCAGCGTTATTTTCTTTTAGCTATTAACCATTTAATTCATCTACACAATATCCATGTAGCCACTGTAAGGTCACAATACTCACCATTCCATACACAGGCACTTGAGGTGTTGTCATGGGAAACGCCATGGGAGCAGGAGCCTAAAGGGAAAAAAAGGGTCGCAAATCAACCATCAATGCACTGAATGACCAAACAATGCTTCACTGATCGAATGACCAATGGCACAACTCACTGATCAAACACTACTGTACTCATCCAACAGCTCTGTGCTCACTAATCACGTCTGGTTCATTTAGAGAGCTTGTTTAATTACTCTCTTTTGTACTCATGACAGGTCAGGAGTACTTAAACTCTCCTGCACTGATTTCTGAGCTGGTCCATTCAACACATGCAACACTGCACAACACTGAAGCAAAACAATAGAACTCAAGGATCTGACATGTTCCTAAGACTAAAAAAACTTCACCGAACAATGAGTAAAAAATGTGTTTTTAAATACATTTGGTCTCAGTCAAATAAAACGATGCATCTCAGCAACACTGTCATTTTACTATACCGTTCAAGGACGCATTGATCAATTGATCAAAAGTGAGAGTGAAGACACTTATAATGTTCCAAAATATTTCCATTTTAAATGAATTATTTTCTTTTGAACTGTTTTCAACATTGATAACAATGAGAAAATGTTCATGAGCACCAAAATAAGTATATTAGAGTGATTTCTGAAGGATCATGTGACACTGAAGACTGGCTGCTAAAAATTCAGCTTTGCCATCACAGGAATAAATTACATTTTAAAATATATTAAAATAGAAAACAGTACCTTTGTCATTAATACTGACCTTAAACATTTGAACGGTAGAGTATGTCTGAAATTGTGTTTCCTAAAACAAAGACTTGCCTGAATAACTGTCACTCACTTAACCCTTGTGTTGTGTTCAGAACCCTATCACACTTACGAGTTTACAGAGCAAAAAGGACCCGGCCTCATAAAATTGCTTATAAATCACTCATTATGCTATATTAAGTTGACAAAAAGATTGAATCCAATCTTTGTTGATAATATAGCATAATGAGTGATTTATAAGCATTTGTTTGAGGCCAGGTCCTTTTTGCTCTGTAACATCATGGGTGTAACGAGGTGAAAAATCTCCCCCAGAAAAGTATGAAAATGATCAAAACATTTTTTAGAAGTAGTTATACCCTTTGTGAACAAAGTCACAAAATTTCAGTCCAATGCGATAACATTAACTAGTATTTTCGGGAAAAATAATTTTTTTTCAGAGCAAAAAGGACCCGAACACCACATGAGGGTTAAAAGCCCAAAACCTTATTTGACACTTTATTCTGAACATGGCAAGCATTGATTTGTTGGCACAAAGAATTCATCAGTTTTGAATCGTAAACAGGTTACGTAAAATGCAGCCCCCAAACACACACATTTGCACAAGTCTGGTTTGCAAGTCAAAGCTCCAAAAAGATGAATACATCAAATGCTACAGAAAGGGCATGAGAGACCGAACAAACATTCATATGTCACAGGGAAATCAACATATGACATTCTCTGTGTTTATCAGGAATAGAGAGGGTTTTGGAAGTCAGAGGATGTTGGAAGTTACGGTAAAGGCCTTTTCACACAGAGTAGAAATGTTTAGCCCATTCACACAGTGTGAGAAAACTGCTTTTGGGTCATTTGGCCTGGAACCATACAGAGTGTTACAGAGAAACATCAAACTATTGTTTTTAATTAGTCTCAAGAGTACATGAAACTTAAAAAGCCACTGTGGTAAACAAGCTCAAGCTAAAATAAGTTATACAATACACATATACATTATGTATATGATATACATAACGACCAATTACCATATATATTAACAGCTCTACTATTATTTATTATTAGGTAAGGATGCACCGATATCTAAAAATCGGTACAATACTTCTGTAATTAACTTTGATTTGCTTTTAAATCCACACTGAAAAATGAGAGAGAAAAAACAACAAATTTGTAAAAACAAATTAAAGAAAATGTAAAATAAAACATGATTATAATTTAACAGTGGTTTGCATTTCATTTTAAAGCACATGTACAATCAGAATGTTTTTCATTTTCATTTCGATACAAAAACTTTTTCAAGTAACTGCCCATTTTCACCCACGATTCAACTAAATGTATTAAAAATTTAACACAATGAACCAAATAGGTGAAGATCGAAATCAAGAAATAAGGTGTGGGAATGTGAAAGTGAGGGAAATGTGTGGGAATAAGAGAGATAATGTGTAAGAGAGAATCGATCCCTCGTAAACGATATTCAAGATAATAGAACTGTCAGTTATAGGAGGTACTTACATAACTAGTATAGAACATTCCAGTCTGCTGGGTTAAGCACAAGAAAGAGGATAGAGAGAAAGACAGAAACATACAGGGCAGATAGAGCGAGGAGAGTTGAAGACGTCAGACACGAGGAGAAACGGGCCAGAAAGATGCGGACCACAGAAAAGGTGGAGAGACACAGAAAGAGAGACACTGAAGGTTAGTTATTCACAGACATCTGCTCTCTCTCAACTCAAGCAGTTCAGAGGTCAATCTACTCTGAACGCCCTGAGAGAGAGACAAGAGAGGCCATAAACACATGTAAACAGTGAAAACTCCTCTTTATCCTGTCTCAGAACAGACTAACACATCACCTGCCTGACTGGATCAATACACACCGCTTGAGAACAAGAAACACACTCACACTCATATTTCCTGAAGCTACACACTATAGCACAACAGCAAAGAATTCCTGAATTCTAGTGTATGAAATCTGGATATTTGGTGTGAATTGAGCTTTACAACAGATGGATTCCTTCATGTTTGTAAGGTTAAGAGTATTTGAAATGATGTTTGCATGTGAATGGGAATGTTTATATATGCAAGAATGTCTGTATATATTAAGTAATGTATAAATGTACTGTTATCCGGTCACAGTGTAACATAGCGAAGGCTTATTCATACTTTAAAGTTGTTTATTTTGCTATAATGACCAGCTGACTGGTCATTACCCTGCTTCATTACAGTACTAATAAATAAACGGACGTGAAATATTAAGTGTAAATTATTGTAATGTGAGAAGAAAGAGTCCCGCAGAGTGACAAAATGAGTGACAAAAACAGCACAGAGATGTAAGAAATTGCCTGGTCAAATATACAGTTTAGTGTCATTATTAAAAACAAATTGACTGAATAAATCTGCAAGTGACCAATCAGAATCAAGTGTATTGAAAATAAAGTATTACTGTTTGATCTTTTTTAAATAAATAAATAATTTTATTCAGCAAGGATGCATTAATTTGATCAAAAGTCACAGTAAAGACTTTTACATCGATACAAAAGATTTATATTTCAAATAAATGCTGAACTTTTGTAAAAAAAAAAAAATAAAAACTTGAAAAAAAAATTTATGACGGTTTGCATAAAAATATTAAACATAAATAATAAGAAATAAGATTTTCAGAAAACAGTTAAGCTGTAAAATGTAAAAATATTTTACAGTATTACTGACTTTACTGTATTTTAAGGTAGTTAAAGTATATTTAGGTGCTTGTATATCACTATGTGTGAGTGAGTGTGTCCATGTGTGTGTTCTCACAATGTGTGGCACGGGCATGGCGGCAGGTGGCATGGCAGCAGGTGGCAAGGGGGCGGGGCTCCAGGCAGTGGTGCTGCTCATTGTCTTTGACTGCCAGTTAGTGCCACCGGTCAGCTTCTTCTCTCCAGGTTGAGTCCACTGCATATAAGACCTGCATGCAAACACATGCAAAGAGAGTCTAGACACTGCTTCTTTTTACAATTTGAAATGATTTAAATAATTAAATTTAAATCCTCACTTTTTGCCTGGTGTTCCCCCAAACTGCAGGTCTAAAAAGAGAGGGGGGAAAAGAAACAGACTGTTAGAACAGCCCAACATCAGCGTAATACTGGAAGACTTACAGGCATCAGAGACCTATTCATTTCCCCTAAGCTGGGTTTAATTCGTCTCTGTTCAACACGCACACACATACACACCTATAGCGTATAGCACCATATGGCTGCTGACTCTCTGTTCAGTAGAGTAGCACAAATGCAATTTTAAGGTCAGGGACTTATGACCAAGTAAATAAAGAAAGCCACACAAACAGACCAATAATGCTGCGAGGAAGAGGGACTCACTGCCTACGAGGTTGGCCAGGGACGAATCCAGGTCACTGGCCAACAGTTTACTGCCTGTATGAGGAGCCATGACTGGCGCCTGAGTGTGAACCGTCACCGTGGGCTTCAACAAGTCTCCTAACGCATCATAACCTGAGAAAAAAGACAGAGAAACCATTATTCCATTGATTAAATATTACGAGAGTGGCAAACCACTTATTTTTGCTGCAGACTGACACCTAACCAGAAGTGACACGTCAAGCAACCAGCAATAAAGGTTTTATATTTCTGCACTGCTGACCTTTTTAAAAGAATTGGATACGAGTTAGACTTGACTAAAACAAATTCATTTCTGTGTGTTGGTCATGGTTGTTAAGGTTAGCCGAAAGGGTAAATTTTAATTTGTACAGATGGTATCAGATCAGTACTCCGTAATAGCCAATGCTAGTTGAGATATCAGTCTTAAGAAGGAAAAACAGGATCAGTGCAACATCTCAATATGTACACTGTACATCAAACATCAAATACACTCTCAATGTCACATCGTGCAGCCGTTAAGCTTTCAATGTGGACACACAAATTGCTTGTCGCTGGAAACTTGTCGCATCAGGCCTGGTTAGGGCATAGGTGTTATAGAGCAGAGAGACAGGAGTGAGACGAGAGAAAGCGTGCTGCAGTCCTGCAGATGTTTATAATGATGCGAGCAGCGGGGATGAGCCTCTGTGAGGCCACTCACGGCATGACAAAAGACCCATAGAGATCTAGAGCAGAACATTAGGTCAGGACGGGAGGAACCACCCTGAGATCTAAGAGGAAATAACACGACAGGGCTCCTTAAAAAAAACTGGAAATCTATGACATCCCCTTTTTTCTTATTCTTCTCCTTATGGAGGCATAATATTGCAAAAAAATTGCTTCTTTTATATCTTAATACATGTTTCTCGTCTTATTGTGGATGATTAATCAGTGCATGTTATATCAAGAGAAAAATGCCTTTGAAGTCTTTAAATAAAATGTAATAACTCATCTTTTAGACTTTGCTTTTTTCATTTAGACCACACAGGCTACTGATTAAATGTTAACCAACAGCTATTTAGATACTGTTGCAGATGAACACAAACTTTCTAAAATCTTGCCAATAGTTATTACAATATGTCAATGCTCTCAAAAATGAACTTGACCTTCAGTATCCACAATTTTTTTTAAACCTTTTCGACAAATAACTTTTGCCCAGGATTGCCCACTATTTGCGTAAATATATCACATTACAAAAGTAAAATGCGTTGTAAATTAGGGTAGTAGTTGGTAACGAAAACTATTAAAACTAGTTTTTGTTAACTAAAATAAAACTGAAATAAAATATAAATATTAGATGGAAAAACTTTGTTTGTTTGTTTTTGCCTTGGCAAGTAATTAAAAAAATGTTATGCTTAATTATTACAAATTTAAATTAAAATATAGAAACAAAAATATATAGAAATATTAAAAACTGAAACTAATAATAATGAAAAATCGACATAATACAAAACCTAAAAATAAAATGAAAACTGAAGTTATAAAAATAAAAGCTAATTCAAAATACTAACAATACTGTAATAGTACATAAATATTACAATAATAACACTGTTGTGAATGCAATTTAATGTTGACTTTCAAACAGCTGATAGGTTTCATTAACTGAAGAGGCAACTGGTTTTCAAATGGTAAAAAAAACCCAGATCATTTTGCCAATTATTTTAGTAAATGAGAGAAAGCAATCAAGAGAGACAGTCTGCTGACACGTCATATATATACAGTTCTACTTTCTGCTTCGCCAGCAGGAACAAGGAGGCCAAGACAAAAAAAAAAAACGAGTACACACTCACCACATCAGATCAGCCATCATAACCCAGGAAAGAGAGCAGAAGAGAGTGAATAGGGGTGGGGGGAGACAAAAAAAAAGCAAAAGGTAAGAAAAAAGGGGCCAAGGAAAGAAGAAAAAAAAAGGAAGATAGGGGAAGACAGAGTGGATGTACTGGTGAGTGGAAATGTGTGTGTGTCTGTTCTGTGTTCAGATAAGGAGTGTGGCGACAAGCGATTAACAGATGGAGAAAAATGCCAGTCAGCACCCAGCCTCCACTAACACACACACACACACACACACACACACACACACAGTAGATGGATGAAGGGATGATAACACTGTCCACAACCACAGAGCAGCGAAGTGAGTAAGTGGAGAGGAAAAAAAGCATGAGCGATTCCCCAAAGAACATTCCCAATCTGTCCAGAACCGAGTCAGACGGGCAGGTGCTGCAGCCGGCTGCACAGTTTGTTTCAGCGTTCCAGCGGCAAAGCTCCACAAACTCACCATACAGCAAAACCAGCAGAAGAGGTTTATTTTAGGGTGAAGGTTACTAAGTTTTGCAGTTATTAAGCGCAGCGGCAAGGGTCAAATCTTCAGAGATTAAGAAGCGCAGTTATTAATAATCACACGTGTGAGACATTTTACCAGCTGATGGCTTCACATCACTATTGGAAGCTTTAGTCCCAAATACAGCATCAAAATCTACATTCATGGTGGGCATGGAAGCCATGGGATGAAGAGTGCTGCTGTCTAGACCTGAGAGTAACACACACATACACATGGAAGTATACATGACCTTTTTTCTTGCAAGTTGCCACCATTTAGATTGATTCTAGTGCTGCACAATTCATCTAAATACAATCTGAGTAACAATATGGCTTAACAATGGTTAGTAGTTTGTAGTTTTTGCAGACGCCATTTCAAAAGTGATTTTATGCCTGAAGATCTAAACAATAGCAATATGAAAATGTTAAATGTTCATCATGTCACAACTGTCAATCGCAATGTCAAAATAATCACAACATTATTTTTTTTGCAGCCCAGTTAAACCTGGACCATTTTACATGCATACTTTTTCCTCTACAATAAAGTTTCTGATAACAGTTTCCATCCATCTGAGAATGCCATTAAATGCGTTTTTGTCTGAAAATGTCATTAAATACCATTTTCAGCTGAAGCGCTTGAAACGGCCTAAATTTTGGTGGATTCCTATTATTATTCCATGATTTCTTATGTAAATAACAATTTACAGCTTAAATCTGTGCCTGTGGCTCTTTCTCACTACTCTGCTCATTACTCGGCAATCTTTCTCTCTTTTTTAAAACACCTCATCCCTCCATCTGTCTACACTGCTGTGTCTTTGCACTGTTAGTAGTATATGTGGGTCTCTGGAGACCTGAGTCTCGCTGTGCATCTGGCTAGCCCTCGGCGCACCTGTCCACTAGCTGTAAAGCGCACGCTCCAAGTGCATGCTGTGACCTACAAATCCTGGCATAGTTAAGAGTCTGGCAGTGTGTCTACACTCTGCACCTTGTGTCCTCAATTCACACAAGCCCAGCAGATGTGCTGAAAATGAACCTCTGACACTCAGCACAGATCCCAACCAGAGCGATAATGCCTCAACGGAAAAGCACCCAAATCGGTCACGCTTCAGAATATCTAGAAAACATTGTTCGAACCCTACACAGCAGGATGGATGGGTATGGAGAACACAAACACAACGAAACATTGGTTGGGTTGCAAAACCTAGCAAGCTGCTTGGTCAGCTCTTTGAGGCATCATTGATGCCATAAAATGCTGCATATGGCCCAACAATCTATATACCATTATCTCATCAAACTGTGAACGCCAAGGGCTGATGGTAGCTTTTGGGACAGGGCTTACAAACAGCTTGTAAGTATTTGAAACATAGGAATGAACTAGCAAGTGAACGAACAGATAATTAGATGAACATTTACTGCAAGTTAACAAAGGATTGATCTGTTCTAATGATTTTTCAGGGACTAAATTAAAGGTCAGTGATCTAAAGTGGTAAAGCAATAGATCGGTGATCGGGTGTATGTGTATGGGTGGAGTGGGCCGCACCTCCCCAGGCACTGCTGGCGGTGGATATAGGAGTGCTCTGCACAGCAGGAACGAAGGCAGGATGAAGGTCAAACAAGTCACTGTTGAGGTTTGGCATGCTGTACAAGAGAAAGAGAGTTTAGTATAAAAGTAAAACATTTAAATTCTACCACACAGATCTTGTATAATCAACATTTTATGCTATACAATATCTGAAGGTTTTCCATTAACAAAATCAGAAGTTCTCAAGCTATATGTTCAATAGACTTTAATAAGTAAGAATCACAAGACATCTGATGGATGCAACATTACAACACTCCACATGACAAATATTTTTTTTGTAAGAACTGAATACTTTTATTCAGCAATTAAATTAAGCTTTAATTCAGAACTTTCTGTTCATCAAAGAATCATGAAAAAAAAAAAAACTTTATTACGTTATTACGGCACAAAAATAAATAACATTTTGAAACATTAAAATTAGTGCTGGGCAACGATTAATTCGCATCCAACATAAAAGTTTTTGTGTACAAAATATATGTGTGTGTACTGTGCATATTTATTATGTATATATAAAAGCACACACATGCATGTATATATTTAAGAGAAAATATGTTATATATTAAATATATTTATATACTTATATTTATATATATATTTTATATTATTGTATAATATAAATTATATGAATATAAATATATACACGTAAAAACATCTAAAAAAAAATTCTAAATATATACTATATTTGTGTGTCTTTATATATTCATAATAAATATACACGGTACACACACATATATTATATAAACAAAAACTTTTATTAATCACAATTAATCATTGCCCAGCACTAATTCAAACAGAAAGAGTTTAAATTGTAAATTACTGTTCATACTGTTTTTATTTTTATCAAATAAATTCAGCATTGGTGAGCATAAGAGTACTTCTTTCAAAAACATTTAAAAACAAATCTTACTAGCATAAAACTTATATTTATAGTATATAATATTAATGCGATTAATTGCACAGCCCTAGTACACGGCACACTTGTTACCACCCAGTTTGAGAAATTAGAAACTAGAACATTTTACAATGTCTGGTAGAACTTAGTAGTGAAAAGCAGCTGGATTGTGATTTTCATTGTTTTCAAGATGTTGCACCACCAGGCCAAGTGGCTTCATCAACTCACTCGAGAAAGTGAGCGAATCGAAACAGCAGCAGGTATTGACATGTCTGTGCTTTTTCTGTAGGCGCTGACATCTAGTACTCCCTCCTCTCTCACACATAGTGTATATCACAGTCTAAATATGCCGCTTTTCATTCTTTGTGTGTTCTGTAAAGGCTTTGAAGGGTATGAAAAGGAATCTGAACAGAGAGGCTCGGTTCTTTCATCTAAAAAGTATCATGCAGGCTACATTAAGAGATACTAGTGAGCCCACTGCACAGCCATGGTTTGGTCTTTTTAAATCATCCGAGTTCTTAAAGATGGTACAAAGGCTTTTTCATTCTCACCAATGGCACGTTTGGATTATAGTATATCACTGAGCAGCTCCAGAGTCCAGAGTCAAAAAAAAGGACAAACACCTCAAAACAGACAGGGTGAAAAGATTCCGTCCGTTCACTTCTTACAACAATCAACCTGTTGTGGGAGTTGCATCATCAGCAAGGCAAACTGCCACAACAACCGTGAGATTCATGATGCCAACAGGGTTTAAAACCAGCAAACAACCTAACAGTTGTCAAATATATCAAATAAGTTCTGCCAGACATCTATTAAATTATTTCAAAATTTAACTTTGCAGTATTGTACAGTATATAAGATGTTGAAACACTGATACTAATATCTAAATAAATATCATATTTAAAGTGGCAATCGATTTATGAATAGGCAACTTTGACAGTCTATATTTTTGAATGTGATCATGTTATAAAACATGTTTTGAGATAAATATCTTGTGCTTCAATAAAAAATGAAAAAATGAAAAGGAAATTTTCAACTTTTGTAAGTTCATATTATGAATGAAAGTATATATCTCTTCATTTGTCTGTCATAAGCCTTTTTTATTTCAAAATCCTACAATTTTATTTCCAGTTTAAATTGATTTTGAATCCCAAAATCTCAAGCTTTGGACCATATGGTATAGCATATATTGTAGATTCACTGAGCTTTGTATTACTGTACGTAGGGGTGGGCGATATATCGGTAGAAATTTGTCAACCGGTAGAGATTCTGAACTACTGTCACTATCGCGGTTACATGCTCACGTGACATTGCTGTGCTACATGGTCATGAAAATATACAGTATCATTTGCACGTGTTTTTAAGCGGTTTAAAACTATTTATTTTAAGCCACTGAAATGCAATCAGCAGCAAAAGAGAACTCATTCCACTATAAATCGTGCTGCCAGAGAGGCACGCGCACATGAAGACGGTGCTCATAGAGCACGGGAGTATTTAACAGTTATTTTTGCCACTTTATAGGCCTTGAACACACATTAAGTTAAATACACACACTTGTGTCAAAACGCCTGTATTTGCTTTGTATCTTCGTATACAGTAATTTGGCTCTTATGTGAAAGCATACAGCTGAGAAAGAAAACGTGTAACAGTATATTGGATCTGGGCAGCTCTTAAAATGACAGCTAAATAATTTTTGTAACATTAATAAGAAAAAATATATATTTAATTTACACAGAAGAATATGCACTGTTTTTATACATTCGATTACTTTATACAACGTATGTAGCATTTCTTATTTATTTGTTCTGTTACTTTCTTTCCTATTCTTAATCGCTGAAGGTTTACTTGTGTTCAGTGAGCTTTTTTTTAATATAATATGTACTGCGGTCATGTACTACATGTTAGTGACCTGTTTGTTGAGGGTGGGCTTGTGGTGTTGGTGAACAGGTCCATGCCCACAGTGTGGTTGTTGGCACTACCCATAGACTGTGTGCTGGGAGAGGCAGAGGGGGTCTGCATGCTCATCTCCTTCAGACGCTGGTTCTATACAATCACAAAACACAGGAAGAAAACATTTAGAGAGAACATAAAGCATTTAAAGACTGGGCTGCTCGGCTCATTCCTCCTGCGATGGTCACTGTAGAGACTATTTCCTTCAGCTGAGCTCTGTGAAATCAGACAGATTACAGCCACTCAGGCAGCTGAAGTGCCAGTCAGCTACAGCTCAGATCTACTGTCTCTGTGTGTGTGTGTGTGTGTGTGTGTGTGCGCGCGTGTGTCTGTGTACTGTAGAAGAGATCGCTGAAGTCAGAGAAGATCTCCCAGGTCACACTTCCTTTGACAGAAATGAGCAACGACTCAAAAACATCAACTACTTGAGCAGCTTAGACCAACCATACAAAAAGAACAAGAAAAGTCAATAAATCGTCAGCATGTAGAGCTATTTCAAGCTAAGCAACTCACTAGAGCACAACTATTTGACATCAGACAAAGCAAAACCTAAAGTTAAGTCTGGTCTAGGCTTTTTGACCAATACTGTGTAATGTGTTCTTTTACATGTGAGCAGCTCATGATCCTGTGACATTGGTCACAGCAAAAACTGCTCCACACAACCTTCTCTCTACATTTGCTCTGAGTTTACGTCACTTAGAACATGCATTTGGGAATACAACATGTCAACCATCTTCCCAAATTTGTAAAGAAAAGCAGTTAAACCAATTGTTGTCAACAAAAGAAAAGCTACAAGAGCTACCTGTGGATTTCTGCCAAAATAAAAGCTTGATGGATTAACATCTGAAAATGAATCAAGATGGGCATAAATATTAGTCATTTAAATTTTACAGTTGTACTGTAAAGTTATTTTTTTTTCTATTTTCTCCTTTACAGTGAAATATTACAATAGTAACTTTTCTTGTTTTATCATTTTTATTTAGCGATAAGATACATAAATAAAGATAAATAAGAATTATTTAGCATAACAACAAGAACAATAATTATCATTGTGTATAATTATTTTTAGATATAATTATTATATTATTAAATGTGTACATTATTATTATAATTATCATACTGATAGATAAAACACAACATTTTGGGCCAAATTGCGCAGCCCTATAAACAAGCAAACCTAAAACTTTTTTTTCTTTAAATCACATTTTAGATTTTAATTTCTAATCAGAAAAATCACAATTCGATTTCTTTCTTTAAACCGTGCAGCCCAAGATTCTAGTTTCTAAAGAGAGAGGAATTAGGTTGCGACATGGCAAGGTTTTATGCCCTTTGCAACAACAAGAAAATGTGGGAAGAAAAGAAAACAGAAAAAGAAAGCAATAGCACTCTAAAACACTGTGGAGTGTTGAGAACACAACACTCACAAAGAAACACCAGTTCAATTTCACACAAACTTATCCGAACATGGGATGTGTAAATACTTTGATGTTGGACTTTGAAATTGCTTTGAATGTTTGAACTATTCAGATATGGAGCCGTGGTGCAACTGGGGATACATTCCACACCAATGACGTTCCTGTCATTCAGTTTGTGTGTGTTGGTGTGAGTATTTGTGTCCCACAAGGTATGACAGTAAATCCTGATGGAGACAGAGAGGTTTGATTAACCCCGCTGACCACTTACTGCTGCAGGCTAATCACTGAAGGTACAAGGGCGTATTGTGTAAACACACATACACTTGTATGTGTAGAACAAAATGTTCCCAGAACAGCAGCTTCAATTCTGCCAAATCTCAGTTGCAACAAACTTCCCTGGGTGGAGCTGGGATATGCCTTTATTGTATGTACTCTTTATTCTCCACATTGAACCAGCTAACATCACTTCCTGTCCACACTTCAAACTTAGAACATGTTCATTTACAGAAAATAATGTGATAGGTTGTAGCCCACCTTGAGAGCTTGCAGACGGGCTTGCTCCTCCTCCAGGGCCTGTTGTTTCTCCTTCTCGTCCATCCTGCTGGATGAGAAGGAGAAGGACATGCCCGTGTTGGAGAGGGACGACACCGCATTGGACAGAGTGTTGGCTCTACAGAGAAAAACACAGATACGCACAGAAGTGAGATTTCCCTATCAGTTCTTTATTTAGGACCTGATTAATTTAACACTCTTCACAAGCCAAAAAAGTCATATCTTACAGTATGTGGCTATATATAAATCTCTTGCTAATGGTTTGTTGTCGCTGTATCAAGAGCTTCACCATATGGCTTGTGAAGTGCTGTTAAGAGGATTTATACAGCATATACAGGAACTTGCATTCGACTACATATTTTGTCATCTTCAAAGCAATTAAAAAGGTTGATGTAAAAAAAAAAAAAGATGTACACTCACATGAGATGAATGAGATTCATTAGCCTAATAAAAGGCATTTTATTTTACACAAAATGGGTATTACGCCATGATGACCCCCACGTTATATTACACAACCAGCCCACTACTCAATATACAGGTATACCAAGAAACAGGAATACCAAGAAAAAAAATGAAATTTTACCATTTTAATTAATATATATACACAAATGTCTTCACAGGAATTCACAGATCAATGTTTTTCGTGTTAAAACATTTTTATTTGGAATTTCAGCTGATGATCATTTGTTAAAATGTTTTCATTTGGAATTTCAACAGGAGATCATGTGTCATTTTAAAAATGCAAAAAACTCTAAGAAAAATACAAAGACTCAAAAAAAGATTAAAATAAATAAATGGAAAGAGAAATAAATAAATAAATAACATTTTTCTTGGTATATCTGTTCAGCGCCATTACTTTTCCCCTGCTGATGGAAATGTGGAATGGAAATTGTCCATTCACTTATTAATATGGCAAACATGGAAGATCAACTGCCTTGCTTGCTTGACATGCAAAAACAGACCTCACTGGTTGAGCATTGGCTGTCCAATGAGCTCTATGTAAGATGCATTGATCAATATTTATATGTAAAAAAAAGCCTAAATTAAATCTGTTCATCATGTAAAGCGATCATGTTTTTCAGAAGACTTGGAATAAACCACTCTATTTATATGGATTTTAGAATGTCTTAGTGAATTTTTCGAATGCAATAATGTTTTGGTTGCGTGACTTCACAGATGTTTGCCCAAACAGTGCTTTACAGTGTGATGCTGGATTTTTTAGAACTGTAGGATTTCGTACCTGTTGTCGGCGGAGAGCTCCTTGGTTTTCTTGCCCTCCAGAGAGGCCAGGTGCTGCTCAAGAGCCTCCAGGAGACTGCTGGGAGCCTGCAGGAGAAAGATAAGTGTCAAGAACTCAATGAGAACATACATATCCAGTTTAAAGAGTACACACTCACACGGTCAAACACACTTACACACTCACCCACTCGATCCACCTGAGTTTCATTAAATAATAACAGGAGCATGCTTTAAGCTTTTAGTAAGAGGCGTACAGGCAAAGGATAAACAAGCACAGAAAACAAGAGAGAGGAAGAGTACGAATTCGAAAGAGAGGAAGTGACATGCACACTGGAAGATCCAAACCTCAAACGCATGACAGACCCATGAGTTCACTGATATAACTCATTATTGGACCATGACATTAAACTCTTTACACTGGCTTTTGGAACTAGAAATCTAGCTAAAACCTTCCTCTGAGCCCTTTATACCGATCTAGGATTTGTTTCTTTTGAAAAGAATTATCTTAACTACAAGAGGAAGCATAACACGTCCCACATCAGCAAACACGGGATGTGTATGTTGGCACCTAAGAGCACACACACCCCGTTGCTGCTTCATTCAAATGAGAGCAAATGTTAGCACAAGCTCAGAGCTCATGGTTGGTGAAAAGAGCAGGTGCTTTGTGCCAAGTTTCCAGAACAGACAACCCGTGTATAAACTGCTCTTATGGACTAAGGGTAAGCTCTTCGACTGAGCCTAGCTGGCAGCGCTGGCCAACATGTCTGGATCTGATCTAGGTTGGCTTTTTCTTCACATCGCTGAGAGGGCAGATTGGGTCTAATCCATTCCACAGAAAACAGAAGCCAAAAGAGAGAAAAACACATATGCAGCAGTCTATAATTCAAATAGAACTAAAAACTAACATTTCGGCTAAGCGGGAAAATGTATTACTTCCACAGAAATTAGATAAAAAAGAAAGATGAAAGTGTAACAGCTTTTAATTTGCTTCCTTCCTGTCTGATTTGATTTCCTTGGAGAAGACACGGCACGAACAGGCTTTTGATTAAATGACTACATTATAGATGTGCGTGCGGCTACACAAAGGACAAAGTGAGGTTACATGAATACTTCATCACAATCCTAAAAAACGTAGGGCAGTTTTCTCATGTAAAGGGGAAACAGGGCATTGGGTAAATCATATAGCTCTCGCAGAAGCTCCACCTTCTCCAACTCTGATGGTCAGGGGGTTTGCAAGCATGAAGCCGTCATGCAACCCAGCCGGAGATTTGCTTTTATGCTGATCTGAGCTAACGATTTGATCAAACTATAAAGAGACAACTGCACATCTGGTCTCAAATCAGCAGAAATAGCAATATGCAGCCATGCCTGCAAATTGACAGAGAAAAGAATGGCAGTTTGGGCCACATTCAATCAGTTAGCCTGGTTTTAATGGGATGAATCCGATGATGCAGTCAGAAAGAAACTAGGGCTGGGAGATACAGCTAAAAAAATTACCTCAATATTTACTTTTTGATGATTTTTGATTTCAACACATACAGTATGTATTTGCTCTAAAATGGCTTTTAATTTAAAGAATAATCACTTTGACTAAACCAAGATTCAGACTCAAAATACAGTAAAATGTTAAAAATAAATAAACATGTTTTTATTAAATGAAAAGATTGATATTTACATAATTATTACGGGTTATATAATTAAATATAATATTGTTTTTATATTATTTATTTCTAAATAAAACTAAAATAATTTTGCTTTCATTCCAATACTATTATATGGAACAATACAACAATATATTATTAAATTATAATAATTACCCACATATTGTTTTCACAGACACATTAATCAGTTTTATGTTTGTGTATAATGAGACATTTAAGTTTTAATTGTTATATGCCCCTGGTTTAAATAGCAAGTATCTTTTTTAAAGGGGTCATATGATGCGATTTCAAGTTTTCCTTTCTCTTTGGAGTGTTACAAGCGGTTCGTGAATAGATAAGATCCCTAAAGTTGCAAAGACTAAAGATTTTATGGAGGACTGTTTCCTGAACCTGGTAGAGTAGACTACAGTGCCGGCTGTTCTGACTCGCAGACTGTAAGTACGTTTTCATATTTAAAGGATTTGCCACTGATGATTCAAACACGAGTTTTGAGCAGTGTAGAGTAGCGCTTGTTGTTTGTCATTTCTCCGATCACAAATGCAGACATGGTTTTATGTTTACGCGGCGCGATGCAACACAACGCATAAAAAGACGGTATAAGTCATTATAATCCGTAATTATGTCCCCACTGGATGCAACAAATGCCTCGTTTATAATGGGTTTTAATGTTTTTGTCTCGTCGCTCCGGCCGGGACACGGCATCACAGTATGGTAGGGGCGTAACATTTCCATCACACGCTTGACGAATTCGGCCAATCACAACGCACTGGATAGCTGGCCAATCAGAGCACACCTTGCTTTTCAGACTGATGAGCTTTGTAAAAATCAACGCGTTTCAAAAAGGCGGGGCATAGAGGAGAAACAATATTGTACAGTATGTGGAAAATAATGTGTTTTTTGAACCTTAAACCTCATAAAGACATTTCATTACACCAAATACACAAAATAATGTTCTTTTTAGCAACATCATATGACCCCTTTAAATGTTAAAATATTTCTGCGCTTACAGTATAGTGAGTGCAAAACTGGAATACTGGCACAGGTTTCTAATAAATTGGATGGCCAAATAAAAATGATTGTAGCATTAACGATGTTGGCTAATTTTTTACGAAAAATGATTGAATATGTTGTAAATATTTGATATATCACCCAGCACTAGCAGTAGCACAGTTATGTCATATACAAGCAGTGCATATAACCCACCACCTACAAGGTAAGATCCTCTAGTCGTCTGAAAAGAACAATAAACAATGTGTTACTGCAGGGGAATAAACCTCATTCAATATAGTGTTAACCCCACTGTGTAATGTCAAAACTCAAACAAAGACATCAAATTTAAACTGTGCCTAGTGCAACTCCACAAAGTCATACTGAAACAGTGTGATCATCACTAAACACACATTTGAGAGGGAACTACACAGAGAGAGGAGTGTTTGGTAACGTCTGTCAAGCCACAAGTCTTGAAGCGATTAATATTAAGTCTGACTTTCTAAACCAAAAAGGAGAGAGGACAGGAGACAGAACGTCCAAAAAACAGTGAGCATGGGAACAAAAACAGCACGTAAGACAACCAGAGAAAGGACGAGGACAGGTGGAACACAGAGAGAAAAGAAGGAAGGGAGAGCGGTGGTACGATGGACGACAGCAGCAGCGTAGTCAGGAAGAAGAGGAGAAACAGAAAGTGGAGATGAAATGTACACTGACCTGAGTGAGATCTGGGATGTCACCCTGATCAATCCCAACTTGCTGTGTCATAAACAAAACAAAACAAAAAACGGTAAACAAACAAACAAACAAGGGGAGGGAGGAGGAATCAGAAAAAGAACAAACATAAAGGATTATTACCTCATGCAGTGACTAAAAATGAAAGAAATAAAAATAACATAGGTGTGGCATGCCAAGAGCCACGGAAGACCAATGGGAACAGACACAGACATTGATAATGTTTCACATGGCTGACTGTGAGGTGTGGAGTGGTTAACATTCAAAAACAATTTTTACAAATGATGACTTTTAAATGAAAACCGGTGGGGGTTAAAAAAAAGAAAAAAAAAGAAAATGAGACAAGAATCTCACATGGTGATGGACATTGTTCTCAGAGACTCTGTCAAATCGAATCCCTGAGAAGAAGAGCCAGTCTGGAAATAAAACCAGACAGACTAACGCCTGGCTGGATGGACTGAGAGGGGAAGTGAGAGAAAGAGGGCGGCAGCATGGGAATTCATCAGTGTCAGAGAGAGAGGAGGGAGCACCAAACAGATCTACATTTGGGCCAGAAGAGAGAGAGACTTTAAAGGTCTCACGCCACGTGAATCCACAGTAGGAACGACAGCCGTCAATGGCCACAGTAAGGATAACAGGAGAGAAACAGCTCATTCCACACTGTATAAAGCAGTCTTAGTGGAGTACTCTCTCTCTGCAGGGTTCCCACACTTTGGACCAATAACTTTACATGGATTTTTCAGAGCTTATCCAGTCATTCATGATTACTGGATAAAGATTTTTTTTAAATCATTGTGGAGATTGCTAAGGCTTAATTTTCATATGTACAGTACCGTTCAAAAACATGGGGTTAGTAAGATTTTTTTAATTGTTTTTAAAAGATATTGTGAAAAATAATTACAACTTCCAAATTATTATAACTGTTTTCTATTTTAATATATTTTGAAATGTAATTTATTTCTATGATAGAATTGTCAGCATCATTATTCCAGTCTTCAGTGTCACATGATCCTTTGAAAATCATTCTAAAATTCTAATAATCTGATGCTCAAGAAATACTTTGTTTTATCAATGTTGAAAGCAGTTGCACAGCTTAATTTTTTTGTGAAAACTGTTACATTTATATATAGAAATTCAAAAGAACAGCATTTATTGGACAAAAACTAGATTTTAATAGCAATAATTTGCTAATATAAATTTTTGGTACTGTTACAATAAATCTATTTACTGTCACTTTTGATAAATTTAATGCATCTTTGCTGAATAAAAGTATTAATACTTTCAAAAAAAAAAAAAAATCTTACTAACCCCAAACTTCTGAACGGTAGTGTGTGTCAGGTAATAAGCATGTTAATAAACGTAAACAATTGTACTTGGTGTACAAATGTACCCAATGAGACCCTCAACGACCCTCAACAGACTGATGTTATGCTGATTTCAATCTCTTTTTAACAGTTCCAATATTTTAGGAGCTGTTACAGAGAAACCAAAACAGAGGTCAGTTCAACCTCGACTCACACAAAGGATGAAACTTAGTGACATCCGAATGACTTTTGGCAGGATAGGCACATGTATGTGTTTATGGACACATTCTATGAGGACTGTGCAATGCATTGCAGTGCCAGAACACTAAATATGGCATCAGTGTACGCATCAGTCTAGTGAATATGAATGCCAGAGCATTGTAGGATGGAGAGATACGAGAGAGAGAGAGAGAGAGAGAGAGAGAGAAATTGTGGGAGCGGAGGGATCCTTGAACAGTCTGTCTAATCTCAGACCTGTTGTATCAAAACACTGTGTGTGTGTGTGTGTGTGTGTGTGTGTGTGTGTGTGTGTGCGTGCGCGTGTACACATTGCACTGGTACCTCAGCCACTTTAAGAAACTCTGACAGCTTGGTCATCCTGTACAGAAACTTCTTATAGATGTCCAGGGCATCTTTACACTGGTTTTTTTTCATATCAAAGTATTTCTCTGAAACAGGAGGACAAAAAGAGAGAGAGACAGAGGGAGAGCAGAACGATTAGCAGAACAACTCAAAGATGGAGAGATACGAGAGAGAGAGAGAGAGAGAGAGAGAGAGAAATTGTGGGAGCGGAGGGATCCTTGAACAGTCTGTCTAATCTCAGACCTGTTGTATCAAAACACTGTGTGTGTGTGTGTGTGTGTGTGTGTGTGTGTGTGTGTGTGTGCGTGCGCGTGTACACATTGCACTGGTACCTCAGCCACTTTAAGAAACTCTGACAGCTTGGTCATCCTGTACAGAAACTTCTTATAGATGTCCAGGGCATCTTTACACTGGTTTTTTTTCATATCAAAGTATTTCTCTGAAACAGGAGGACAAAAAGAGAGAGAGACAGAGGGAGAGCAGAACGATTAGCAGAACAACTCAAACAGATAAAGACTGCAATTACCCATCAGAGGACTGTCAAAACACTCTGGGCTGTCTGACAGAGACAGGGGCATATAAAAGCTGCTGTAATGGTTTGCTCAAGGACAGCTAGCACTCTAATGCATTTTCAGACCATCAACCTAAACAGGCATGTGTTAACAACATAAAAAAATAATAAAACAAAAATCATGGAAAAATGAACGACTTAACGGTATAATTAGAGCTCAAAGAGAGTAAAAAGCAGCAATAGCTGAAGAGGAATTAAAGCCTTGTTTCTGCTAGACTATTAAGGGGGTCACACACACTGGATGCAAAGTGCAACTTCAGGTCAAAGATAAGACAAAAGCACAAGTATCGCACACAGTGTTGTTCTGAATATGTCAACTGCTCTTGAGATACAAGATCAAGACTTGCTCAGGTAATATTTGTTCGCTTGCTTATAATTTAGCTCCATGCCAGCAACCGTGGCTATATTCAGGGCAAGAAACAAGTGAAAAAAAATAGTACAAGCAAATAACACAACAAATAAAAACAAATTGTAAAAAAATTTTTAATCTTTCACAAATCTAGAACTAAATCTGGCCTCACTTCATTTAAATATTTTTATAAGAATTAACCAAAAAGTAACAAGCTAAAGTTAAAAACGCTTCAAAAAGTTGTGGGTTAGTCTAGAGAGACCTATTCGACAGCGGTTATAGATAATATGGTCCCACCAATTTTCAAAATATACACAATGTTTTCTACCAACAGCAGGATCGATTTAATAACATTTATTTGTGGTACACAGATGCAGTTCAATTTGGATGAAAGTATCTCATACTAGTAATTAATAAGTATAGCGTACAGAAAGACCTGAGCTCTTGTGGTTCAACTGCACTGTTCTTTGTTCAGAAAGCAGTAAGACGTAATCCCTAAAGCAGAGTGTGAGAGTAGGACGCTCTCCAGAGTGAAAGGGAGTGGATTACTCTTACCCAGCAGGTTAATGACGCCCTCATTATAGGCAGCAAACAGACGGATGGAGTCTTTGAAGAGCAGCATGAAGGCAGCGTTGATCACTCCGTTAGTCAGCTCATTAGGGTTAGCCTACGGACACACACCCACACATCCACAAGAGAGAGTACACATCATACCAAATAGCTTGGACTGACTCAACATCAGTGTTGTTCTGTTAAAATAGGGTTTTCCAACGTGGGGCTTCAGGGTCACTTGATTTTAAGGGAACTGCTTACCACTTCCATCACAGGCACAAATCAAATAATCTGCACTATAAACCGACAAATCTATCCAAGCTGAGTTGAAATTACTAAGACTAAGGGACTTTTAATACTGTAAATGTTCTTGCATTTCATCATCCAGATTTCTGCCATTTAAAAGCTTGGGGTCAGTAAGATTTTCTTTGAAAGAAATTAAAAATTTATTTAGCAAGATGCATTCAATTGGTCAAAAATCACAGTAAAGATATTTATAATGAGACAAAAGATTCAGATTTCGTATAAATGTAAACGTTCTATCATGAAAAAATAAAATGATCATGGTTCCCACAAAAATATTAAGCAACACAACTGTTTTCAACATTGATAATAATAATAAATGTTACTTGAACACCACGTGTTAAATGTTAAAATGATTTCTGAAGTATCATGTGATGCTGAAGACTGAAGTAATAAAACTGCTAAAAATGCATATAAAGAAATTACATTTTAAAATATATTAAAATAGAAAACAGCTGTTTTTCACAACATTACTGTTTTTACTGCATTTTTGATCAACTAAATGCAGTGAAGAGTACTTTCAAAAAAATTAAACAAATCTTACCGACCACAAACTTTCATTACATGGATTTTTTTAAACAGGAGATTATGAAGCATGTAACCAGTAAAAAAAAAAAGAGAGAAAACCAATTCTATGAAAATAAAGAAATAAATTCTGATTTGATTTGAATGATTGGAAAGTTTTAAAGCATACATGCATGTTTCTCCATCACAAACCTGGAAATCCAGCAGCGCGTCCAGTTGGTTTTGAATGATAGGCAAGGTTTTGATCAGCTTCTCCGTGTTCATGGTGCGCATGACTCCATCAATACTACACCACAAACAGATAAACAAATAATCAGAACTCGCCACTTACTCGCAAACTTAATTAGCGGTTAAAAAAATCAGCTACTTTATCAGCTTTTAAAAACAACTTAACTATCAGAGTAATGAGCTAGCCTGATTAGATTGTGTCCTGCTGAGAAAATGTGTTTGAACACAATCTTGACTCCAGGCAGACAATATTACAGAGGCAGAACTGAGGTTTACCCACCCTCTCTTCATCTTGGTGAAGTCCACAGCCACCAGCCTATAGGAAAGGGCTTTCTCATTGAGATATCTGCTGTACCGCCTGATGAATGTGGACATGTCATAGCCTGAGGGAAAGGTTGAGGGCTTTATCATCAGTGTGCGCGTGCATACAATGCTTTAGAGACAGGAAAGGTGTTCATGTTTCTGACATACCTTGCAATGCACCTTTATCAAGGAAATTGTTCAAATTGAAGAGCGTGTTTCTTGAGGCCAGATACTGAATGAAACGCTGCGGGTACAGAGAAGAGATAATCAAAATGCTGACACAAAAATATGGTCATATACTAGATGTGATTGTGCAGCTCTTAATCTGTCAGAATGCGGGAGCGACTTTATCCCTGACTGCTGCTGAATTTGCAGTACACTGTGTGAAACCTAGACCCGTGTACAAGACCAGACTCCTCTGAGCTTTCTTTGAGCTGCCAAGTACGTCTGCTGCAGCTCCCCTCCTCCGTCCAGCCCCGTCCCACCAGCTCACACAGCTGTGGGTTGAGGAAAAGAGCAAAGAGAAGCACACAGCGATCTAGGTGCTGTTGTGAACGGACATGATGGGAATTTTTGGAAATACTACTACTAGGATGCATTCTGACCTCATTCATGTATGTGGTGGACATGACGGGCAAACAAAAAGTAAAACAGACTCTCAAACATTCACTTTACCTTTACACAGAGCTCACCACCAATCAATGTTTTGTGACCTGATCACAAAAATCATATTCTGAGATTACAAGTGACCACATCTCATTTAGTCACTATATCGCACACAAAGGTCTGCCCCCTCACAATCTTATGCTGTCCCAGATGTATATGACTTTCTTCAGACGAACACAAACAAAAATATTTAGAAAAATACTCCATCTCTGTGAGGTGAGTCCCTCAAAGTTAATGCATCACAATGTGCTGACGTTGATGTCATGAAAACTCGCGTATGAGACTTGTTCAGAGGCAATGGTTAATATAGTTTAAAAAGTTTCAAATATGAGTATTTTACTCACACACATATTAGACATTGCTTCAACAGACATATATTCATCAACTGGGGTTGTATGGATTACTGTCGTGTTTTTTGCGGAGCGAACTTTCAAGGACTTTTTAATAGCCTTTTTATTTTATTACTTTTGTAAAAATCTGTTCCACAGAAGAAAGTAACTGGGACGGCACATCTGGGACATCGTGAGGGTGAGTAAATGATGAGAGAATTTTCATTTTTGGGTGGAGTATCCCTTTAATTACAAGCGCAAACAGCCTGTGCCTATTTACAACACACTATAGGCTGGAACAACAACAAACGATTAGTAAGTAAATCTGAATAGAACAAATAGTTTTTCCTAGAAACTGTATTTGTCAATGTCATTTACAAGACAATACAAAGTTATCAGTCCCACACTGAGTCTAAACCAGAATGCAGCAATTGTAACCTTGATCTTATTTGGTAAATCAGTAGACCAGAGAAAAAGAGTCAGCAGGAAACAGTTTTTACGTACTGGGATGGAGCCTTAGGCTTGTTTCACCCCAGGGGAAAACCTTGTTTCACCCTGCGGTCAGGCAAAATCTGCTTGGCACAGAGGAATAAAATAGTCCTGGCAGGGGCCATTTTCAGCCTGTGGCAAAAAGGTCGAGAGTCACTGAAATCACAGAAGGTTCCTAAAATGCATCTGAAGGAATGGGAGGCTTTAAAAAAATGCCGCATTCCTAGAGTTCTGCTGAAGTTGGCGGATCAAGAGTGGCGATCCACTGAACAGTAGGCTGACAGTCTGGTGTGTATATAGAGGGAAAGAAGCCACCCACCCTTTGAAAGATCAATGATCTCTGATCTCAAGGGAGCTCATGGTGCTTGGGGTGGCCCTGGTCATGTGATTGAGGTTTTGCGTGAGGTTCATTCTCTTTTAGAATTTTTGCAGCCAAATGATAAAAATTCAGCTGCATTTTAACGATATAGAAAAATGACAAATGGCAGAATAATGTGCATAGAAAGTATCAGCGAGCTTAAAAATCAAGAAAATGGCAGTCAGCCAATTATTGC
The DNA here is from genome assembly GCF_001515605.1 of Sinocyclocheilus anshuiensis. Lineage (NCBI taxonomy): Eukaryota > Metazoa > Chordata > Actinopteri > Cypriniformes > Cyprinidae > Sinocyclocheilus > Sinocyclocheilus anshuiensis. The sequence continues at coordinate 1,280,188 of NW_015542362.1, read as the reverse complement.
CATCAGCCATAGTTTTTATAAGCAGAAAAAGAACAGAAATCTGCATACAGTTTAAAAATATTTTGGAATAATATTTTTATTGTAAAAATATTTCAATATTCTCTGCAAAGCTTATATGGGACAATATTTTATATATTTTTTGCAGTTCTACAGAAAGAAATTAAAATTGATTTGGAAATATTTATCTACAGGTTATGAATCAGTACAGTACAGATAATAAATTAAAATATTATTTGCACAATGGCAATATAAAAGCCAAATATTTAATTTTGCTAACAAAATGTTACAAAATCACACTTTTTCCTTACACAGTATAAATTAATCCTTATAAACAAAATTATACAGTGTGGATGTCTAAATATTTTAGGAAGGGGATTCCTTTCAAAATTACAAAGGTTCTTGGCATCAAAAGAATTCTGCTCTTACAGTGTGTCCCCAATCATTCTCACAGAAAACTACTGAGATACTTCTGCTTTGCACCGGTGCCTCAAATACCGGTCTAAAATCCTTAGGGATCACACGAGAAGCAGAGTGAGGCATACCATATTCAGACCATGACGAAAATCCCCAGGATGGCAGCTGTGCGGAGCATGAGCTAGTTCTCTCTGGCACCGTGGCTTAACCTCAGAGAGAAACCTTGTGGAAAATGCATTGCCGAGCCAGTGTGTACCAAACTGCAGAGAATATTGCTCCATTCCAGAGCGTAGATCAATATAGATTACTAATTCAGTGGAGTCTGCAAATCCACATTCGCCTGCCTGCTTCTCTGCATGAACACCTCAATCTCAATGCCTTTTTTTACGTAGCTGAGGTTATTCAAAATGGATGTCAGAAGTAAGGATGACAAATATAGATTGATAGGCCAGGAAGGGTCCGGCATTCTCAGCTTAGCAAATAATTAATGTGAGAACAAACCTCAAGTAGTGTGAGAGTGAAGCATCATTTATTATTAAGGCAGGAGGCTCTTTGGCAGGGAGCTTTCTTTCCCAAAGAGAGCAGCTTCTATTAACACAGCAGCTCAGGCTGAGGGAAGATATCAGCAATCAGGAAACAGGGATTGCTCATGTTTTAGCCACTGATTTTGTTGGTGCAGTCAGGAACTGATGCAGAAGCAGCGCTGGAACTGCTATGTAAAATCTGTATGTGTGCGTGTTTGTGCGCTAACCCTGCAGGGAACATGTGCAAATAGGCTGCATGAGGATGCCCTGATAATGTGCCGGCTGCTGGTCTTCGCTCTCTCGATCCATACATGTTCTGAAGTTTCTATGGATACGGCCTGAGCAATTACCGCGCGGTTAGAAAAAAAAAATAAAAGGCTTCAAGAAAAACGGCGAGCACAAAAAGATGATGACAGAACAGTGCGAAAGAAGGCACACTGTTCGATAGCGATTATTTTCAAACACAAAACCCATTCTGTTTGTAAAGTAGAGAGCTGGAATCACATCTGATTCAGAGCTAAAATGACTGTACCAGAATGCAAAACAGAAATGCGTGACCAAATAAAAAATTTAAAAAAAAAAATCACACACCATACAAACTGATGTAGTGCTATGTAGGGCTGTCACGATTATGAAATTTGGCTGACGATTAATTGTCTAAAAATAGTCACGGTTATTGCGATTGTCTGTTTTAGGGCTTTGGCGATTATGCAGATTACCACGCTTAATTGTCTGTTTTTTATGGCTTTCATTATATAATTGTGATTAATTTAAGGGTTCAGTAAATAATTATGATGTTATCTTTTAATCTTTTTTGAGTTATTATTTTGCAGTGTAAGATTACATAGAGAATTCCAAATTCTAAGAATCGGACAATACCGATCCAACACCAGCGCTATTTTTTTCTACACCACTACAGAATATCAATACTGTGTTTGTGGAACTAATGGTCACTCTTTTAAACACTTTGTTAAACGCAATCAACTAAATACGCACTTCCTCATTACAGAGAAAAACTACATTTGAATAAAAATATAGAAGCTATGAAATTAAACTAGCTGACTGTATAATTTAGCAGCAAAAACAATATCTTGGGAAAAAAATCTTTGGTGCACATTATACAATTTAAACATGTTTATTCTGTTAACTATTTGTATTCTTACAAAATACATTTACCGGTCTAAAATCCTTAGGGATCACACGAGAAGCAGAGTGAGGCATACCATATTCAGACCATGACGAAAATCCCCAGGATGGCAGCTGTGCGGAGCATGAGCTAGTTCTCTCTGGCACCGTGGCTTAACCTCAGAGAGAAACCTTGTGGAAAATGCATTGCCGAGCCAGTGTGTACCAAACTGCAGAGAATATTGCTCCATTCCAGAGCGTAGATCAATATAGATTACTAATTCAGTGGAGTCTGCAAATCCACATTCGCCTGCCTGCTTCTCTGCATGAACACCTCAATCTCAATGCCTTTTTTTACGTAGCTGAGGTTATTCAAAATGGATGTCAGAAGTAAGGATGACAAATATAGATTGATAGGCCAGGAAGGGTCCGGCATTCTCAGCTTAGCAAATAATTAATGTGAGAACAAACCTCAAGTAGTGTGAGAGTGAAGCATCATTTATTATTAAGGCAGGAGGCTCTTTGGCAGGGAGCTTTCTTTCCCAAAGAGAGCAGCTTCTATTAACACAGCAGCTCAGGCTGAGGGAAGATATCAGCAATCAGGAAACAGGGATTGCTCATGTTTTAGCCACTGATTTTGTTGGTGCAGTCAGGAACTGATGCAGAAGCAGCGCTGGAACTGCTATGTAAAATCTGTATGTGTGCGTGTTTGTGCGCTAACCCTGCAGGGAACATGTGCAAATAGGCTGCATGAGGATGCCCTGATAATGTGCCGGCTGCTGGTCTTCGCTCTCTCGATCCATACATGTTCTGAAGTTTCTATGGATACGGCCTGAGCAATTACCGCGCGGTTAGAAAAAAGGCTTCAAAGGCTTCAAGAAAAACGGCGAGCACAAAAAGATGATGACAGAACAGTGCGAAAGAAGGCGATAGCGATGATAGCGATTATTTTCAAACACAAAACCCATTCTCGGGGCATAGAGGACCTACAATAATGTACAGTATTTGAAAAATAATGTGTTTTTTGAACATTAAAGCATGTCAACATTAGGGCTGTCACGATTATGAGATTTGGCTGACGATTAATTGTCTAAAAATAGTCACGGTTATTGCAATTAATTGTCTGTTTTAGGGCTTTGGGCAGATTACAGATTACCACGCTTAATTGTCTGTTTTTTATGGCTTTCATTATATAATTGTGATTAATTTCAGTAAATAAAATAATTATGATGTTATCATTTAATCTTTTTGAGTTATTATTTTGCAGTGTAAGATTACATAGAGTATTCCAAATTCTAAGAATTGGCCAATACC
>NW_015542362.1:1270567-1276721 GCF_001515605.1 Sinocyclocheilus anshuiensis | reverse complement strand
AATCCACTAAATACTCACTTCCTCATTACAGAGAAAAACTACATTTGAATAAAAATATATAAGCTATGAAATTAAACTAGCTGATTGTATAATTTAGCAGCAAAAACAATATCTTGAAAAAAAATCTTTAGTGCATATTATACAATTTAAACGATGTTTATTCTGTTAACTATTTGTATTCTTACAAAATGCATTCATGAAAATAAGATAGAAATCATGATAAAATAAAAGCTTCTAATAATCTTTCTGTGTGCAAAACTTTGATAACGTGAAACGCTTCAACAGAGCGGCAAAAAGCTCTTATGCACATACAGGGTGCAGAATGGTGCACTTGAAGCAACATGGAGTCGCAGCTCTTATGCACATCTAGGGTGCAGAATGATGTGCTTGAAGCAACATAAGTCACAACGCACTGCACTCCACAAGGTACAAACAGAGAAGAGAAATGAGAGAGCAATGAACTCCAGCAAGATGTCATTTTATGCGAATCCCCAGACCTTTATCTAAACATCAAGTATTATAATGGGAATATATCATCTTGGAGAGAGAGTTTTACCGTGCTGACTGTCATAACTGAACGTGACGTGCTGTTTGAATGCTGAGCGGAGAATGACTGACAACTGCAGCAGAAGTTTCTGTAAACTTAAATTTAACAATGTAAATATAATTCTGTCCCTCACATTAAGATATGGAATGGCTTCAGATGATATAGGCCAGGGCTCGCAAAATTTCAAAATCGCTGGTAGCCCTTCGGGCAGACATTCTAAAGATTTTGGTAGCCCAAAATGAATTTAAGTAGCCCGAATAATAATAATAAAAAAAAAAGACATCAGCTGAACTTCACTGCGCACAAATTAGCATGATAAAAAACTTCAGTGATCGCTTTTTTTCTTAAAATAACAAGTCAAGAGAGTAGGGGTGCAACGGATCACAAAACCCACAGCTCGGACCATATTGCATTATCATATCAGATTTTGAGTAACAGATCGGGTCATTTTGTGAAAAAAAATATGGTTCTTTATTATTTAAATAACAGAATACTTCTTTGATACCACAGCAAAAACTAGTAGCATATTGGGATCTAACGATTCACTCAACTCACGATGCGATGCGATTCACGATACTGATTTCACAATACAATATTCTCACAATTTTTCTTTTTAACAAAATGAAATTTAAGACAAATTATAAATGAAAAGGTGTCCTTTTATTATTTCTACCATAAAATGCTGCACATTTCTTTGTGAAATTGAAATATGTCAAATAATAAAACTAACTTGAAATTTTAAAACCAATCCCAAATCAAATAATTAAATGAGGCAAATAAAATAAATCTCTTCATTAGGCTTGCCGCGATAGACGGTGTTGACGGTGATACCGGTGTTAAGCCGCAACACCGGTTACGTCACTTGCCCACCGCGTCACCGACCACCACCGTCGTTTTGATTTTTTATAGAAATAAAAATCATTTAGTTCAGTAAAAGAACAGACACTACAATTAAAAACTGAACGCGGCTGCTCAATGCAGCTTGCCGAACGACAGTCGCATCACAGATCTGATTTAATTTCTCCAGTGAGGAGAGTGAGTCGAGCTGACTGACAAGAAGAGTGAGGTGAGGTGAGACAGACAAGACGATCGCGGATGATTTAGTTTCGAAATTAGATGCAAAAGCGCCTGTTTGGCAATATTTTGGATTTTGAAAAGCCTGTGATTTTTGGAAGTTTTTTTTAAACATTCGTTTCTTATTTAATTGGTTCCACTTTGTTTGCTGATTTTTACTTTATTTAAACTTTGTGTCATTTATTTATTTTATTTGACACTAAGGTGTATGCCGTGCCTCCAAGCTTTCTTACTCGTTTTGCTAATAAACGTTCTACGTTTCTGCTTTTACAAGCTATTTAAAAGCGAAGGAAAGCGAGGAAAAGAGGGAACGCCCCGCCCCCGCGGTGATGCCGGTATTACCGGTGTTGTCACACGTCGATTAACCGGTGGGAAAATTTCCTCACCGTCACAACCCTACTCTTCATATAAACAAACCAATGCTTTGGCTGTGCTTTTTCCATTTAAAATCAGAGGCAACCACTGCATTTTAATCACGATCCAAACAAAGATGCTAAATACATGTTATTTAGATTGCAATTAGATTGTATCATTTCGAAATTTTAAGCAAAAACAAAATGGTTTGAATTTAGCTTTGTGTCTGACAGCAGGTGGCGCTTATGGAACAGCATGTTTTTTTAGGCTGCTGCCCCTTTAAGACCGAATGCACGGATCCAATATAATGATGCATTTGAGATTTCTTTCTCCACTGTTTACATTCACTTAAGACATAACCGACTGTGTTTACGAGAATACTTGCCGAGACAGTTATTTTGAGATAATTGTGTGTGTATGTGTTCATTCAGATGCAAGGATACACGAAAGAGGAATCAATTCGGTGTACGCGCATTGTCTGAAACGCGGCTCTCTGTGCGTGCAGCTCCGAATGCGCGTGAATGGTTTAAAACACTTGTTTTTTTTTTGTTTAAATCGGCAAGACTTAGAAACACGTGCAAACGATCAACTACGATCCGTTTTACCCCTACAAGCTAGAGAACAACGCAAATCAAGGAAGGAATTTTATATCACTGGTGCTCTTCTGTTTCTTTTGGTGTATGACTCCCCCTTGTGCTGTATAAAAAGCACAATAATCGCGGTTGTCTGAAACAACAATTAGACGGTTATTTAATTATCGCGACAGGCCTAGTGCTATGTTTAACACTCACAAAATCTCACTATCAAAAAAAAAAAAAAAAAAAAAAGGAAAAGAAAAGAAAAAACAAATGTAAATCAATAAAATGACCCTCCCGTACACCAGTGTGGACAAAAAAGGATCATGGATAACTGTGAGTAGGAGCCCTATGTCGCTGCCACTTTGTATACTACCGCAAAAAAAGAAAAGAAGTCAATGGTCCAATCCAACAAGGTGAGTCACCAATTCCCACATGTAGTTTATCCGTACTCCCTACTTATGAATTACTGATTACTGAGCATCAGTCGTTTGTTTTCTGCCCAGATTTGCCATTCCTGCCTGCAGGGTAAAGGAAAAGTCATCAGGGGAGTGAGAGAATGTTTCATAAAGGTAATAATTACCTTACCTAGCACACATCACTCACAAACAGCATCCATTATGCAAACAGATCCCACACAGGAGAGACCTGAACTCAGAGTCAGCACATGGCCAGAATGTTAAGCAGCCCACTTCACAGCTATGTCAGAAAAGCCTTCAAACTCCACATGAAACGGCATTTGCTTTTCCTGTGCAGTTTGAGACGCATTTCCAAATTTTACAGGATGCTCAAACAAATGTTTGTATGTATGAATTTGTATTATAAAATCTAGTCATTCTTCGTGTCACTTATAGATCGTCTGAAAAACAGAAGCAATTATGCTCTTATGCTCAATTATATGTTCTTTGAAATTATGAAACAGAGAAAGATCTTGCAACTGACACAACTCCATGGATTATACATTGTACATTCTGGTCTTATAAATAGCAACAAATTAATTTAAACTGAATTGACTGAATTGCAGCTTATTTCTGCAAGTGCACTGTAAGAATCAGAGGCTGTTCTTCAAAAACACGTCAGAATCCCTGAGTACATGCTGAGCATCTGTGTTGACGCTCACAGAGCAAAATTTTCAAGACTGACATTTACATGGATTTATTAAAAACACAACTTTAAATGCTGAAACTCTTTGGTGGTCTTAAGTTGACATTAATCTTCTGTGTTAACTATCAGCGATATTTCAGAAAGGCTGCATTAATTACAGCAATAGCCTGAAACAATGCCTACAGCTATTTGGCTATTGATTAACATCCAGGAGCCCATGTGGCCTATGTGACATCAGATGTACAAGAAAGACGCTTCAGATGTGAAAGTTAATTAAATTTCAATGAAAGATTACAAAGTCCAGTTTTTTTTTCATCTTTGGACTAACATGCACTGCATAATAAGGCCAGAAACATGTAGTAAAGTAATACAGTTCATTTTGATTTTGACAGCTGCATTAGACAACAGTGAGTAGGATCAAACGATCACACATTTTGCCAAAGCAAAATTATTTATTTTTGGTTGGTTGGTGCTCTTTAGGAGTTTCAATTTCTGAGAGAAGTTAAACCAGCACCATTTAATAAAATATGGGTCATTCTTTATCTTAATGTCCAATTATCGCTATTAACAAACGATTAACTACGACTTTTGCCTCAAACTCCTAATTTGCTGCTTATTAATAGTAAGGTAGTTGGTATTGGGTAGGATTAGGAATGTAGAATATGGTCAAGCAGAATATGTGCTTTAAAAGTACTAATAAACAGACAATATTGTTAATAATAGGCATGCTAATTAGGGGTAGGACAATATATCGATATGGCGATATATCGTTGTCCTTCTCCATGCGATACGAGAATCGATATCTGGCATCAAATATCAATATTTTACTACAATACAATACTACAATTTACTACAATATATTACTACAATAAGGCGCTCTATATAGATTTCCCTGCTCCCAGCATCTAAAAAATGTGTGGAAATCGCGGCCGCGCCATTTCCACCTTCTTTCCAAAGCGCTCTGAGCAACCATGAACCGCATTCTCTATGAAGATGGGGAAGCACGAGGAACCGAAGGATAAACAGATTTCCAGCCACTGTATTAACTCCTGCTATATATATGTTTATGGAGATGAGAACTAAAAAATTGCCCCGGAACAGCTATCAGCGTGGACTGTAGGCATCGATCACGTTATCATTGCAGGGCGCATATTGAGTCCGTGAGTAGCCTAACCTCTCCGCTCGGATCGCAGGTGGATTACCCTCACTATATGAGTGAGAGAGAGCGGCGCTGGCGCATCCAGTTTTATGTCAACAAAACTGGATGCTCTCCCCCTCTCTCAGATATTACAAGTGCACGTTATGCAGTAAGCAGTGGGCACCGATCGGCAGAAACATAAATCTGCACCTATGGCATGGACGACGAAACAAAACCTGTCAGAGCCGTAATGCGGCGCAGAAGTGTGCAGTGTGTGCTTGCCGCAAAACAAAACCTCGTCAGAGCCGTAATGCGGCACAGAAGTGTGCAGTGTGTGCTTGCCGCGCATCTACATTTGAAATAACGAACCTGAGCGTGCAAAAGAGGCGATGTGAACAGCTATTTTTCCCCCTGCATGTCATGTGTGCGGGACTCCGTTTTTATGATGAGAGGAGAGGAAAGGTTGAGAAAGCACTCCAAGTAAATTTTGAAATGTACCAGGTAGGGCTGCACGATATTGGAAAAAACTCCCATTGCGATACATTTTTTTTCTGCGATATATATTGCGATATGGAAAAAAAAAACAGATGACTTCAGTAGCTCTATTTGGGGGAAAAAAAAAATAAAATCAATGATGGGTGATTTTGTAGATGAGTAAGTCAGCATAGGAAATAAACAAATTTCAAGCATATATAAATAACAGAACAAAGATACAAATGAAATAAGCAGTGCTTTATGTTTTTCAGGTAAGTCTAATAGTATTCAGGCACAGAAATTGAATAATCAAATGTAAAATAACACTGCATAGTTTTCACTATAAACTAAATCTAACAAATCTGTGTTAAAGCTACAAAAGTGATTTTTTTCTTGATTGAAAAGTGTTTTGTTGTTGATTAAAGGGGTCATATGATGCGATTTCAATTTTTCCTTTCTCTTTGGAGTGTTACAAGCGCTTGGTGCATAAAGAAGATCTGTAAAGTTGCAAAGACTAAAGTCTCAAATCCAAAGAGATATTCTTTATAAAAGTTAAGAGTTAGCCTTAGTTTTTTGGGCAGTGTAGAGTAGGGCTTGTTGTTTGTCATTTCTCCGATCACAAATGACTCTTCTCTATCTCAAGTATAAGCTCACTCGCCCACTCAGTCTTCCCTCGGTATCCGAAATGAACCGTTCTCCATGGACGACAGGGGCAGTGGTGTCCCCATACAAGGTTAAGCAATTTGTCCACTGTGTGACCCCACATGAACCAGCTGATTAAAATTCCAACCAATTCTCTTTCTGTCCCTTGCCTTTCTCTGTCTCTCTTAAAGTTCCCTATCCTTTTAAATACAACCCAGATGTTTCTTAAATCCCCCCCCCCCCCTC
>NW_015542362.1:1258248-1270349 GCF_001515605.1 Sinocyclocheilus anshuiensis | reverse complement strand
AACCCAGATTTTTCTTAAAACCCCCCCCCCCCTTCACTCTCTATCTCTACCCTACACAACATACGCTTCCAGTGACGTCACTACAGCAAATTGTGCGTTCTGCATCTAGGCCATCAGTGAGTGACATCGTCCTTTTTCTCTCCTATTTGCACAAACGCATGTGGAAATGCCCTTATCAACAACACCTTATCTCTGGCCCTTCCTGTGCCCTCTTACAGGGCTACTGCTGACAAGACAAATGTCCTCCAAACGTTTCTGCTCCTCAACGGACAGCGATAACCAAACGTGTGTTTTTCAAGCCATAACGGGGTAAAGGATTAAGACCAGACTCGACCTGGACCAGACGTTCAGCTCTGATAACAAAAACCACCCCTGGCTGATTAGTGCCCCACCATGCCGCAGAACAGGGTGTGCTGGAGGACAGTCCTTGCGCGCTTTCTATCGCTGACACTGAGGACCTAAAGTGAAGGACTTTTTATTTTATAGCCCAAGTGAATGATCAAGGACACATGTGAGAGTCACTAGCGCTGCCATTGTTTTTATGCGTGCGTATGCTACTGTTTCCTGCAGAATCTACAGCGCCACAGAAAATGTAATTATATTTTACCCGAGTTGTGAGCTTGCAGTCTAAATTGAATGTGATGAGATAAAAAGGACGTTGTACTGTAAAAGAACAATGGTACGATACAATAGACGTGTTTTCTTCACTGGCTGCACTTAAAAACAAACATACAGTGTGACTGGTGTAGTCCAGTTCACAAAGAAATGACCCTAAGGCAATTATTTTAACGTATCATGCAAATGACTCATGAGTTATTGATCTAAAGCAGATGAATCCTTCACTGAACTTACGCAATCTCTTAGAGAGCTAAATTAACCGCCGTTTAACTGAAGCCCACAAGTTATCTGAAACTGACAAAATGTCCTTTTGAATTATGCTCAAATGTAATGTGAAAAGTATCCATAAATGTGTTTTAATTCTAAAAAAAAGTTTCTGTTTCAAAGTAGTGTGTAAAATAGTTACAATTAGCTTTACATAAAAAGAGAACAAGTATTTGGTATGTCCTCATTTAGATACTGTAGCAAGGTGCTCATGTTGTAGCAATGCATTAAGCTGGCCACGTGCACATCTAGGTCACATCCTAACTGTATATATCATTAATGTGTATGTGTGTGTCATGTTCTCACCTACCCACTGTTTATCATTAGTGGACTACGCGTTTGTGCCTGTATATAAGTATCTAACTCTTGTTGTTGCATTTAAACTGTGCACACTTTCAAACTCAACCATTGTATTGTACTAACAGCACATGGCTGCAAGTGTTTTTCATTTCAGTTTCAAAATGCTCATCTACAGAAACATCCAACAGGAGTTTAACATATTGTCTACCAGTCCCCCATGACGATGTAATACAAAAACTAATGAAATCAAATATATTAAGTTTTATATGTACACACACAGGACACACTAACATCACGGTTAAATGTGGCTCAAATCAGAAATTGGATCTGCATCTGATTTAAAGGCAGAGTAGGTGATTTGGTTCAAAAACATTTTTTGTTATGCTGGTTGAAAGTCTCTATATATCCCGATAGCTATCGCCAAGTTAAGCAGTCTAAATTTATTTATGTGTGTTTATATCATCTGTGGAAGGCGTAGGGCCATAAAATGTTCATCCAATGAAAATGTTCAGTCCGAACATTACGAAAGGCGGTACTGTAATGCTTTCTCATCTGTGAATGAGACACGAGATAATCTGACAGCGTTGCATTCAACCCTCCACCAACACCATCTTTCATCGTGTCGCAGGTTAGTCTATGGTCTGTCTGAGCACGTTTGTGTGTTTTGGGGGAGGCGTGGCTTTGCAAAGTGATTACGCAGGGAGGGTGGGGATCTTGCTTTCAAAGCTAACTCGCTAATGCTAGACTTTCCGAAATTGCCTACCCTACCTTTAAATGTGCAAAAATATATATAAAAAATATTAAATATATTGCATCATTAAAATTTTTTGAAAGAAATTAATACTTCCATTCAGTAAGGATGCATTAAAATGATAAATGACAGTGTGTAGTGACATAATGTTACAAGAGACTTCCATTTCAAGTAAAGGCTAAACTTTTTATTCCTCAAAGAATCCTGAAAACAATCCTCAAAGAACACATCACGGCAACACTGATAATAAGAAATGTTTTTTTTTTTTTGAGCAACAAATCAGCATATTAGAATGATTTCAGATTTCGAATGCCTGCAAAAAATGCCATCACGGTAATGAATTAAATTTTAAAATACATACAAGTTACATACAAATAGAAACATACATACAAATTAGGGATGCACCGAAATGAAAATTCTGAGCTGAAACACGAAACAGAAACTTCTGGATGCACTTGGCTGAAAACCGAAACCGTAAATGCTCTGTAATAATTATTTATAATTTTGTTAAATAAAAAGTAATTTTATAAAACTTTTTAATTTAACTCTATTTTAATGACACAGAATTGAAAAAACACAAGCCAATAAAATAACTACACTTTTTATTGAAAGTAACAATAAAATTGGACAGAAAATATATTAATATCAATGTATTATTTTTATTCAGTTCTGTGCAACAGAATCAAATAATTTTTTTTTTTAATAATTACCCAAATAATGTATAGTCCTACAAAGCTATTATTATCAGAGCATGTGAGCAGAGCAGTGAACGGGAGGGTAGCATCATTTTACCAGCTCTGCCATGTTATAGCACAGTAGAGCTACTGCAAACAGGAACAAGTATACTACATAGAAATTTCCTGTCGGCGTGTTTTTTTTAGCGGACTTTGCTTTTCCGGTGAGCATGAGCGGTACCAGAGATTGTACATAAGCAGAATGCACATTCATAGAGCGGAATATTAAGCGGAGTCACACCGTGCAGTGACGGCGGCTAGAGGGAGAGTGAAAGCCGAAAATGCCATTTGCGGCTGATCATTTTTGGCGGCCGAAAATTCAGTGCATCCCTAATACAAACAGAACAGTTAAACTATAATATTAAAATCACAATATTACTGTTTTGCTGTATTTTTATATTACTATATTTTAAGATAAAGTAGCCTTAGTGAGCAAGAGAGACTTTTTTTTCAAAAACGTTAAAAAATCCACACTCCACACTTTTGAGTGGTAGTGTAAAATATTAAAATATTTAAAATATTAATATTGACAATTGAGGTCTCAAAGGGTCACTTGTTTTGAAATAAGAAAATTTAATTCTAATGTACACATGATGAACATGCCTGGATGAGGATTTATGCATGTAGCTGGGCTTAGGAGTGCCACTCGTTCAGTCCTTTCATGTTGTTGTGGGTCACTTTGACTCATTTAATACTTTTTTTTTTTTAACAACCGATTTGCTGCAGCTTAAAACCAGATTTACAGGACGGCAAAGTAAAATGTTTTTACTGTCACCATGTCTCAAACATGCTCGGTCACAAACAGGAAAATTGTGACTGCTGAGGTGTGATTTGTCATGTAGGGTCAATTTGACCGAGCTGGATCTTCAATGGTAACAGCACAGAAAGGTGTCATATTGGCCACGTTAAAAGAAAAAAAAGTATGAAGCACCAGGGCAGAATCTCTCACCTCATTTCCATACATCATTATGTGGTGTGTGGTGATGAGCGCTTTGAAGACCACAACCCAGCTGCTGTTGGTGGTTCTTTCAAACAGAGTGTCGGCCAGCTGGGGCACGTTCACATTCATCTCATTGGTGCAGTAGATCAAGTCTGAAAATACACATGGGGTACACGTTACAGCAACACGCATCACTGATTCACATCTCGAATGGTTCAAAGATCCCGCTAGGGCTGAACGATTAATTGCATTTACGATATCGCGATATAGGCTGTGATTACACTCGGTCACGTGACACGCGAGAGTAAAGAGGTGTGTTCGACTTGAAGATCGATCGGTGTATGACATCAAAGTACGGCGAGAAAAAGCATAAGGAGACGTCCACTCTCTTATAGCTCTCACAGCACTTTGATGGCACACGCCGTATAAGCAGCGCTACTTCAAGTCGAACACATCTAAGCAGTCTTCAGAGGAAGCATCAAGTTGGTACGCTACAGTGTTGCCAAGTCTGCGGTTTGCGGACTTTACCGGACGCTACACGTCGCGTCGCGCCGCAACAGCTCTACACTGGACATGACAAAGCGACCATGGCAAATCATTTTAACTTTGTGTCAGTACGTCATAAATAGAACAAGGCATCAGTTTAATGTCGAGTTTTGTCATGTCACGTCGCGTCATCCAGCGTCAGATTTTTTTATAGGTTTAAAGAGGGGCGCGACCAAAAAAAAGTTTAAACGGACAGTGTTTAAAAAGTGCAGTCCACATGTTTACATATGTTTATTACAGTGACTTTGAATTACCTAAAGTAGTGTAGTAAAGCAACAGATTTGTTTTTATATTTCTGCAATCTACTTTAGTTTGTGTGATTTGTTACTGACTTTCATATTAATGTTTACACCAGGCTTATTTGTCAGTGCTTTATGTTGTTTTCCAAAATCGTTCAGCCCTAGATCCAGCACAAGATGTTTCAAACACAGCACAGACACAAACATAGCAGGACACTTGCATTGCATGAAACACACATTAAAGTATTTGCAGCAGGTGCTAATGGAAGAAGATCTCGGTGGACTCTCATAATATCGCTCTGCACGCTACACAAAGGGTTAGACAGGCTTCTAACCCAGTCGTTCTGTTATGCAACACTCATAGACAAGAGAAGATCCAAAGAGCGTCACGTCTTTAAATATGCAGCAGCATCCCAGTTTTGCTTTGCGTACTCGCATCCGAAAGCAGCATCTCTTGAACGCCATCAGAGGCTCCAAAACTCTTGTTTCTGTTCTTTCCTGTTTGCATAATGAAGACATTCCTCCTTCAGCCCATAGTGTTCTTTTTTTGTTCTTCAAAGGAAAATCTCTTTATCCCCTTCCCTTGAGAGAAACATTTTTTCACACACAGAGCAGGTAATGAGGGAGACGACTCCTCCGTATCTGTCGGATTTTGGCCCTGTGGGCCTGTCTGTTGTTCTAATAGGGAGTTCTAGTTGTAAGTAGTGCAGCTCCCAATTGGAGTCTGATGATGAATCACAAGGATCTGGCAAAAGAGATGGTAAACTAGTATGGGCTATACATTTACAAAACACACTTACAGGATGCCAGTGAGGTACAAATGACCTATAAATTGAGGATGTGATGCACTACACTGTACACATAGAGGAACTTTATAATAATTTTCATTGAATTCAATGAAACACAAAAGTGCAATTTAACATTTACCTCAGTTGGCATCGACAGAGCAGTTATTGGTTGAGATGATTATTATATCTGTTAAATAAATATTGATTTCCAGTGAATGCACAAACTAATAAAATGTATACCTTGAATGCAATATAAGTCACTTTGGATAACACAGTGTTATCTGCAGAGTTTTTAAATCAAATTCAAGATGCTTTAAGAGCTGCACAAGTAAAATTAAAACCATGTCCCAACAGAACAAAGCCATACTGTACAATCTTAAAATAAATCATGTATATCAAAGTATTTTAGGTAAACATGCTAAGGCACACATTCAACTGCAAAACTGGGTAAGTTTAAAATACTCGAGACTAGGGATGTTCATTTCGGTTATTTTTCCTAACCGACAACCGACGCTCGTTAACCAATTGTTAACCGACAAGATTATTTTAAATTAGAATTGAATTAAAAAGGACAAGTGTCTGTGACCAGTTAAAAAATACTAACATTTGTTTTCCGGGGATTCATTTTACATGCGCAAAAAGCAGCAAACAACAGAACATGAGGATTCACATGGTCTTCATACCACATCACGTACCTGCAGCGCTTCTGCCAGCGGAGAAAAACATAATAAAGCTAGGCCTATACGAGAAACATATTTTTACTTAAATAATAAATTAAGAAAATGAAAGAAAAACTGTGCAACAAGTAGCCTAGCCTAGTATGCAGAGTTTCAGTTCATTTTTGTGCTTCGCGAAAGGAAACAGACGACAGAAAGCGGCATCCTATTTTTCTTTAGGCTTATTTGACAAAAGCACAAAGATTTGTTTTTATTGTGAATGTACACAAATAAAGGCAAACCTTTTACAATTCCGATTATCTTTAGGACTAAAAGGAGTAGTTGCTTCCACTGTTATAAAGGAAAATACTCAAGTGATTGCGCCGGCGCCGCATGCGCACACACAGTTAAGCATTGCTACAATGCAGCCTGTTCATTATCATAATAACAGTCAGTCAAACATGGAAAAAAATTTAAAAAAAAACTATGTAGTAAAAAATATGTAGTAAATCTGTGCCGTCAAGTAGGCTATTATCACCGCACCACCGTGATGTTATGCAAAACATTTTGTTTTATGTGGATATTGGAACACGATTGAAGTAGGCTACATAATAAATAATAATTTGCCATTCAAATACATCACGAATACGGAAACATTTGATTTGTGTGGAATGAGAGACCCAACATTGGTTTCAGTTTCGTTGTAACCTAAATTAATTCATTTTGGCTTGTCATTTATATTGCTATAGCTTCTTATATTTTTAATTCTTGTTCTTTTCTAAATACTGTTAATTGAAAGGATTTTTTTTGTGGAGTGAGGGGAACTAAAATAGCCTAGCTATGTTTACAGTGTTTATTATAATGTTTGTAAACATTTTGCATCGGCATTAGGCCTATTTCTGAATTAAATAATAAAATGCGACTTATACGCGACTAAAAAACAAATTTTTTATACGCGTAGCGTATTTTAACCCTGCAGCAAACCTTTTTAAATATTTTGATAAATTACTGAAAAAATAAATAATTAAATGACTTTTTAAACCGTTTAACTGATTGTATTAATCGGTCAAAATTCTTACGGGCAGTTAACCGGTTAAAAGGTTAAAATGAACATCCCGACTCGAGACATGTTTTCTAATCTAGTATAGGGACAGCAACGCCTTCTCAGCCCAGGGCTCGCAAAATTGCTAGCCCGACATCCCGGGGCTATTGTGTTTTCCAGTTGGGCTACAAAAATGTATTACCGCCTTAAACACAGGACCGCAGGTCCTTAAAAACTCTTCAATTTAGTTGTATCAAATTTAAGGCGTAAAAAGTCTTAAAGGGTTAGTTCACCCAAAAATGAAAATTAGCCCATAAATTACTCACCCTCAAATCAATCCTAGGTGTATATGACTTTCTTCTTTCAGACGAATCCAGTCAGAGTTATATTAAAAATTGTCTTTGATCTATCAAGCTGTTTAATGGCACTCAGCGTGTGTTGCCATGCATCAGTCCAAAAGAAGTTAAATAAAAAGCGCCCATTCTTAATAAAAAGTGTCTCACACAGCTCCAGGAGGTGAACAAAGTCCTCCTGTAGCGAATCTATGCATTTTTGTAAGAAAAATAACCATATTTAAAACATAATAATCAATTTAATCTAGCTTGCGCTCAGTGTTGTACACGGAAGCAGCTCCGGGCGGATGACGTATGAGGTCGGCTTTGCGCATGCGCCGCTCAGAAGTGACGAATGACGAATTAAAAGTACAAAACGAGGATTTGTAAAGAATGTCAGAGGATTTTGATATAAGCCAAGAGGAGACTGGTTTTTCTTTGCTAAAGTAAGGAAACTTTGCTTCCTTTGCTCCTGTTAACAAACGTTGGTTTTCACAAGACTCACCAGCGCATGCGCAACGCTGACCTCATACGTCATCAGCCCTGAACTGCTTCCGTGTACAACTGTTGGCTCAAGCTAGATTACAGTGATTATTATGTTTTGAATATGGATATTTTTCTTACAAAAACGCATCGATTCGCTACAGGAGGCCTTTTGTTCACCCCCCGGAGCTGTGTGAGACTTTTTTTTTATGGATGAGCACTTTTTATTTCACATCTTTTGGACTGATGCACTGCAACACCTGCTGAGTGCCATTAAACAGCTTGAAAGATCAAAGACAATTTTTTATATAACTCTGACTGGATTCGTCTGAAAGAAGAAAGTCATATACACCTAGGATGACTTGAGGGTGAGTAATTTATGGACTAATTTTCATTTTAGGGTGAACTAACCCTTTAAATACATTAAATGGCATAAGAAACATCTTAATTATAATTTCTAAAGGTCTTACAGTTGGGGACGAAAAGACAAGAACCGCGAAATGGCTGGATTAAAGGGATAGTACACCCAAAAATGAAAATTCTGTCATTAATTTAGGGCTGCAACTAACGATTATTTTGGTAATCGACTAGTTGGCCGATTATTATTATTTTCCCGATTAATCTGATTTTTTTTTTTTTTTAAAGCCCAATTTCCTTTTTTTATTTTATTTTATTGACAAAAACACACTATTCCACATTCTGCCCAATGTCCTTCAAACAAACGTGCCAACTGAATGCTATGAAAACATACAGTGCTTAACAATTTATTAGACCACCTGCCATAATAAAGAGAAAACACAAATATTTTAGGAATGTGTCAAAAAACTGTTTAAATCTAAAAATGTTATTGTCATTTATTGGACAAATAACTGAAATAAATAGTATTCATTCACATAATAACAAAAATGGCCTCCTATGCCTTTCATAACAGCTTGCAGTCTTGCTGGCATTGTTTAGGTATTTTTTGACTGTAATTGGGCATCTGGGAAGGAAAAAAAAAAACACTATAAAGCGCTTGACTAGGCTACACTTTCCGCCTTTCTTTCATAGATAACAGCAATAATTATATTATAGCATTAGAAATAGCCTACTACTGTTACTAAAGAGCTTACACAAATTGGAGCACTAACCAATACAGAACGCTAAAACATGATTTTGGTAATCACCAATACTGTTAGTGGTAATCAACAATACTGTTAGTTTAGAGCAGCAGTGGCACAAACCTTACATAATTTGTTAAAAACCTTACATAAATTTGTTTTAATAAATTTGTTAAGCACTGTATATTGAATATAGTTTAAATCTCTACATTAAAAATTAAAACGATAATATAGACGAATAAAATCACAAACTCAGTGTTAACCAACAGGCGAGAGTAATGTTCTGCAGGAAACCACGTTCACTTTGATCACAGTCACGTCTACTGTCATTTCTTTATCCTGTAAAAGGCAGTTATGAAGCATCTGATATTTATATTCAGACAATTACACGCTGTTATCTCTTTACAGTTCCTACTCTCATAAAATATGTGCATCTTTATCCTGTAAAAGGAGGGTATGAAGCATCTGATATTTATATTCAGACAATTACACGCTGTTATCCCTTTACAGTTCCTACTCTCATAAAAAATTTTTAAAAAAAACTTAATTTGACGTTCAACAACAGATATTTCAGCACAACGAATGTTTTTGCGCTGAGTATTAATTGTCTCCCTCTGTCCGTGTTCCGTCTGTCCGCCGCACCAGTGTCCTGACATTTTATCCTACCCGTCAGATTGTCCTACCAGGGTTTACGGCATGCGCACATGAATATTGCGTCCTTTTTCTCATGCTGAACAACAATATTTAATGTATCTGCATTACTGTAAGGGTAGGTTTAGGGTTGGGGTAGGTGTAGACTTTAATAAAACACAATCTAATAGGTAGAAAAATTATTTATTGTTGGTTTCCTGTAGCTGTATCCCTTCTATCTACAACCGCGAATATAACACATAATTACTGTATTTGCATTACTGTAAGGGTAGGTTTAGGTTTGTGGTAGGTGTAGACGTTAATAAACCATCATTTTACAGGTAGCATTTTTCGTTGTCGAATTGTACTACCCACCGTTTTAATGGGAGGTAGCAAAATCTGACAGGGTAGCACAAATCGACAGAACACCGGCTTAAGTTGGACGTGCACCGTGGGCATCCTATACTAATCGATAATGAGAATCGTTGTCGATGATTTTCATTACCGATAATAATCAATTTTTATCAATTAGTTGTTGCAGCCCTACATTAATTACGCTCATGTCGTTCCAAACCCGTAAGACCTTCGTTCATCTTCAGAACACAAATTAAGATATTTTTGATGAATTCCGAGAGCTTTCTGACCCTCGCAAAGACAGAAAGGGTACTACCATGATCAAGGTCCAGAAACGTAGTAAGGACATAATTAAAATAATCCATGTGACATCAGTGGTTCTACCGTAATTGTTTGAAGCTATGAGAATACTTTTTGCCGTTACCGGCAGTTACTAAAGCACCACCTCGTGGCAGAGAATGAATTTGCATTTCCAATAAGCCTTTCTGCTGTTTGTTCAGATCAGTGCGAATATGGACCCATATTTTTATGCAGCAAACACGTCTAATTGTAAATGTGAAAGAAGTTAATGTATCTTCTAAAAACTTAAACAATTAAGACAGTAATATTTATGTTTTAAATTAATAAAATATTTTTTTATTATCAGTTTTTGAATCAGTTTTTGATTCATCCAATTTCATAATGGTTTAAAGGCTGAAATGTGAATCATGTGGTTTTATGGCTTAATATGTTACCATAGACATTGTCCAACCCCACTCATAACAGTGTTCATTTTAATTGTGCAGCTCTTAAAAAAGGGTCATAAATTGCCTTAAATTGATTTCTACAATTTCTGCAGATACCCTGTAAATAATGAAATAGAATTCCTTGATATTTGTGTATTGTAAATATTTTTTGATTGACAACTCCTATCTGATTTTCTATATAAAAAAGTGGCCTTTTTATTTGGGCTAGTTAAATTAATTTTCAGGCTACCAAAATCTGAAGAGTATCTGCCCAAAAGGGTTACCAGGGATTGGCCTGAAGCCGCTCTAGCAACAAACGCAATCCTGAAAAATATTGTCATGGAATTATGCCGATAGCCGATAGTTCCAGCAATCAACTATCGGCAAAACCGATACATCAGTTGACCTTCAATTGAAACAATTAAATAAAAGTCATTGGGGTCCAAAACAAAACTGGACCCCATTGACTTTCACTGAATGAATAAAACAACAGAGACAATCTGCAAAATATCTTATTTTGTGTTTCACAGAACACACAAAGGTTTGGAATAAACACAAGGGTGAGTAAATAAAATTTTTCATTCTTTGGTGAACTATCCATTTAACAGAAATAATTTATTTCATATGCAACCAAAATAAACACAAATGAATCAAAGTCAAATTGGAACAAATTTGGAATCAAATTTGCAGCTTGTGAATCGAATCTGGAGACCTGTATCAATATCCCAGCCCTAGTTGCTAGGGTGTTGTGGGTGGTTGCTAGGTGGTTACTAGGTTATTCTGGGTGGCTGCTTACTTGCCCAAGTACAAAGAGCCCAGACTTAAGTCTATTGATATTCTGGTCTCTAGATATGGCTCAGGTCCCTCCTTATATTTATGTCTTTGGTATCGCCTGCCACAGAAAAAAAATGCAAGTCTGATCGTTTAGAAAAGTAATAGCACACAGTAGGGGTGTGCGATATTGACAAAAAATTATATCTCGATATTTTATGGGATTTTATCGATAACGATAATTAGACGATATTTTGCTGAGTGTGTTATCGTGCTGGTACCTTAAGGACTGCCGAAGACAGCTCCTGTCTCCAGACTCCTAATGTTTTTAATATTCTTCATATTCTGTGTGGTGGTCAGTTCATACTGATAGAAATGAATCTTTTCCAATAAGTTTAAACTGATTTTTGCATTTTATGGGCATTTTTACCTTTATAAAGCCATTTTTTCTAAAAGTGTCCATTATCTTTTGAGTCAAATTCTTACATTTAATCAGGGAATTAGAATAATAAGACATTTGGGCTGTTACCAAGCAAATGAAATCAACACAGAAGCTGCATCTGAAGTGGCATTTAGATGTATTTACACACATGTATTTTGTTTAATGCAAGACATGAATGCATTTAACCTGCAATTACAAATGCATAAATAATGTTTTGATATATTAAACCTAAAACGTTGAATACTGATATTTGAAATGATTTAAAACATGAAAAAAAAGAAGAAGAAAAAAAAATAAAAGAAAAAAAGCCGAAATTTGAAATTAAAACCGCCAGCAGGTGGCAGCAAATCACTGTTAATAAGCGAGTCATTGCGACTGAACCGAAT
>NW_015542362.1:1255669-1258187 GCF_001515605.1 Sinocyclocheilus anshuiensis | reverse complement strand
TTGTTGGCGAAATAGAGCAAAAACAAGCAATATGGTGTCTAAAACGTAAGTCTCTTAATTAACTTATTGTTTATTGAATTCAATGTCACATTTGTAATCATGGTAATTTTTGGAGAAAAACGGCACGCTTCGTGTGAACTATATGAAGTGGTATAAATATATAAATTTTCTGCCATCATGTCTTGAAGTTGTGATCATTCTAAATGCATTTTAATAGACTGAATCATGCAGTGAAAAAACACACTAAATGCGCACACGCACTAGTCTGGGCTTCACGTAATGTATGCGTGCGCTCTGTAGGGATGTTTTGAATGGTTTTTGCAAAATACTCGATAATGTCAAATCACACATCGTTAAAACAACAATTACGATATTATCGCAGACGATATATATCGCACACCCCTAGCACACAGAGGCACATTTTGAGGTATCATTCATGCCCGTAGCACAAACGAGTTACGTGCCAAAGTTTAGTACTTATAGTGAGCAATAGTAATAGTACTGCAAACAGCATTAATACATGTGTGCAATCCTGAAGATTCAAGTCAACTCCACTGAGTTATTCAGTCTCTCTTCCCAAGATTAATGCATATTCACGCAGTGTGACTACTATTAAAAACATACTGCAGCCTGTTGGGAGTTGAGTTACGAGATGGCTGTCTGCTCAACAGTGTTTTCAACCATCTCTCTCTCTCCAGTCTAGAAATGCGTCATGGCTTTTCTCTAGCACTTTGTCTCTTTTTTCATCTTTCTTGCTTACGTTCTATGATGGTCAGGAGGACAGTCTGCGAGCTGATTGGCTCCTTTGGGAGGGAGGGGGAGGGAAAGAGAAAGAGTGTGAAAAACTCGTCTAAAGTGAGAATATGTGCTGATTTAATCAGATAAAACAGAACACATTTGGTGGTATTGATCACAAAGTCCATTGTCTTAAACAGAGAAAGCCTGAGAGAGGCATAAATAACAGTGAAAATGAACAAGAAACTTCCCCATTCCTGCTGACAATTTGAGCATAGCTAATGTATGTGGTTGTACACCTTTGGACCTGAGCTTTGAGACACTGCATATATAACAGCAATATTGTATTAACTCTATAGTATCAGTAATTTAAATGGAAGCATAAGTACTTTTTATTTAATTTTTTTAAGAGTGCATTCTTAAACATTTAGGCTGCCTAATTAAGCAGAAACTATTAAATATGCATTTCCCAGTCCAGTTAGAGCTACTTCTTCAGTCAGGTTATCACATATGAATTTTACTACAAGTGCATAAAAAATTCTAGATGAAAAAACCAAGATGCCAATAAAATGTCTAAAATGTGCATTAAAAACATACACTGGCTTAATGTGGATACATTATTTGCACATAAAATGCTATAGTCTCACAGAGTTCACGCAATATTGGAATTACATCTCGTCCTCACTGAACTCATAATTACAATTTATAAACTCAGAATTTTTCAGAGAGCTCCGACTTGTACCACCTGACCAGCTTCAAAGGTAGAATAGTAGTTCTGATAATATTTCTGTTTACTATTATCCTGTTGACTATTGTTAATTTCTTAAAGAAAGATTAAACTGAAAATAAATGTAAGACATACATTACAGTTTCATGGAGCTAGCGAATCAGATAACTAATGTCTTGCTAAATAATATGACTGTTACTTGTTGTATTGTAGTTTTGTCTTTTGATTACTCAAATTACGACCATTCATTTTGGCGGTAAAAATATCGTCATAGATATGCAAAATTCATAGTCCGAAGATGTAAAAAGCTCAGAGTACAATGCCCAGTTTTGCAAGAGCAGTCATGCAATTTAGTCTCAGAAATATTTATCCAAAAACATGCTGCTCTGGTCACTTTGAAATTATTTTAAATATTTATTTTAATAATACATTTATTGGTTAAAGGTGGGGTATGTATTTTTTCAAAAACGCTTTAGAAAACTGAGTCGGGCCGAGTACCAAAACAGACTTGTAGCCAATCAGCAGTAAGGGGCGTGTCTACTCATGATGGGGATGAGAGAGAGTGCTCAGTGCACAGGACGGACATTAGCCGAGCGACGACAGAAAGATAGAGATGGCGGATAAAAAAAAAACAAAAGAGGAAAACGTCTGCGGAACAAAAGAAGGCTTACGATAAGGCAAGAAGTAGGGCCCGTGTAAATATCGGATCAGCTTTCCAACACTGGAGAGAACTCAAGGAGATTCCAAAACACATTCGACCTGTATTACCATAGTCACACACATTGCTTTCACTTATTGATGACATCATACCCTCGGCCGGCTGGCACAGCACATTCCGCCATAATCGTTGCCTGGGTTGAGTATGGGGCGGAGCTATCAAAATTAGGGCTGTGTATCACCAGCAATGTCACGATACGATACGTATCACGATACAGGACTGCACTGAATTTCACCTCAGCAGAATTTGGTAAAACAGCTGTTTATTAAACACTGCTTACTATAGTGCCATTTCTAACTATTGGCAGAGCAGGCAGCTGACCTCTGCATTATGAAGGG
>NW_015542362.1:1249758-1255418 GCF_001515605.1 Sinocyclocheilus anshuiensis | reverse complement strand
AATCATATTTACATTGCTGGTAGGTTATCATTGCACAAATTAACAAACTCTACTTTTAAAAAATAAAAATTTGAAGAGTTCTAAACTAATGCGCTGTCTTCACTGTATCTAACGCACACACACACACTCAGTCAATCACACAGATCACGATGTCACTCAAACATTCAGGAACAAACTTTTTAGCGCTGCCCCACAGTTTTATCAACTAAATAGCTTAATCGCTCAAGAGCTACATTATCTTTCTCAACAAGGAGCTGGTAACATCATTGTTTCTACAGGAATTAAAGCCACAGATTCACTGTTAATAGAGAAACGCGGCAAAACGGTGGTAATTCATACATACACAGCCTCTCTCTCTCTCTCTCTCTCATAAATGAACACTTGATGAATTACACTTTTCTGAGAATAGACTTGAAGTGGAGATCGCTAAACTGCAAGCTTACCAGTTTTTTCACAAAGCAAGCGCGTTTATCCACAGTGGAGAGAGAGAGCGCGTACGCGCACATGGTTGCCAGTTTGACAAAGATAAGTAGCACACAGATATTTACGTATTGCGCAAGTGTGAAGCTCTGTTTCGGGGATTGTGTCTCTTCATATCAGGCAACCCCGGTTGTGTTCCTCTGCGGCCAGATTAAACCTTGTTGTATTCTATATATTAGTGGTCGACCGATATTGGTTTTTTGACAGCCGATGCCGATATCTTGGAAAGCAGGGTGGCCGATGACCGGTATAAAGCCGATATAATTGTATTTATTTTAATTAATATTTAAGAAATTTGAAATCATTTGAAAATGGATTAAAAAATTAATTTGTAGAATAAACCTACTTAGTCATATTTGCCGCGCGCACCTAAGCGAACTTGCGGACTCGTCGAGTATAAATCAGCCTTGAGCGTGTGTGCGTTAGATACAGTGAAGACAGCGCGTTAGTTTAGAACTCTTCTAATTTTTTTTTTTAATTGTTGAGAGTGTGTTCATTTGTGCAATGATAACCTACCATCAATGTAAATTATTTTTTAAATATATT
This sequence comes from Sinocyclocheilus anshuiensis, assembly GCF_001515605.1. NCBI lineage: Eukaryota > Metazoa > Chordata > Actinopteri > Cypriniformes > Cyprinidae > Sinocyclocheilus > Sinocyclocheilus anshuiensis. Next base: position 1,254,392 of record NW_015542362.1, on the reverse strand, counting down.
AGAATGAGTACATAACAATATAAATTTATTAGAACAAGTACATCACTATTTGTGGTCATAAAAACAATATGCAAACAATCAGATGTAAACATGAAACATATGCCATTACCTATATTGTACTGTGGTACAGTTATGGAGGCCCTTCATAATGCAGAGGTCAACTGCCTGCTCTGCCAATAGTTAGAAATGGCACTATAGTGTTTAATAAACAGCTGTTTTACTAAATTCTGCTGAGGTGAAATTCAGTGCAGTCATGTATCGTGATACGTATCGTATCGTGGCATCTGTATCGTAATACGTATCGTATCGTGACTTTGCTGGTGATACACAGCCCTACAATGGGATTTTCAATTTCAATAGAAAATGACATGAATATGACAGCGGGCAAATGCATAATGCGAAGCATAATTTGAAATCACGAATTTAATGTTTAAAGCATTCAATTTGCACAGACCGAAAGTCACGCAGAGAACACGCGATCATGCAGGTCACATGCACACTTCACAAGATCTCACAACTGGATTCGACTAAGTTTGCAAGGTTTGTGAAATTAAATTTTCATTAGACATTTAAAGATGTATTTAAATGATGTAAATGCATATTTGCTGAATGCTGACGGCAAACGAGAAAGTATTATAATGTTTGCCTTTCTATTACTAATAATATAAAAGCAATCGTTATAATACTTTTTGTATACATTTTAATTCCTTTGTTTAACAGTTCTATCAGATTATTAGACAGACTTCTATCCATATTAGACAGAACGGTTAACGACGACAGCGAACAAGAGAGAGAATGTGAGCACTGTGTGCTCAGGCGCTGCTGTTCTCGCCACCGTAAAAAAAGCCTGGCACGCCGTCAAAATAAAAGTCCCGCCTGGAATGCATCGGCCAAACAGAAAAACTTATCAGTCGATGCCGATATTTGAAAAATGTCAAATATCGGCCGATATATATATAGTTAACGTGCATGTTATAATCAGCCCAGAAGTTTCGTCTGAATTGCATGCGTTTCTACTTTCACATGCAAATGACTTGTTGCACTTATGAATATGATAACTTTCCGGCATCAATTCTAGTAGGGTAAAACGTAATTATGCTTTCGAAACAGTCTGTTTTGCCCTGCGATTAGCTGAAGCTGTGAGTGAACAAGAAGCGGCTGCAGAGTGTGAGTTGCTCCATCTCTCACGCAGCCAGAGAGATTCTCCGGTGTACTGCAACAACGCTTAGCTGCCCGCAGATGCACCCTGCCTATAAATCGGCCTAATTTGCAGCACAATCGGCCGGCCGATCAATCAGTCGACCTCTAATTAATATACTGTATAATACATAATATATTTATTAATTTAATAATATATGTAGTAATAATAATAATAATATAATCAAAATTTGATGTAAATTTAAAGGTGCAATGTGTAATATTTACATCGATCTATTGACAGAAATGCAATATAATATACATAACTATGTTTTCAGAGGTGTATAAAGACCTTACTTAATGAACCGTTATGTTTTTATTACCTTAGATTGAGCACGCTGCCTTCATTAGCTGAAGCTCTGTGTGAACAAGAAGCGGCTGCAGAGTGTGAGTTGCTCCATCTCTCACGCAGCCAGAGAGATTCTCCGGTGTACTGCAACAACGCTTAGCTGCCCGCAGATGCACCCTGCCTATAAATCGGCCTAATTTGCAGCACAATCGGCCGGCCGATCAATCAGTCGACCTCTAATTAATATACTGTATAATACATAATATATTTATTAATTTAATAATATATGTAGTAATAATAATAATAATATAATCAAAATTTGATGTAAATTTAAAGGTGCAATGTGTAATATTTACATCGATCTATTGACAGAAATGCAATATAATATACATAACTATGTTTTCAGAGGTGTATAAAGACCTTACTTAATGAACCGTTATGTTTTTATTACCTTAGATTGAGCAATTTATAGCTACATACACCGCGGGTCCCCTTACATGGAAGTCACCACCATGTTTCTACAGTAGCCCTAAACGGACAAACTGCTCTACACAGCACGTTTTGTCACTTTGTTGTTCTTGCGAATAAAACACTGAAACAATGATGAACAAGTACATTAATATTCGCAATAACATCGATTTATTAAATAATTAAGTAAATATAATTCCTTAATTTACCTTTGTAAAGAAATCTCATTGCTCTCTGCTGTCTTTACCGACGACATCTTAGTCCTGTATCGGCCACCGTATCTTCTCTAAAGGGAGGGGTGAGCGGGGGACTGAGCCGTTGGTTGCAATTCGCAACCTCACCGCTAGATGCCGCTAAAATTTACACACTGCACCTTTAAACTAAAATGTACAGCTTGGATGGAAACAGCTTTTGAGATGCCGTACTTGACAAAAGCAAAGCAAACTGCACAAGAGAAACTAAAAACGCATATTTGGTCTTTCTAGTTTCAATTGCGATCAAATTAAATCATGACGCAACATTGATACTAATCTCAAAATGTTCTCGTTTACAATGCTTCTGAGCGTCACACACTGTGATCATAAAAGTGGATTCCCAGAGTAACTAAGAAAAGGTAAGTGCTTCACACCGCAGCCTTCAAATAGACTTTCTGACAGTCTTTCACTAAAACAGACAATCACACTTCTACGTTATCCCTTACAAACACACACCTGCATGGCTCCATGCTGAGATGTGTGTATCGGTGCATGAAATGAGGTGCAGCAGGGAGAATCGAATCTGATAGAAGAGGTGGAAGAAAACCGTGGCCCAGTGATGTCACTGCAGTGCAGCAAATGAAGAGGCTATGCGCGATGAGGTCACCCATCCTCACTCCGTCTGTGTCAAAGTCTTATTGTTAGACTGACAGACAACGAAACCCTTTGGAAACATCCATACCAGGCTGAGCCTACCACCAGTTGGGAGATGACAGAGGCTCAAAACATCCTTGGATTTGCAACGCACACATCGCCGCCATAATTGGCCGGCAGAGACTGGTTTGGATTTAAAACCAGCTCTTTGCAAGAATGAAAAATGAGCAAAATTACAAATTAAAGTGCTTTTGATTCAAAGCATGATTATTCTCTGCAGACCCCGCTTACAAATTAATCAGGATTGAGCCTTGATGAGGCACAGGAAGTTTGGCAGGAAGCCTTTCTTGTGTGTGTGTGTGTGTGTGTGTGTGTGTATATGAGGAAGTAAATTGACCAGGTGGCCTGACAGTCTGTCCAGCTGTCAGCCAGAAGACCATAGCTGGTGCTCACCTCTGAACAGTCACAGCTGCCATGCTAATTACCCGTTCCAACCATACTAATCACTGACTCCAGGTCAGTCCTGCATGACCCCCTACTTCCAGGAGAATTGGCCCATAATGCACTAACCGTGGAGTGGGAACTGACATTTCAAAGTATTGCAATGGTTTATTGCACAAAAGTCTGTCAAAAATCAATATTTTTAGTTCAATAAGTGTTTTTGGGAAAATAGACTGACCAGCAGTCAGTGCAAGTCTGCTGAGTTTTTGTGCTACAATAAACATGCTGAAACTATAGTACACATCATTGCGTACCAACTCTTTACACTAGTTTTATTGCTCTACAATGAAGTAAAGTAGCAATTCAGTACTTCTTGGGCAAAGTAGTGAAGTCCAATGAAGATGAATGAGAAGCTAGTTCCTAAAACATTGCAATTTCACAGTTCTAATCACAACAACACAAAATTAAAATATTAATGTATCATGACCCAGACGTCAGCTATAGAATGAGCATTTGAGCTTCTATCACGCCAGATTTATTGTCATTGTATTAAAAGCAAAAACCGTCCTAAGATTCAAATTCTGAATCTGAAGGGACCACAAAACGGGTTTCAGAATAGTAATTAGGTAACAATGTAACCACTAGGCAATTTTTGTTGTGTGGTGTTTAGCCATGTTTACTGACAAGATGGAACTACAGTGGAAGAGCACGAAAAGGTTTATTACATCAATAAACAAAATATCAAAAGGATAGTGGTTTCTTTTTTGGAAAAGCTGATCACTCAGATTAGAGGACAGCCAGACCTGTTGAGATTTTTCTCTATGCTCAAAAACAAATGCTAACCTCAATAACCTGCAGATAAGAACAGCAAACCATTTTGAATTTAATGAGCGCACAGAGTCTTTTATCGGCTAACCGCTTCAGCTAGCTTGAAGGAGAACGGCAAAGAGAATTCTTCTCCAAATAAACGTCTGTGCTCCCTCTGTCTGGGGAAGCTGGGACCGCTATTAAAAATAGCTGGGTTCCTTTTTGAGAGCTTGTTTGCTATGTCTGTATCTCTTCCTCCATTTCCTTCCCAGCTGTGTGATGATGGCCTTGTTTCTGTGATTGCGAAGTGCTGGAAAAGGAAATTATGCTTATCTGAGGTCGGTTTGGTGGATGGTCAGATATGGTGAGACGAGCGCTCTGGGAACATAAATGTGATGACGGTGACATTTTTGTAAAAGAGCCTATAAGGGATTCCTGAACAGTGAGTTCAGTGACAACAGTTCTGTGGAATACTTTGTTATATTTATTAGGGATACACCGATACCACTTTTTCCAGTACTCGCCCGATACCGATACTTTTATTTTTGGTACTTGCCGATACCGAGTACCGATATTTTTATTTC
>NW_015542362.1:1248170-1249703 GCF_001515605.1 Sinocyclocheilus anshuiensis | reverse complement strand
GTGTATGCCTAAGGTTGAAAATAAATGATGTTTATAGTGAATGCCCCTATGAATGGTTTTCGTTTTAATCCAAATGATGCGCGTGCGAAGTGAGTGAACATCAAAGATTACACAACAGAATTGCGCGCGCGCTCTCTCTCTCTCTCTCTTTCTTGCTCTCCCTACCGTTAAGTAACTTGTGCATTGTTTTACTTACTTGTTTTTGACACATCCGACCGAACTACAAACTTTCCAGTGATGTCTGTGAGAAAGATATATTCACTCGACAAGCTCGCGCATCTGCGCCGCCGCGCGCTCAATCCACTCAGCGTGCTTTGTTTATCAGCTCGCGCACATCAGCTATACAGGCGTTAATACTGAATGTTTAACATTATATTCATTGCATACATATACTTCGTAGACATCCTTAATCTCTTATAACTCCATTCTGCTGTCTGTTGTTCTGTTGTCAGCGTTTCTTTGTCTGAATATGGCGCTTATCACATGCTGTGTGGTATCGGCATTTGGTATCGGGGCATTTTAACGAGTACAAGTACGAGTACAGGAGCTCAGTATCGGGCCCGATACAGGTGCATCCCTAATATTTATACTTAATAAATTTATATATTTATACTTAATATTTGCCATTCCTCACATATCATTCCCATATTTCTCCCTCTCTCTCTCTTTTTCTCTCTTTTTCACCAGCACAGATTTGCAACTAATCAGCAACTTGGGAGCACAGCTTGAAAAATTCTGTAAAGCTCTAGTCTATAATAAAAAGCACAAAAGAAAGATCAGTCCACACTCTATTTCTCACACAGTCAGAGAAAATGTTAAGGCAATGAAAACTAGAAAAATCTAATTCGAGTCTTTAAGCATGACTGCTGATGCATTAATGTTGGTATAACTCTTTAGTATAGGGACTAATTCTCACTATTAACTAGTTGCTTATTAGCATGTCTATTATTAACAAATTGGTTTATTGGTACTTATAAAGCACATATTCTGCATGACCATATTCTACATCCCTAATCCTACCCAATATCTAAACTTAACTACCTTACTAATTAATAAGCAGTTCGGAGTTTAGGCAAAAGTTGTAGTTAATGGTTTGTTAATAGCGAGAATTGGACCCTAAAATAAAGTGTGACCTACTGTCCAAAATGGCATAGAAATGGCAACTAGTTGTTTAGTGAGATATATATATATATATATATATATATACACAGTGCCTGAAGTGGAAAAAAAAAAAAGAAGTGCCGGTACTCACCCCCCAGCCATTTATTTATTTATATTAAATAAATAAGTACTTTTTAATAATTCACAATGTATGTATAGTGCCACAATTAGTGGTTGACTGATATTGGTTTTTTGACAGCCGATGCAGATATCTTGGAAAGCAGGGTGGCCGATAGGCATGGGCCGGTATGAGATTTTGACGGTATGATAACCTTAAGCAAAAGTATCACAGTTTCATGGTATCACGGTGTTGTCGTTACAGCTCTAAAATGTGTTATTTTTAAATGACTGGGCAAAAAAAAAAAAAAAAAA
>NW_015542362.1:1246401-1247750 GCF_001515605.1 Sinocyclocheilus anshuiensis | reverse complement strand
TTTATATCATTTCATATCATTTAGTTATATAATTTCATATACATAATTTGATTTAATAATAAATTTGCCAATGTGAAGCAAAAACAATGTTCTGACTAGCTTTGTGAAATTATACTAAATGCCTGAAGGAAACAAAAAGCAGAAGCTCTGAATGAGACGCACATTCACTCTCTGACTAGGGCTGTCACGATTATGAAATTTGGCTGACGATTAATTGTCTAAAAATAGTCACGGTTATTGCGATTAATTGTCTGTTTTAGGGTTTTGGCGATTATGCCGATTATCACGATTAATTGTCTGTTTTTATTTCTTTCATTATGTAATTGATTAATTTAAGGGTTCAGTAAATAATTATGATGTTATCTTTTAATCTTTGAGTTATTATTTTGCAGTGTAAGATTACAGAGTATTCCAAATTCTAAGAATTGGCCGATACCGATCCAACACCAGCGCTATTTTTTTCTACACCACTACAGAATATCAATACTGTGTTTGTGGAACTAATGGTCAGTTAACGCAATCCACTAAATACTCACTTCCTCATTACAGAGAAAAACTACATTTGAATAAAAATACATAAGCTATGAAATTAAACTAGCTGACTGTATAATTTAGCAGCAAAAACAATATATTGAAAAAAAATAGTTGGTGCACATTGTACAATTTAAACATGTTTATTCTGTTAACTATTTGTATTCTTACAAAATACATTCATGAATATAAGATAGAAATCATGAGAAAAAGAAAGGCTTCTAATAATCTTTCTGTTTGTGATAATTCCTTCCTTCCTTAAACTTAAAGTATTATAATGGGAATATATCATCTTGGAGAGAGAGTTTTATGCTGACTGTCATAACTGAACGTGACGTGCTGTTTGAATGAGGAGCAGAGAATGACTGACAGCTGCAGCAGAAGGAAGATGAGTTTCTGTAAACCTAAATTCTGTCCCTCACATTAAGATATGGAATGGCTTCAGATGATATAGCTGGGCTCCAGACTGCGACCATTTTTTCTGCCTGTGCGACTAAATTTTGTGTGCGGTCGCACTGGTGTGACCACCGTGTTGGTCAACTCATAAGCGCTTCAGTTTCTGTTGCATATGAGAAACATCAAAGGGCAAACGAAACTGAAAGCATAACAGCGCTTAGAGAGTATACCTTCTCAGCTACAGCAAAAATGACGCGCATATTGAGGAAACGATGGACGGTTTTCAAGCAAAAGTCAAGTAAAAGACCGCTTCTTAAACCAGAGAAGGTGAACATGCTGGTATTCTTGTGGGGGGAAAACAACATGCAAGCACTGTCCCCGTTAGTTTTACTTTTCTTTTTGTTTTCATTTTTGAAAAACTT
>NW_015542362.1:1243368-1246203 GCF_001515605.1 Sinocyclocheilus anshuiensis | reverse complement strand
ACTCATAAGCGCTGCAATTTCTGTTGCATATGAGAAACATCAAACGGCAAACGAAACTGAAAACATAACGAAACAGCACTTAGAGAGTATACTCGCCGCTTCAGGACGAGCGCGAAGGTGCGCGAAGCAAAAATGAGGCGCATATTGAGGAAACGATGGATGGTTTTCAAGCAGAAGTCAAGTTGTCTCGTATAAAAAGCACAATAATCGCGGTTGTCTGAAACAACCAATCAAATAATCGCGATTAGACGGTTATTTAATTATCACGACAGGCCTATCTCTGACAGCAGGAGGCGCTTTTGGAACACCAAATACGGCGTTTCCTTGCTGTAAACAAGGCAGCGCTGCGCTGAAACACTGCTTTAATATAAACTATACAGAGACGAGATTAAAAGAAAATACCACGTAAACATTCCCCTCAGAAACACATTCATATAAACCCCCAAATAAATATTGAGGATTTTCTTCCAATAGTTTGTGCATCATGAACAGTGAGTGATCTGCCTGCTACAGTATTTTTCTCTGTGCGTCCGTCTTCAACGGCTCTGGCCTGTGTTAACGGGCGTTTACAGACTTCATATTTTTCACATAAATTACATTTTGTTCAAGTCCAGAACAGAGACGAGTTGCTTGCAATAAGACAAAAAACGTCCGGTTGCCGATCGCGTAAGTTCCAGGGGAAGCTCCTTAAGTTTGGCCATCCTACACACACTATGACAGTGACTGACTGCTCGCTCGCACCAACAGGAGGAGGGGTCGTGTTACTCTCTACACTGCACTCAACCTGAGGGATTCCTACACTTTCAGTCTTTGAGGAGACATGAAAAACAGCGCATACCGCAGGAACGGTATAATGGAAAATATTAGCGGTTTGTTTTGAAACCGTGGTATACCTTGAAACCGGTAATCGGCCCATGCCTAGTGGCCGATGGCCGATATAAAGCCGATATAATTATATTTATTTTAATTTGAAATCATTTGAAAATGGATTAAAAAATACATTTGTAAAATAAACATACTTATACTTTAGATGACAAAGTATTTTCCACAAATAAATATTTAAGAAAAATTTGTGTGCATTGGGAATCATAATATTTTTTCAAATAAAGTCAAGGTAACACTCATTTTGCATACAGCACACAATGAAAATGACATGAATATGACAGTGGGCAAATAGATAAAGGGCAGCATATATTTAAAATAACTAATTTAATGTTTAAAGCATTAATTTGCACGGACCGAAAGTCACGCACGCATGAGAACACGCGATCATGCAGGTCACATGCACACTTCACAAGATCTCACAACTGGATTCGACTAAGTTTGCAAGGTTTGTGAAATTAAATTTTCATTAGCCATTCAAAGATTTGTTTAAATGATGTAAATGCGTATTTGCTGAATGCTGACGGCAAACGAGAAAGTATTATAATGTTTGCCTTTCTATTACTAATAATATAAAAGCAATCGTTATAATACTTTTTTGTATACATTTTAATTCATTTGTTTAACAGTTCTATCGGATTATTAGACAGACTTCTATCCGTATTAGACAGAACTGTTAACGACAACGGCGAACAAGAGGGAAAATGTGAGCACTATGTGCTCAGGCGCTGCCGTTCTCAGCGCCATCAAAATAAAAGTCAAGCGCGCGGTCAAAATAAAAGTCCCGCCTCGAACACATCGGCCAAACAGAAAAACTTATCGGCCAGTGCCGATATTTGAAAAATGCCAAATATAGGCCAATATATTGGCCTTGGCGATATATCGGTCGACCACTAGCCACAATCAATCAATAATTAAATAAAAGTTTTCAATACAAATTAGCACAAGTCAATCTGCGATACCAAACAGGACCACAGGGAGACGCCAAAGACCACTAAACCTACTATATGGATCCATTCAGACTCGCTAAACCTCTGACCACCTTTAGCCATCATCTATTATAATACACTCTTGCTTTTAAGCCAAATACACGTTGAACAGAATAATTTAATGACATCTGGACGTAAGTCACTATTCTCTCCACAATCTCTGATGAAATCAGCCATGTTTTCTCTGCATTAGCGCTGTTTTGAACTTACTGTCTGAATTCATTTACTGGATCCTTGGACTTTCCAGGAGTTTACCGGTTTAAAATGATGTGATCGCAAAAGGTTTAATTTTTTTTTAATTTTTAAGGTATTGTTTTCGTTATAAACTACTGATTCAAATTAGTAATCAACAATAAATCATTTTTTAATTAATTAATTAATTAATTATACTACTCTACGCGCCTCCCCTGACATGCTCTGGCACCCCACACATGAGGTAGACCTATTCCACTTGAATTCGCTCACGTGATTGGTCGAGATAAGAGGTGATCCCGCCTGGGTAGTGTGATTTATATAGTGTCATTTCTAATTACACAGACACTGACGCTTTTACTCAGAGTACCGGCAACATGTCAGAAGTGGCGGTACGCACAAAAAAGTGCAGGTACTCTAAAGACTAAAATATAGAAGTGCCGGTACTGCGTACCAGTGCATACCGGCCCACTTCAAGCACTGTGTATGTATATATGTATATATGTATGTATATATGTATATGTGTATATATGTATATATATATATGTGTGTGTATATATGTGTGTGTGTGTGTGTGTGTGTGTGTGTGTGTATATATATATATATATATATATATATATAGGGCTGGGTATCGTTCAAAAAAGTTCGATATCGATATCGATACCTTGACTTCGATACCGGTTCCTGAACGATACTTTTTTCGATACCAATTTTATGAAATAAATTTTAACAAGATTACATTATCTAAAAAAAAAAAACTTTGGTTTTATTT
>NW_015542362.1:1240743-1241697 GCF_001515605.1 Sinocyclocheilus anshuiensis | reverse complement strand
CTCTGACTCAGAGGTAATAACATATTTAATTTCAGCAACATTACATGGCCAAAACACACATTAGACGGCAATCGGAAGTTATTACAAACACTCGATGGTGGTTTAAAGTGAGTTTTGAGTAGAAGTGGAATATAAATCTTATTTATTGTCTTATGTAGCATGATGCTACAGTTTGGGCCACATGCCACATAACACGCGCTTTCGGTCATGTAGTATGAACGGACATCTGCATATGATCGGAACAGCTCCCGCGCGCTTTCTTGTGTAAATATGAACAAATGATAAACCTATACTCTATTATGGTTAAATTTTGCAATTAATCCATGGATCACATGCGTGCCGAACTGTGGGGCTTGGTCCGTACGGATCACGGATCAACTACGATCCGTTTAACCACTACTAGTAGGTGTGTTTGACTTGACGCGGACCGACTGTGCAGACCGATCAGTGTATTACAGTACCATGAGAGCTAAAGAGAGCAGACTGCTCCGTGCGCTTTCAAATTGCTCTATTCTTTTTAGCGAACGAGAAGAGCCGACTCCCGTCGGGGAGAGCCAAATCTTCAGCCGGAGCCTTCAATTTTAGACCAATTTAGCAATTGTGAATGGTTTGTGGCTAAACTCTGCAGGACACCGGCCCTCAAGGACCGAGTTTGGGCACCCCTGATTTAAATGTTCCCTTGGTACACAGAGCGACGGGGGAGCCGGATTTAAACGCAAGCACGTTGGTTAAGGTAGGAAGACACTGCATTGTTGCAACATCGGTCCCCCTCAGAGAGAGTCTTCTCAAAAACAGGACAAATAATCACAGAGAGGAGAAATCGCATCAGCGCATCCAAGCTGAGGCATCTGATATTTCTGAATGCCAAACTGCACTAAAGACTAGTGTCTTAATGTTAAGACTTTTGCCTTTATTTATTTGTTTGCTGTGGTTCTGTGTTCAATTGTTCAATTA
>NW_015542362.1:1234486-1236711 GCF_001515605.1 Sinocyclocheilus anshuiensis | reverse complement strand
CATTATTTCATACACAACATAATCGTGAGATGCAAGAAACATAGACATATGGCAAGAAATCTGTAGACGCGCCCATAACAACAAAAGACAATACTTTATTGAACCTTTTCTGATAAGAAGTGTGCGCTGCAAACGCGAGCATTTTTGACGATAGTTTCTGTCCAGTCTGCTCGTTTTATCACGTTTAACCACAGCTGTCATCGTTTTTTTGTCTGGCAGTGGCAGCAGATATGCGATCAAATTTCTAATTTGAGGCTATTACGTCGATTTTGGCACCCAACATCACAACAAGATATTTTAAGCTCCTTATGTAGCCGAATCTGCGCTGATTTGAATGGGCCGCCTCCAGTTTCCCCTTTGTTTTGCTGGCTCCAGCTAGCGCTGTGACGTCGCTGACCCTAGTTACCTGTGGTTGGCCTGGCCGTGTGTCACTCAGCAGAGCTGTAAAAATATATTAAGATGGGTTTTGGTACTTATACCGCAAATACATATTCTTAAGGACATCAAAACCTAAAATATGGGACCTTTAAGACTTTTGCCTTTATTTATTTGTTTGCTGTGGTTCTGTGTTCAATTGTTCAATTAAAGTTTTATTAAAATGTTAAATAATAGTATGTGTATTTTTTTGTAACAAAAAAAAAATAGCATAAAAAGTTACAACATCTGTCCCTCAGAGTCTTCTCAAAAACAGGATAAATAATCAGTGGAGAAATCGCATCAGCACATCCAAGCTGAGGCATCTGATATTTCTGAATGCCAAACTGCACTAAAAACTAGTGTCTTAATGTTAAGACTTTTGCCTTTATTTATTTGTTTGCTGTGGTTCTGTTTTCAATTGTTCAATTAAAGTTTTATTAAAATGTCAAATAATAGTACGTGTATTTTTTTTTTGGTAAAAAAAAAAAAAAATGCATAAAAATAAGACTTGTATGAAAACACTGAATAAAAAAAAAAATGCTTACCAACACACAAACCATTCACAACTGCTAAATTGGGCTAAAATAGAAGGCTCAGAGTGATACTAAATAAAGAGCCATTTGGGAGCCGTAAGAGCCGGCTCTTCTAAGGGAGCCGAGCCAAAAGAGCCAAATTTTTGAAAAGAGCCGAACTTCCGATCACTATTTCAATGGCTCTCGGTCATACCGACGTCATTACCTGAGCAGTCGTAGGTTGCGCATTTATTGGATGGACGGAGTGAAAAAATGTAAAAATGACACAAAAATGCATACGCACAGTTCAATTGAAAGATAAATGTGTTTTAACAATGTCGTTCAACCGAATGTAAAGAGTGATACTAAATAAAGAGCCATTTGGGAGCTGTAAGAGCCGGCTCTTCTAAGGGAGCCGAGCCAAAAGAGCCAAATTTTTGAAAAGAGCCGAACTTCCGATCACTATTTCAATGGCTCTCGGTCATACCGACGTCATTGCATGAAAGTATAGCGTTCGGTGCTATAGCAAACAGACATCGGCGCGTTTTTTTTCAGGATCATCATTCGCCGATGGAGAGGAAAAGTTAAATACTAAAGCATTTTATTTTATGAAAATGAGATAAAGAAGTTTTCGCACTGTAAGAGAAGTGATCTCGCACTCAAAGAACTTAAGACATGCCAGGAAATGCATAATATGGACAAAGGCATCTATCGGCGCATTTATTGGATGGACGGAGTGAAAAAATGTAAAAATGACACAAAAATGCATACGCACAGTTCAATTGAAAGATAAATGTGTTTTAACAATGTCGTTCAACCGAATGTAAGAAGGAAACTGTTAAAATAACCACAGCATTAACAACAACCTTGAAATAAGAACGCGAGGTTTATCTGATAATCAGATGCAGATCAGAAAGTAGCGTTTGTTGCTATAGCAAACAGACATCGGGCGCGTTTTCTTTCAGAATCATCATTCGCTGATGCTGATTATTGTCCAGCAGTGTATTTGATTTCTTATAGCAAATTCAAAGTAAGACAAGAAAATAATTCCTTGTAAAAAAATTAATTATATATATATATATATATATATTTATTTATTTTTTTATGCAGTGCTAATTGACATCATTTATTACAGTACAGAAACTATAAAGTATATTTTCTACCTAATTCTGTGCAAAAAATTGAAATAATTGTTTGTAAACAATCATAAAATTGCCATTAGGAAAATATTATAGATTACAAATGATTGATTATTGTCCAGCAGTGTATTTGATTTCTTATAGCAAATTCAAAGTA
>NW_015542362.1:1232829-1234393 GCF_001515605.1 Sinocyclocheilus anshuiensis | reverse complement strand
GATCACTAATATAATTCATAGAAAGATGGCAAAATTGAAATGTATTAAACATTCTTAATAAAAACAGAGAAATACATTCCATTAATATCTGTAAAATAAGAAACCAAGTGTAATATTCTAGAACTTAATATGTCCTCCATAACTCTAAGTACACTGCTCTGACACTTCTTGGCACTGAGTGTACAAGTTCATGACAAATTTTCACATCTGTGCTGTTTAACTCCTGGAGGACGACCTCCTTAAATGCTCTGATCTTTAATGGGGAGTGTTGCTCAGCTCGTCTCTACAGAATCTCTCACAGCAGCTCAAGAGTGTTAAGATTGAGTGAAATACATGTCCACTGAAGGATTTTCACCTCAGGAGAATGAATATCTTCATTGTCATGTTAAAAAAAATGCCCAACAATGCAGGGAATGAGAAGAGCTTCAGTTTCAGGCTTTTGCATTACATCACACAGTATTGTGTGAATTCATGCCAGCGTTGATAAAGTACAACTCCCTCACACCTTCAGCACTCATACATCAGCATAGCATAAATATGGGCCTTGGAAAAAGCTAAATGAGTTTATTGTGCTTTGGCTACAGTCGGTAGTTCTGGTGTGGATAAACAACCATGCATGTCACTTCTGCATGCTGCATCTTACACTGTGAGATAAAGTGTCACTCTCTCACCGGCTCTGAGACACTTTCACAGTGATTCTCCTGCTCTTTTTCTAGCAAAAACTCACTCATCACTAAATGAAATCTTAAAGTGAAGACCTGATTATTTCAAGGGGCCATTGTTTTTGAATTTCTGTGTTACTTTGGCTATATTTTCAGACTTAAAACAATAATTTGGTATTCCTCTTGTACCATTGTCCTCTATTATGCTAAGAAATAAATCTCCAGACAGTTCTCTCTCAAGTGGTTTCATTGTTGTCAGCATTAATTCGGAGTATGATTCAGTGGGCCATAGAACACTTCATTATCAAGAAATTACTTACCTTTAACAGTTTTGGTTCAACATACTTACCTGTTGATCAATACTTTCCTTAACCTTACACCAGAATTATTATTTTTTTTTTAGTTTTATTTAGTAACTTTCAGGAGGGTGTACACATTTTTGCAACACAACATTTTATCACTTTGACAAGAAAATGGTATTTTCTTGAATAATTTTAACATTCTTCTTTGGTAACTGATCAAGCAGACTTGCTGGAATATTATATCTCTAAAAAACCGTAACATGTCTTCTAAGCAAAGAGTAATGGCTGAATTTGTTAAGTTTCAGAGGGGGTTATATATACATATACATATATATACATACATATATATACATACACATATATACATACACATACATACATACACATACACATATATACATACACATACATACATACACATACATACATATATATATATATATACATATATATATATATATACATATATACATATACATATATATACATACATATATACATACATACATACATATACATACATACATATATACACACACATATATACATACACATATATACATACATACATATACATACATACATATACATACATACATA
>NW_015542362.1:1230609-1232774 GCF_001515605.1 Sinocyclocheilus anshuiensis | reverse complement strand
GAACGCAAAAGCACTACACAATAATAAATGTCAGCAACATCCACTCATGTAAATAAATAAATACATACATATATATGCACGTTCTGGGAAGTAACAATGGTAATATTGTGTATATTTCCTAATCCTGGAGGGCCACAGTCCTGCAGAATTTAGCTCCAGCTCTAATCAAACACACCTGAGCCAGCTAGGTAAGTTCTTCAGGAGCACTTGAAAATCACAGGCAGGTATGTTAAAACAGGTTGTATATATATACAGTATATATATATATATATAAAATAATAATACATTCATAGGCCTACATAAAATTATTGTATTTGACATTTCTGTCACTTCTGAAATGATGGCTACACCTCTGGTGTGACAAAATGTTAGCATATACATAATACTTTTAAAGCTCTTTTTTTAAAATCTTGGCTTACATACATTTCTACATATGCCATGTCATGCCATAGCATCATTAATTATTATTTTATGTTTGATGCTTTAAAGAGAATTCATTTAAAGACAACTTCTCTGAGAGGGTTTTGGCTTATGGAAAGTTGAATCGCTTAATTTAATTTTGTGTCTAAATCCTAATTTCAATAATTATTCTCAGACTTCAAACGTCCTATTTGGGTCTGTCTGTTTTTGTGAGGATAATGATAGTTTTGTGCAATAAAATTTTATAGTTATGTATCTGAATTTGAGAATATGTAGTTTTGTACATATGGCCATGAGAAAAAAAAAAAGAGCTCTGAGAATTCTCTCCTCTGAGATGCATCATAAATAAAGTCCCAGGTTTTGCAGAGGAGATGTCAGAATAGGAGCCAAGGGCTCTTATAAGGTACAAAACAAGCTATCAAACAGAGCCAAAGGCCCTCAGCAACTATAAACAGGCCACATGAAGGGTACAGAAGCGATGTGTCATGCAGCATGTATAAGCTCTCTTAAAGCGGTGCAGTTGTGTCCTCACACTGAATGATGCTCAACAAACATTGATCAATTGCTTCTCCTTCCTAAAAAACTCCATTACTGAATACTGTACTTCAAATGCATCCTCTTTTATCAGTTTAAGTACCGCAGCTCCTGGGTCTATTTCTCCTTACTTGCTTCTCAAGCAATACTACATCCATCATCCACAAAATTACAATGAGTTCATAAGTAAAAGCTACTTATCTGTGGAGCAGTTTGCTCTTGTGGAGCAGATGGCTGTAAACAGTGGACCAAGCATCCTGAAGAGTAATCTGTATTCTGAAAGGCTGGGTGGTATTTCCCCAGACATGTTTGAGAATGGCTGTTTTGTCTTTGCTGCACAGCATCATTTCAGCTGTCTGGTTCAAAATCAGCAGCACTTCACCTTTAACCCTGACACACTTCAGACTCAGATTGCTGCTAGTTGAATAGTCTCACGATTATTGACTACGGCTGTAAAGTCTGGTTTAGGCATGTCCTAAACTATACATTTGAAATCAATCTGTCTGGTGGGTTTACTGAAAGACTTCAAGAAGTCCCATACAATAATTAGGCAGCTCCTTCGGCTTCTACTAAACAAGTTTGGGGCTGTTTATATTTTTGAGTTTTTGAGTTCATAAGACAGCTAGAGGGAAAGCTATAGAATGGAACAGAATGCAAGGATTTGTGGTTTTTTTTTTTTTTACTATTTTTAACCTTTGCGTCATGAGAATGCAACACTCATAACAAAAATAACAGAAGATGCAATGCAACTGCCAAAGAAACAATAAGAGAATATAAAAAAGATCTAAAATATATATTTCTAAGAACATTATAAAACTACTCGGCTATTTGGAAACTGCTTATTTTTATCAAATTTAAAGCTGCAGTCCGTAACTTTTTTTGGTTATAAATTATCCAAAATCAATATTTGAGCAAGTACATAACCAGCCAGTGTTGAAAACTATCGCCTTACTTTAGCCCATTCACAACGGTTAGCTTATAATGTTTTCTAATTTGATTGGTACGGGTAGTTTGCTTTTTGGGTTAAAAGAATTTCTTAATATGAAATTTGAATGGTATGACAATTAGAGATTAGACTGTGCAGAAATTTAAATCTACATGCTAATACACACTATACTCATAGGCACGGAATGCTGATGTTGTTGTTAACATTAATAATTTGAGAATAAAGTATAACAATAATAATAATTTGCACAGTTTGATGTGATATG
>NW_015542362.1:1225868-1230274 GCF_001515605.1 Sinocyclocheilus anshuiensis | reverse complement strand
ATGCTCAGCACCAGTACCGTTGCTGTGCCGAATTCTGACCCCCGCCAGATTACTACCCCCTAGTATTGGTAGGTTTAGGAGTAGATGTGGGGGAGGGGTTAGGATTAGGGGTGGGGTTAGGATTAGGCAATCAGGTAGCGGCTTCAACAATGGGGGTAATAATTTGGCAGGGGGTCGAAATTGGGCACAACACAGCACAACCCACGCAAGGAAGATAATTCCGCAAACAGCTGCAATTGCAGGTTTTCAAACAGAGATGTCGACAAAGAGGCAAAACTTACAGACTGCAGCTTTAATCCACTTAGGCAGAAAGGAGCTAAACGACCATTAGATGAAATTAATACAGTTTGTTTTTATTCAGTATTTAAGGAGCGTGTAATTCCGAAATAAATTTTTAGCTGTGCTTGAGGATATTTTGCTTACTTCCTACTAATAGTTTGAAATAGCTGTCAAAATTATAATGCTACAAACCTTGCAGTCTTTACCAACTGTTTCTCAGGGAACTGATAAAATCTAGTGCAACCTGACACCCCAAATTTACATTAAAACAGGATAGAATCTGTTGATTATAGACAGCCTTTGTCATTTTTGTGTGAAATATTGATCAAGAGAACCTGTAAATGGCCGTAAAAAGCCGTGTAATTTTTGTATCAATCTGGAAACAGTTCCCCATTTAGTTTATTTGTCAGAATGCAAGACTGAGCACAGATTTCAGTTCAGTACAATAAGGCTCAAGTGTCCCACTCACTGCTTCCGAAGAGGTCAGAGTGCAAAATCTGTTTGTTGACTCAGTAATAATCTCACTGCTGTTTGCACAGAACAGGAAAGTGAATGCAAACTAGACAAAACTAAATAAAAGATAGAACCTTCAAAAGAGAAAAAATGCCATATCAACTTCTTTGTCAGCTATCTAAATTTCCAGTCTGACAGATTGCTATAGCCAAAATGAAAAAGCAATGGATAAACACAGGGCTTAATTCTAAACTACGATAAATAACAGGGATGCACTGATATTAAAAATATGGCTAATACACATTAGGGCTGTGTATCACCAGCAAAGTCACGATACGATACGTATCACGGTACAGAGGCCACGATACGATACGTATCACGATACAGGACTGCACTGAATTTCACCTCAGCAGAATTTAGTAAAACAGCTGTTTATTAAACACTGCATACTATAGTGCCATTTCTAACTATTGGCAGAGCAGGCAGTTGACCTCTGCATTATGAAGGGCCTCCATAACTGTACCACAGTACAATATAGGTAATTGCATATGTTTCATGTTTACATTGTGCACTCCCCACCAGGTACAATATTCTGATTGTTTGCATCTTGTTTTTAAGCCCATAAACAATAATGTACTCATTCTAATAAATTTATATTGTAATGTACTCGTTCTAATATATAAAAAAAAATCACTTACATTGCTGGTAGGTTATCATTGCACAAATTAACACACTCTCTACCATTAAAAAAAAATTGAAGAGTTCTAAACTAACGCGCTGTCTTATCTAACGCACACAAGGTTTATTTACTCGATGCGTCCGCAAGTTCGCTTTTAGGTGCACGCGGCAGGACTTTCCGCGCAGCTCCGCTTCCGAAGATACACGAGTTCAAAGCGACTCTAGCCGAACATGCACATTTGTGCCAGCATTTGTGTGAAACAGAAGCAGTTTGATGTTAAGTGCAGTCACTCACACAGATCACGTTTGGCCGAACTCAGACATTCAGGAACAAACTTTTTAGTGCTGCCCCGCAGTTTTATCAACTAAATAGCTTAATCGCTCAAGAGCTACATTATCTTTCTCAACAAGGAGCTGGTAGCTTCATTGTTTCTAAAGGAATTAAAGCCACAGCTTTACTGTTAATAGAGAAACGCGGCAAAACGGTGGCAATTCATACATACACAGCCTCTCTCTCTCTCTCTGTGTGTCGTAAATGAACAGTTGATGAATCACACTTTTCTGAGAATAGAATATTGAAGTGGAGATCGCTAAACTGCAAGCTAACTGCTGTTTTCAGAAAGCAAGCGCGTTTATCCACAGTGGAGAGAGAGTGCGTGCACAGGGTTGCCAGGTTGACAAAGATAAGTAACATACTTAGCAGATATTTCCGTATTGCGCAAGTGTAAAGCTCTGTTTTGGGGATTACGTCTCTTTATATCAGGCAACCCAGTTGTGTTCCTCTGCGGCCAGAATAAAACTTGTTGTAGCCTATATATGCTCTATTCATTATTTTTTAGAAACCTCGCACTTTTCTACTCAATTTTAAATGTTGTAAAAATTTTAACAAATTAAGTGCGGTCCACTGCTGCACAGTACACGTGCCACAATATCGATACAGGGCCAGCTGTATCGATACTCGTATCGTCAAATCTCTGTGACGATACATCGTCGTATCGATATTTTGAACACAGCACTAATACACATAAGCCAATAATTATTTTAAAGTTATGGCAAATAAACAATAAATAATTGCATACTATTTTGTCTAAATAAAAAATAAAACGAGTCATACAATAAATTAATTTGAGCAACACATCATCATAAATATATAGCATTCAAAGTATTTTTTTTTAGGTTCTCTGAAGGTTACATTTAACAGTGTTACTCAAACATGTTTTGAAGGAGTGACTTTAACTGAATATTACGATGGCAAGAGTAATCTAAATATTAAAAACTGATATTTCCAATATCAACCAATATCAGTAAGCATTAAAAAAAAACATCTAATCTCAGCCAATAACCAATATGCTACCAATGCATCCCTAATACATAATTATGACGTACTGTATGTTGTCTTTATAACACGAAAGCAAAACAACATACGTCAGTCAGGCTTCTGAATTTTCCCAATTCTAAGAACCGGTTTAAGCAAGTAATGCTTCTGGATAATAATACTTCTGTGCTTTGACCAAAAAGAGGAAGTGAACAACACTTGACCTTCAGTAACTCTGTGTTGAGTTACAGTTACGAAAAATATTGTGTTATGCAGTGTTTGCAAGATTAAACCAGAAGCACTGGAGCTGGATGCTCAGCACACTCTGTTGCTAGGCCGCATAACAGGTGGCTGACACAGGAAACAAATCCAGACTAAACATGAAGCTGTGTTCTGCAAACATTGATGAATCAGACACACAAACACACAACAACCCAATCAGACTTTATCATTTTCAAGTAAGTCAGGGGTTTTACAGCATGACAGGTAGGGTTGGGTATCATTTGGGTTTTTTTCAATACCGGTGCCAAATCGATACTTTTAAAACTGTTCCGGTGCCTGAACCGATACTTATTATAAAAAATTAAAAAATAAAATAAAATAAAAATCCCCCAAAAAATGATAGATTGGCCATTAGAATAGAAATAGAATAGAGAGTGCAAATGTTACAGGGTCAAGTTTTTTAATTTAAAAAAAACAAGCAGATAAAATTAGAAGTAGCATTAGAATATAGAGTGCTAGAGTTAGAGGGTCAAATGAAGATGAAAGAGATGTGTTCTCCTCGGATGCTCTCATTTCCCAAGTTGTGCTTTTAAGTCGGAATGTGAAAACAACATGGACACTCGCGTTACTACAAAGATGTTGGATTTGTATTATTAGAGCTTTCCGACTTGAGTTCACATGCATTTTCTCAGTCGGGAAATTATTTTTCACGTACGGTGCCAGTGATGATGCTTCTTACATCCGTTTCGGAGAACCAGAGGACAAATATTTCAATCGATCGCTAAGTCCCGTTCACACTGCCAGCGACTTTTTCGCTGTATGTCACTAGACTCGGTGATGTGAAGACGCTTGTGGGCATTCCTACTGCTGTAGCTCTAATGTTATTGGTAGACTGCACGTCTGGACATATAAAATGCAATCACAAACTGTATATTGCCGGTAAAACTAAGATATCATTCTATTGTGACTAGGAATTAGACTTAAAATAAAGTATTCTGCTGTTGGAGAGTGTCGTTATATAAACCAGTGTTTCCCAACCTTTTTTTAGTCGCGGCACCCTTTGGAAATTTTAACAAACTTGTGGCACCCTACAAAATTAATTTTGTCACAATATTTGAATTTCTAACTTCGATATGATACTTTGAAAAGTGTAGATATTCGGTACAACAGGGAAGAACTGCAGAATATAATGTCATACAGATATTTTTTATATTATTAAAAAATTGTGTCTATCAAATGGTGGCAATCAGTAGGCTAATTTCTAATGAAGAGACCAATTTATTTCACAGATTTTAATGTAGGCTTTCGTCATTTTTTATATCCATGTATGTGGTTACAGTAAAATCATATAAAACAGTGAAATCGCTCAGGAAATCTGTCCTCTCTTGCCTGCACTCGAGACGGTGATGTGTAAGCGCCACTGACAGATTCTTCACTCCTATTGGTTGTCGCTCGCGAA
>NW_015542362.1:1195157-1225650 GCF_001515605.1 Sinocyclocheilus anshuiensis | reverse complement strand
TCATTTGCATAAAGTTAAACATTTCTTAACTTTTGTCACTTGACTCGCATCGCTTGACACGCCCACATTCTGTCGCCAACGGTCACTGTCGCTTGTGTCGCCGGAAGTCGCCAGCTCTCCATTGAAAATTAATGGAAGCATGTCACTTTGTCGCTGGCAGTGTGAACGGGGCTTCAAGCCCCGTTCACACTGCCAGCGACTTTTTTGCTGCTTGTCGCTTGTGGCTCGCAATTGAGGTCGCTAGTGGGCGTTCCCACTACTGGCTGCCTAGTTACCCCCGTAACACTCCACTACAGCAGATGAATCACGTGCTCTCCACTGACTTCACTCCCATTGGTTGTCGCTCGCGAAATTCGCTGCTTATTTGCATAAAGTTGAAGAATTCTGAACTTTTGTCGCTTGACTCGCATCGCTTGACACGCCCACATTCCGTCGCCAATGGTCACTGTCGCTCTTGTCGCCGGAAGTCGCCAGCTCTCCATTGAAAATGAATGGGATTATGTCGCTCTGTTGCTGTGTGTCGCTGGCGGTGTGAACGGGTCATGGCACCGAAATGAGGCACCTAAATCTGCATTCGGATTCGGTTCTAGTACATACCGGTTACATAGGTACCGGTGCCATATTGGTACTGGGTTTCGGTACCCAACCCTAATGACAGGTGCCAAAGCAGCCAGACTCTTGCAGTTAAAGGTCTAATAACACATCCCTTGATGAAGAGCATTTTGCACCTAGATGCATTTATCTATGTTCAGTATATCAGAATCAGATACAAGTAGTGTAAATACTTTTTCAAAATCTTTTTCTCTATGTTGTAACACTGCCTATGCGAGGATGAAACTGACATGCTGCATTCTGCATTAACTCTGCTTGTGTCAAAAGAATCAATGACTCAATGCTTCACTGCACACACACTTGTATTGACACGCTTGTATTCACCGGCTCGGCGATGATCACACAAGACGTGAAGACATTACGCACAACACATGACTTCAAACACGATGCATCAGAAACCCTGACAGCTGCGTTCACTGATTCAAGCCGGAGCGGCCGTTATTATGAAGCAGATATTAATAGATTGAGGTTGATTGCACGGTGACATAACCTCTACAACACTGCTGAATTAGCACATACAGCATTATAGAAAAAAATCAAATGGGCCACAAATCTAGTGAATGACTGTATACTGCCCACGTTATAGTGGCGTCAGCTCCTCGAACTGACCGTGTCCAAAAACAGTTCAGCATTCCCATCACGAGCACGTTCCAATTCATCACTGGTGTCCAGACAGCTGAGGATGTGCAAGGCTAGTGGAACTGCATGCCAGGGATGCAATAAGTCTTTGAGCTTTTAAAAAGCACTCTGGAATACCTGCGAAGAGCCCGTGTGAAAAAAAATAATAATTTGGCATACTCACAATCGAGGTGTTTCTTTTTGGGTCCACTGACCTCATGCGTTGTGGCCTTGCAGACGGCTTTGCTGATGGCTGACCCAGTCATGCTGTGCTGGGCCGCTGCGATGCGATCTGTGATGGACTGTCCTGACATTTTTATTCACCTCTGAGATACGAAAAATGACTGCTAAACTTGACCTGGTCTCGCTGCAAAGGTGTGTCTTTCCACGATTTTACAAAAGTACACTAACTCGATACAAACTGTTGAGTTTGATACGTTTCGAACCAGCCACCAAGTCAACTGGCACTAATTCATACACTTTTAGCAAAAAAAGGAAGGAAAACTTGACCCAACTAGTAAAAATGTCACAACTAGATATGCCGTAACTAATTTGGAGGGGCGAACTGAGCTTTTGTTAGCTAATATTACTAATGCAACGTTGGCACCAAGAGCAGATACTGGAAATATTGAAGTCTGAAGATACAAAACAACTGTTGGAAAATGTCATAGCTATCAGTCAGGCCAGCTCAGAGGATTCAGGCAGAAAATATCACCTGTCAGCCAGCTTGAGCCTCACCAATACAGACCTTTTAAAAGAAAACAAACTGGATATGGGAAGCACTGACAGACCAGCTTGAAATTAGATTAGGCAAATCGGTTCTGTGGTTTTTCCTGCCTTTATAAAGCTACTATTATACTGGCACCAAGACCTGACCAGTCAAGAACCCTGACAGGTTTGCTTGCGAGAAATATGCATAGACATACAAACCAAAACCTTTGAGAGACTTGGCAAAGAGAAGGGAAGAAAGCTGGATTAACTTAAAAATGCAACTATACCGGTAACAAAACAAAGGTATTATGTAAGCAATCTATTTAGGCGACTTATCTAATCGACAACCTAAACTATCTGCCCAGCCAGCTGAAGTAGATAAATCACATCTGAGCGTTATCTAGCGCTCCAGCTTTCTTATATTAGACAACTAACGTTACTAACAAAAACAATCCCGCGCGAGCCTAAGATTCCTAGATAACGCATACAATTCAAAAAGAGGGGTAAATATTGTTAAAAACAAGTCCAGCACGCATCCCGACGAGGACAGCTGAAAGTGTCCGGCTCAAGTTGGACTCCAGCCCGGTGAGCCAGCGCGTCTAACCGGATGCCTGGTTCTCTTCCCTTCCGTCCCGCTGAAAGTCTCCCTTTAGTCCGCGAAAACGACACGGTTCCGCCTGTGGTGAGACCGAGAGACGTTGAGTTGCTCGGGACTGAAAGAGAGGTAGTGTAGCTGTAAACCCCCCGTCTGACGCCGCGTCTGTGGCTGTGGTTTGAACTGTCAGCTCTACGTTATTCCGGTTTGCGAAAGAATGCGCTGGCGGAGCCGTTCAGGACAAAATGGCTTCGCTGTGATCAGGTGAACGAAAAGCTGGCGTTTGATTGGGCGGGAGCAAGTGGCGTTCACGCGTTCGTGGGAAATAGTGTTGCCGCTCTTTACTTGGACTCTTGTTGTGATTCTTTTTTTGACACATGATCCATAAATCATTTGCCATAATATGCTCTAACTTTTGGATAAATGTAACGTATCCTTTTTATATGTTTTTTTTATTGTACACGTTTTATTTTTAAAACTTTGTTTGTTTGTTTGTTTGTTTGGCATTGCTAGTCGACATCACAATCGCACGAACCCTCCTGGCTCCTGCATTTCAATCATCAGCCGCAAGGACTCGTGAATTTAGTTTGGGAATCACTAGTGTTCATGAATGACTCGTCTTTGCTAATGTTTTATTGTACATTTGAAGTAATGTAATTTAAGCAGATTTAATGTTTTGTGCAAGGATCAAAATCAACCAATCAGAGCTATTCGTGGTCCAACAGTGAGACTAGAGTGTGCAATGTGCCTCTGTTGAAATATTTTTGGAAAATATATTCAATTTATTCTATATATACAATTATTCAATTATAAATTAATGATAACTATTATTAATCACGTAAGGGTTTTTAAGGGTTTTACTGTATTATATTAGTATTAGCCTATATAATTTATATATACTGCACATAGGCCTAACTGTAAAAATTTGATGTTTGAATTTTGCATTCTTATCTTTTGAAGTAAAAATATGTTCGGAATGTCTCATAGAACTGCTTGTGACTCAGTCACTCAACCTATTTTTATGTGACTAGCCTATATGTCTGCATGTCTCTCTGAAAACGACATCCAACTGTTTCAGAACCACAACAAAGCTTTCAGATGTCTTTGCCCTTGTCTATTCACATGTGAATGACTGGCTGACTTGTGCTTTTCACCTCGTTATGACACCTGACGCATGAAGCAAAATGAAGATCAGAAACCATCCGTGCCCACCAGGATGAACTGAGTCGTTTTCTTTGTTTAATGCCCAATTAGAGAAGTGAGAAGATGTCCCAAATACCATTTGATCTGTTAATGAAACACTAATTTAAAAATATGTAATTTAGGCCTAACTGTAAAAATTTGATGTTTGAATTTTGCATTCTTATCTTTTGAAGTAAAAATATGTTCGGAATGTCTCATAGAACTGCTTGTGACTCAGTCACTCAACCTATTTTTATGTGACTAGCCTATATGTCTGCATGTCTCTCTGAAAACGACATCCAACTGTTTCAGAACCACAACAAAGCTTTCAGATGTCTTTGCCCTTGTCTATTCACATGTGAATGACTGGCTGACTTGTGCTTTTCACCTCGTTATGACACCTGACGCATGAAGCAAAATGAAGATCAGAAACCATCCGTGCCCACCAGGATGAACTGAGTCGTTTTCTTTGTTTAATGCCGAATTAGAGAAGTGAGAAGATGTCCCAAATACCATTTGATCTGTTAATGAAACACTAATTTAAAAAATATGTAATTAAAAGACACTATATGTATATTAAAATAATACAACATATTCCACAAATGCCATCAAATAACAGACACAATAGATGAACAAACATTTCACATATTTTGCTTCAAATTTTTTGTTCTATATTAGATTTATACATAGGCCTACTAGAATGTAGTGGATAACAGTGAACAAGTAAATTATTGAAGTGTTAAAACATGTAGATAACCCTGAATTTAAAAAAAAAATACCTTACTTTCTCTAAAGTATTAAAACCCAGTGTGTCAAACATGAGGTAAGCAAAAGAAAATGTTTCAGAGGGGAAGTACAACATTTAAACACACCTCTCTGTATGAGGAAGTGGTTTAAAGAGCAAAACCACAATGGTGTCAAGCATTGACTTCATCTGGGAGGAGCATGAGAACATGTCTCATTCTAGAAACGTTTTTATTTGTAAATAGTTCATTTGAACTTGTGTCACATATGGCTATATATAGTCTACTTAAAAACTGATGACACTCTATGTCAGTGAGCTCTGAGGTTATGATAAACAAAGACACAACATTTGTGTAAGTAAACCTGTTTTATTCATGTTTTATTTCATCATTGTCAAAATTACTATCAAATTACTAAAAACATTCATGGTGTGATATCCATATGCACAAAGACAATGCATTTGCAATTAACATTAAAGGTCCCATGACATGCTGCTTTTTGGATGCTTTTATATAGGCCTAAGTGGTCCATAGTACTGTATCTGAAGTCTCTTTCCCGAAATTCAGCCTTGGTGCAGAATTTCAGCCACTACGAGCCAGTCCCACAATGAGCTTTCCTTAGGACGTGCCATTTCTGTGTCTGTAGCTTTAAATGCTAATGAGGAGGAGAGAGGCGGGGCAACTGCATGCTTCGCTCGTTTGCAAGCCATGATGTCTCTCGAGGAAAAAAAAATATTGCGCTCCCCTCGCACGATAGTAGCTCATTTTCTCATGGGCGGGCCAAATTCTCTGGGCAGGCAAAGCAGAGAAAGGGGAGGTAACCTTTCCCCGTATGACGACATAAAGGGAAGATTCCAGATTGGGCCATCTGAGCTTTCATTTTCTCAAAGGCAAAGCAGGATACCCAGGGCTCGGTTTACACCTATCGCCATTTCTAGCCACTGGGGGACCATAGGCAGGCTAGGGGAACTCATATTAATGTTAAAAAACCTCATAAAGTGAAATTTTCATGCCATGGGACCTTTAATATGTTTGACACTAGAAAACACACAACATTAAACTGATCTACAAAAGTATTTCTATAACATCTAAAGTAGCAGGTATTTTGAATACTTGAAGTTAGGTGATCTGAACAGCTGATGTGACAGCCCCATCTAGAGGAAAACAGATGCAACTATTTCCATGGCAACTAGATCCAGCAGTAGCCCTTGGCAACAGTTTCTGCAACTGACTGATCACTTCCCCAGGGAGCATCCTACTTAATTAAACAAGAGATGTTGACATGAAAATAATGCAATCTGATTCAAATTCTGCTTATAAATGTAATAGAAAGTTGTATTGGATGACTTTATTCTAAAAAACGATTCTGGATCATTAGATCATTAAAAATAACTAAAATCTATGGCCCAAAAAATTAGAAAATTTGGTTTCAAATGGCTTGATAATTGTTTTACCTTGTTTTTTACAAAAGCTCTTAATACATTCATTTAAAGTACAGTGTGTGGTATTGCAGAGGATTTGTGAGTGATTTCTCTTGACTGACAGAGCATCCATCCAAACCTGCTAAAATGGTTTACTCCTCCCTCTCATTCGGTCAACACTTGCGTCATCCGTATAGTCAAATGCTTGTCTCCGTAGATGCTAAATGAATTCTTTTACTGCCAACATACAGTCAGGCTTTAGAGCTGTGAATTTCACATTTACAAGTAGTCATTTGCAGACGCTTTTATCTCAAGTGAGTAACAAGCGATAAGCAATTTATTATACAAATTCTATCTTACATTTTAAACATTCTGATGTCCTTTAGATGACCCTTAAACTCTGTTACATTAATGAAAAAAGTGTGATTTATATTTAAGTATTTCATAAGGAACATGGGAACATAAAAACATAGGGGCATTCCTCAACCAATGTGTAATACTTAAATACAAAAGAGGGGGAAATACGCACATCCAAAATATCTTCAACAGGTGCATGACCGAAATGGAAAACTGCACCAAAAATCTGCACTGTTCAACTAAAATAAAACAATAACATTTTAATCAGAGATTTTCAGTGATCTCTGATTGAAACGTTGCGGTTTTATTTTGAAAATAACAGGAATAGTTGACCAGATTTTCACTGTTTTCAACCATATTACTTAAATATGGCAAAGCCTTGTGAACGCCTGAACATTGATGTCTATTTCACCACTAAAGAAGACCAACATAAGTGCTTCAACACACATACCAATCTCACAGTCATGAATGCACACTCTCTTTCAAACAAAAGCTTCTATCACACCACTCCTGACATGCTCTCATCTTCAGGTCCAACAACTACAGGCTGGCAGCAGCCGGTGCAAATGTACCGCAGCACACAGAGGTAAACGCTGCCGGACAGTCCCACGGTCAGAGCCAGCAGGATCAGACTCGGGTACGATGGCCCAGGTTGGTAAGCAAATTCGGTGAGAATGTCACTGTCCATTACTGCAGGTAGTTCAGAGTTCTGGGCTGGTAAATTGAGAACAGATGAGCTGTTAGTTTTATTTAGCAATTTATTTATTAGACAACTCATAGCATCACATTAGCAATATTTTACCTACTGCTGTGAAATAACCTTTACCTGCCAGTTTGTGTACTGTATTTTATATTGCACATTGTTTTATTCTGTGTATATTTTCCAAAAATGCAACTACAAAATGTCCACCAGCCACAATAAAGTATCTAATTAATATATTTTAAAAGGCTAAGGCCATCTTCTTTTGTACACTGTATTGTAGAGCAAGACAGCTGGCTGTCTAATAAAAGGCAGTAATAAACAGAGCATATGAACAATATTTTATAAGTAAGAGGATCCAAGGCAGTACCTGAAATCAATGGGAAAATAAACAGAAGCAGCAATTCTGTATCCTTCCACAGCATTATGGAGACGTTACCGCTGGGTTGTAAAGCTAAAACACAGCAAAACATCAATTTAAATCTATTTACTTTTATTTTTACAAATTGCAAATTACTTTTGATGAATCCTTTCTGACATAACGTTTCTCTTAAGTGCGCTACTTACCAAAATATCTGCTTAAACTTGATTTCAGGAAAACATCTTGCACCGCCTCTCTTTCCGGTTTTTTCAAAGACAATTTGGTCCCGACAGTCGTTAAACTTTCGATAAGCACGAAAGCCGGTAACAGTTTGCTGTCCAACGCACTTTTATGGAATTCCCTTTGATATTTCCGTAACGGCGACGCGCCGTGACACTATCGCATCCTTCTGTTGGAGGGTCGAAGGAGCAAATATCCTCATCGCTCGCCAATTCACGTTCCCCCACTACAATATACCTGTAAAGCGATCAATACACATTCGCTGGGGATGCTCTCAGACCTACAATTATTGCCCAAGGCTGGAAATACAGTACTTCTATAGGCGTGAAATAGGCTAATGCGCTCTCTCTCTCTCTCTCTCTCTCGATCATTAGCCCGTGCAGCTCACCCCCATATTGTTCCAAATGATAACATGTGCAATTACCCTTCAAAATCATAGAGCATCATCAGCCTTCAATTGCACATAACGCTAGAATGAAATCACGCCTCAGTTGTACATTGCATTGAATTTGTGTAATGTTCCCACAAGTTCCCTGTTTTGTGAGGGTTCTTCTGAAGTGATGTCTGAGTCATTGTAAGAAATGGGCCAATTTCCATTTTAAAATGTGTTTTATTTCTTAGATTTTAAACATTGTCTGGGGACACAACTTCCAATCTTTTTAATATTATGTCCAATGAAATCAAAATATATAAAATAATGACATACCTTTTAATTACTGTATTATTTATTATTATTATTATATCAAAATGTTTATATATGCTAATACAGCAAGGATGGACATGAAAAAAAATGAAAAAAACATAGTAAAGGTTGGTTAAAGCTTTTCATTATTCAAGCCATTGCATACACATATGTTCAGTGACACAAAAGGGCATTTCTTTTTTTGCTGAAACATTTAACTGTCTCATATCAATTGCCATAAAATTATTAATCATCATGTCTGCTGAATAAAAAGTAGGCTTAGTAAAGGTCACTGTTAGACATGCTCCATGTGGCATACTCTTACGTGGCAAAGACCACTTAAGCAGTCCAACAAGCAGAGAGAAATAAAAAATGTACATATATGATTACTGTATTGTGAGATGTTAAATTATAGCTACAAGATACATGCAATTATACAGATAGAGTTACACAGTCCAAAACACCTGCTCAAATCATGTCAAAAAGTGAAGCCTATTTAGTAAGAGATCTGTGGGGATCCATAAATTATGGGCACCTGAGCATGGATGGTTGGTGCTGAAGAAAAACCTCTGCAAGTCAGACAAAACAGACATGGTGCAAAATTACTGCTGTGAGCAGACAGTAAGCATATGGGTCATGACATAAAAAAACACTCAAACATCCAGAGACACATTTAAACACTAGGCGCACGTGCCTCCTCGGTGTCAGCCGAGACACTTCTGCGCAATTACTTGTCTGATGCTAATGCTTTCATGTTTTTGCATACGTACGCACGCACACACATAACACTTGACTGTGTGAATCCACTGCTGATTATTCACACTAATGGAATTCATTTTGTATGCTGCTGGCACATGACTGCTTAACTTTGAATTGAAGTCACTATCATTTCAAGATCTTACATCATCCTTGATCCTTGATATAAACCTTATATACAAAATAATTTTTTTTTCTTTTGTTATCAGCTATTATGTGTGAAAAATTGTCATGTGCAGGCATATGTCTAAAGAAAAAACATAGTTGGATTAGATATGCTTGTCATCTGTGATCTGCATTTTAAGTTGACTATTTAACTGTGTTTTTAGAGCTTCAAGTATTGTGTACAAGCTTGCTGTAGACTGTGTTTAAAATAGCACACCCTATGCGATCACAAATACATGCACACATTTTTAGGAGGCAGAGGTCAAGTCAGAGGTTTTAACAGACACAAAGTCGAGGCAAATGTGCACACACTGCTCTTCTGCTGCAGTATAACCACAAGAGCCTTATTTAGTTGCAAGTCTATAACATTAAGTATTTATCAGAGAAAACTCTGTGTAAACGCTGCATGTTTTATTGATGACATTGTTGTTTTTGGTATGTGTAAATGTAAGTGCATATAAATGTTAAGGCTTCATGGTCTTGTCTTTGCCACAACATCTTACATCAGCACAATCTGAAGGCCCAACAAAGGGTGTGACCGTTCTCTCTCTCTTTTTCTCTCTGTATTTTTCTTACCCATTCTGTTCAGTGTTCTTTTCATCATCTCACCCTATAATTCACTGTGGGATTTTCTGCTGGACTGGAATGTTGTACAGACAGAACATCTAGAGTCACTGCGCTCTTTTAGGTTATAATCAAAAGCAGGGAGGATCAGTACACTAGGGTCTGATTCCACAGGAACAGCCTCTGTGTCAATGGCCATTACATTTTCTACAAGACACATGATGGCTGCATCAATGTTTGTGTTGTCCTGTTAAAAATAGGAAAATATAATATGAATAGAAATTCTTTTCAAAGAGGCATCTAGTCACTAGCTAGTAGGGCTGTCAAAATTTTTTAGAATTTCGAATATTCGTCAAATTTTTACAAAAAAATCCACATTCGAATGCAAAAACGCTGCATTCGAATTTTAGGTCTGCGTCAGCCGTCAGGCAGCCTAATCAGTGGCGCACGAAATGTTAGCCTTTTGTTAGCCTATCCAGTTGAACCCACTAGAAGCGACGCTGCTACGTTGTTCATTTAATATATTGCGGAAAACAAGAGCATCAGTGTGGAGAAGATGTTGTTTACGTCAAAACTGAAACCAAGCCGTTCACACAGAATGCATATTTATCGCATTTTCTAGAGGGATATCTATCAGCGTTGCACTCGCGTCTTGCACAAGAGAGTGGCATGTTTAGAAAGCCATGGAAAATTAATGTATATTCAACTTCTAAAAAACATGTCTCAAGACTTTATGGCGGTTTTTCCCCATCCCACTGTATCTCGTGTTTTTACTTTTGTGACTGGTTTTCGGTCCTTTGTATTAAACTATACATACATGCATGGTACTGTTTTTTTGCTAATTGTTTAAGCAACTTTATTAATTACATATGGTTTATAAACATTATTTTAAACATTATGCAATTTTTTCAAAGATAGTCGTGTTATTTTATTACGCTTTGAAGAAACGTGCATAATATTTTGCTCGATGCGCCCTCTTGTGGCCTCAGGAGAGAAGCCAAAAGCTTTTTTTCCCCCTAACTGAAACTATGCCTTATAAATTTGAATATAATTCGAATTTTGATAATATTAAAGTGGAAAATTCGAATTTAGTTTTTCAGTCATTTTGACAGCCCTACTAGCTAGGGTTATATAATGAAATATATAGCCTATAATCAGTACCTTTGCAGACGTCTCATACCACCCCACAAAACCATGGTCCCTGGAGAAATTGTCGAGTTTGCCCTCTTGTGGCCTCAGGAGAGAAGCCAAAAGCTTTTTTTCCCCCTAACTGAAACTATGCCTTATAAATTTGAATATAATTCGAATTTTGATAATATTAAAGTGGAAAATTCGAATTTAGTTTTTCAGTCATTTTGACAGCCCTACTAGCTAGGGTTATATAATGAAATATATAGCCTATAATCAGTACCTTTGCAGACGTCTCATACCACCCCACAAAACCATGGTCCCTGGAGAAATTGTCGAGTTTGGGCAGTTTGGAACACAAACCATATCTCTGTTGGTCGCACTTGTTGGCCAGCAGGACAGCTGGTAGGGGACGCCCATTGCCAAGGGCAACTTTAGAATCAAGATCTTTTTTCCATTTCAACACAGCTTGGAAGGTGGTAGCACGAGTCATGTCAAAAACCACCAGCGCCCCAACGGCCTCTCGGTAGTACACACGTGTCATGTTGCCATACCTCTCTTGTCCTGAGAATAAATAGGAAAGAAAAGTGTAAGATAGTTTCTGTGTATGTTATTTAAAGGAATAGTTCACTTGAAAGTAAAAATTTGCTTCAAGTTTACTCAAATTCAGGTCATCCAAGATGTAGATGAGTTTGATTCTTTATATGAACAGATTTTGAGAAATTTAGCATTACATCACTTGCTTACTAATTGATCTTCTGCAGTGAATGGGTGCCATCAGAATGAGAGTTCAAACAGCTGATAAAAACATCACAATAATCCACAAGACTCCAGTCCATTAATTAATGTATTGTGAACTGGAAAACTGCATGTTTGTAAGAAACACATCCATCCTTAAGGCGTTTTAACTTTAAACCACCACTTCTATTATCTATAATAATGCTTCTTCCAATAAATAAAGTCCATCCCCTGTTGTCCTCTCAACAAATCCACCGACCGATATTTGTTTAGAACTATTTTCGCTTATATCGGTTGTGGCGAGGGGGGCGTGGTTCAGCGAGGTCTGCAGCGGGAGAGAGAGTTGGGAGACGAGCGGTGAGTAAGTGGGTCAAATGCAAATGACGAACACCTGTGTCTGGTTCTAGTAATTGGCGTGGAGAGACCGCATAAAGAAGCCCAGGAAAGAGCCATGAGGGAGAGAGAGACTGTGCCTGCTCTGGAGAGCTCTGCGATCGTGATTTTGATTGTGCAATTGTGCTATATTGAGCGCTGGTAGCACAACGTTCTGTTTTACTTTGTTTGAAGCTGAATAAAAACCCCAGCAGCAGTCAAGCCGACCCCGTCCTCTTCCTTCTCAAGACATTGACTTTGTTACAACGGCGTATACGGTGCTTGATCTGTGCATGATGATTTTTTTCACTGGAGAAAGCAAAATTATGGAGTCTTTAAGCAATGTTTTGAAATTAAATGATAATGAACATTCAGAGTTTTTTGCTCCACAAGACATTAACTGATGGACTGTAGTTGTGTGGATTACTTGTGATGTTTTTATCAGCTGTTTGAACTCACTTTCTGAAGGCACCCATTCACAACAGAGGATCCATTGGTGAGCAAAATCTGTTCCGACGAAGAGACGACCTCATCTACATCTTGGATGACTTTAAGTAATTTTTGTTCCCTTTTTGTATTGGTAATATTTTCACAATTTTTTCTTTTCTTAGAATGGCTAAACTTTGACTTTAACAAACACACTACTCAGCCATTCAGAAATGTGCATGAATTCCTTGACTGCAGACAACATAAACATCTTCGCATATCACAAATGACATGTGCTTGACCACACTGGAAAAGCAAAATCTTTAAGCTCTTTTATAAAATCTGTCAGAGCAGACAGATGCATTTCCATTTGAACACGGTTCACAATTTGTTCCGTTCACAATTCGACATGGTTAACTAACTGTGCCCTGTCATACTGATGGGATGCCTATAGTGAGTGATGTGATGACAGTATAGTACAGTATTTTTCTACACACATTTTCGGCAGGACGACACATTATGCTAGCCAACTCATTAAATTAATATATTACTACAACTTTGAATGGACATACGTATATTATCCCTATACTGTAATCATTACAAACACAAACTGTAATCATTGCCTAACATGTTTATTATGTCTGCTTAACTGAATATATCTTGAATTGAACTGAATTGAATCAAATCATACAATATTGTCAATAAATGTTCTTAGCTAGTCGGTAAACTTTTACATTTTGATATGACACAATCATTCTCCACAGTGCACACTAACTTCAATGTTTACCTACAGTACCGCATTGTTTCCAACTCTTGCATCATCAAGGTTACATACATTTGAATCCTGATTTCATAGCACCAAATAGAAAAAGACGTGACCGGATTGGCAAGGTATTACAATGAGCACAGTTCTTTTATAGAGGATCTTAAATGGACCTAATCTGTATTAATGCATTATCATGGCAAATATTAAGGTGAACTGGGGCCAATTAGACTTTCACAGGGTTCACAGTGGAGTACCTTGAAATTCGATTTGTATGAGGTCCTATGTGAGGTCATAAAACTACTGCATTCAATTAGGGATGACTGTCATGCAATCTTCCAGATACTCTTTAGTTAAATTCAAGCTCAGGAGCACAGGAGCCACTCATAACACTGTCACTAACTATGCTAATAGAAACCTTTATTTAAATCTTTCCAGTTTTTGTTCATTTAACATTATTGTTGTTATCGTAAACCTGAAAAATAAAAGCAACTCTATCTCTAGTTTTTAGAATTATGTAAACATATCTCTGAGTTTTCCAATCTGTCAGCCATGTTGAATTAAATGCACTGTGGGAATGTTTTGTCCTGGAGCTGGTGTGTTTTTTGTTTGTGTGTGTGTGTGTGTGTGTGTGTGTGTGTGCGCGAGAGAGGTAAAGTGTTTTTAGTGTTTTCCACCAGTAGGTGATGCGAGGACCCTCACATGAGACCAATATAAGCACAACACCAGTGAATATAAACACGAGACACACATTCCTGTCCCTGTGCTTCAGTTTATTCTGAGTATAAACACAGAGAGGGATTCATACCACTGTGACATCACATACACCAGCTGAGAGCAGGAAAATCTCAAACAAGGCATGTTATGGACTGTAATGGCATTGTTCAAGCCAAGTGTTAAAAACATTATTCCAGTAACATTTTTCATCTCTTTCCGTCTTTCTGTATAGCCTACTGCGTGTGATTATTTTTCCAAGGAATAACATTATGTGGTGCATGTGGTGTACGGTCAATAAAAACAGTGCTAGGAAACTGAAGGTTAGAAAGGGCTGAAACTTGTCTGACATCATATCCTTTTTGTAAACACTGTAAAATGTTTTTATCTTTTTATCTAAACAATTTTGGTTCCATCCATTTAATGTGTCACAAAACTTAATTTGTACTGTATTTTGTGAGTTCTGCCAGTTTTTTTTTTTTATTCAACAGTAAAGTCAGTGTATTACTGCACATTTTGGCACCACTTTGATTATATATTTAAGACGACTGAAACAGCTGCCTTTTATGTATAAATGTAGGTAGCTGACAGATATCATAGGCATGATCCTTTAGTGTTTGAGTTTGAGGTCCAAAATGGCATGGATAATAGGCTACTATAAATAGCCATACAAGAATCAGAAAATGTTGTGTAGAATAGTTTAAGACGCGGTACGGCATGTCATATCGCTTGAAGGCTCCTCTCAACTACCCATATGCTCATTTATTTACATAAGCCTATTGACTTTTTAGATAAAGCAGTGACAATCATTAACATTGCAGGCAAAGACAAGGAACTATACATAACTTAAGCAACTGACCTGCGATGTCCCACAACTGCAGTCGAATGACTGTCTGGTGATCCCAATTCAGGACTTTCAGAGCAAAATCAACACCGATAGTCGCGCGGTAATGTTGAGAAAAAACCTGATTCACATAACGCTTTATGATGGAAGTCTTCCCCACGCCTAAATCTCCAATGACAAGGACTTTGAGTAACCTCTCCTGCTGCATGTCAGCAGTCTAGAGTGCATGGCACTTTTATCCAAAAGAAAGAAAGCTTTCGTTTTATGTCAAATTAAAGTCGTGCTGGACGGAGTTCTCACTACAGGTTTTCGTGGATAGTAAAAATGACAAACAAAACGAAAAAAATTCACTGCGTTTCGTTGGAGTTGAGGACGCGCGCTTACAGCTGTCAAATAGTGCGTTTCAAAAAAGCATTTCTTCAAGAGGTGACAAGTTTCGCACTTCATTTGCCTGACTGTCGACAACTTTTCATCGCGCTGTGGATCCGCTGTCGAGTCATTCAAGTCAAATATCCTATACTGCTGATCTGTTCAAGAAGCCCATCACAGTGTGCCTAACTGAACTTTAGGACTGGAGAGTTTAGTCCAGGGTTTAGTCTCGAGAATAAACTACAACTCCCGTCATACTGGTTATCTGGTTCGTCTGTTCGTAAAACTTGAAATAGATGGCGCACAAGAAATGTAAATGCCCATGTAGGCTACAGTATATAACAAATGTATAGCCTACTTAAGCCAAGTAAAACTAAAGGAAGATAGTTTACCCAAGAAGGAGTAGAGACTATGCCTATAGGCCTACTACTTTTTTATGACGTTTTTAACCGTTCTAAAAGTACATTTATCAAAACAATATTTAAAATAATTTCAATACAATACTGAAAGACTTTATTCGTTTAGACGATTTTTAGAAGTGGGATAGATCAACAGGAAAAATGGGACAGTTTTCAGTTAAAAACAAAAGGATGTAGCCTAGTCAAACATTCAAATCTGGCACTTTTAAAGTAGGCTAATAGGTTGTTTGCACATGACGTCACTGATGACGCGCGAAATGCAGCTGGAGGGCAGGAAGTGAATTTTCCCTCCATAGGAATCACTAGCAGAAACTCAAAATGCCAGTGTTTTGCATTGTTTATGGATTTTTAAATTGGCCAAACCGAGAAACCACAAGGAGCTTTTATCGTATACGAAAATGTGTTGTTCATAAGTGGGGAAAATTCAAGAAATTGACTGAAAAACGCAGGAAAAAGTGGCTTGTAAACCTGCGTCTGTGGTCGGGAGGAGCGGAGCCGGATAATGCTCGTGTGTGCAATTTATTAATATAAGATATAATAATATATTAAGATATCAATAAAGAAATATATAAATAGATTGGGCTGCCACCTCACCTCACCTCACCTAAATGCCATACGTAGACACGATGTAAATAAGATATTATTTGCAGTTCAGAAAGCTTCACTGATTATAAAGGAACATCATGAGATCATAGGCGTAGCTTGACGTTTGAGTTTGGGGGGGCCAAACCGCTTGACAATCATATGAGGGGATCTCTCTTCAACCACCACGCTATTACAAGAGAAAGGTATTGATAATCACAACATATGTTGGACGTGATTCATATGTTATGAAGAGGAGCTTCATAGTTTTTTTAACTAAATTGAAATACTTGCATTGAGGCGGTGGATATAGGCTAAGCAACTAACTTATTTCGAAAGGCTAGTGATTTCTATGGAGAAAAATCACTTCCTGCCCTCCAGCTGCATTTCGCGCGTCATCAGAATCACGTGATTGCAACCCACCTATTGAAAACCTATTTATATATAAATAAAAAAAATAATAATAATAATAAATAAAATTTAAAAAAATCAGTAGGCCTATGTTCCCCAAGATCAGCATAAAATGATGTATGAAACAACATAAGTGAGTGAAAGAAATAAAGCATTGAAATATTTAATGTCTGTGGCTGCTATTAGGAGGATTGTGGTACTGGTGCTGATGCGGGATGAGTCAGGCTATATGATGCTTTCTACTGTCGCTTCCATTTCATCAGCACAAAACATCCAAACATTTCTCCATCTTCCAAGCGTGGATCAAAACATGACAGGCATAAATCATCTTTGACTTTTACGTGACTTTGATCCAGGCAGGGATCATTTCAACAACACGCCGACTCATCTTTAGCAACATCTAAACAAAATAGACCGCCTACACGGCGCTGTTTGATTTGCACCTGTTTGTTTGTTTGTTTGTTTTTCCGTAGAGACTAATGTTTTGTTTATTATTCGGTATGTTATGTAAATAGTTTATGTCCGTCGTTTCATCCAGCGGTTTCTAAAGAGGCTTCAATCCTTTAAAGATTATGGAATCTGCCGTTTGGTAGCTTTGAACCGACCAAACAAAAACAACGTAAGTAAAGAGCATCGAATAAGGGACCCTCTACATAGATGCTTCTACACACAGACAACGCTTTTTAAACAATTGTCTCTTTTGTAGATATAGAACAGTGAAATCTCAGTAATCTAACAGGCATCACATAGCCTACTGTCAGTAGGTCATGTTACTGTTAGACTGGTTGTATTCAGTTGCACATGACTAAGAACATATAAACACATATTGCATTAAAACAAATTATTATGTGTAGCCTATATTCTTCCATTACTGAAAAAGAGCATTAAGTTAATACTAAAATAGTATGGCAATTATATAGAACTGGCTATATATTTGCTATATTTAAAAAAATGTCACATCATAAGCTGTATTTTAATGATAGATAAAGAATACACCACCAGATCTTTATCATAACTGATGCTGGCCTTAAAAACTCTGAAAGGCTAATTTTGTGCTTCAACTACTTTCCCACAGAAAGCAAGGACAGAGATAACTACAACACATCCTCAGAAGAGGTTACAAAAGCTTTAAAGAGAAATTCGCTCTATTTGCTCCTTTTAGTAAACTGGTAAAGCAGGCTGGCATAAAAATGTGGGTGAATAAAATAAAGAATGTGTCTTTCTCTTTTCTGTTCTGTCCTTGGAATTGGACATCATGAACGCATGTTTTGGCAGCATCTAATTCACTTCTCTTCTTTTTGCTTTGACAGACCTGAATAAACATGGAGACAATTTGGCTTTACCAATTTCGACTGATTGTTATTGGGGACTCCACTGTTGGAAAATCGTGTTTAATTAGGCGATTCACAGAAGGCCGCTTCGCACAAGTGTCGGACCCAACAGTCGGGGTAGATTTTTTCTCCCGCCTGGTGGAGATTGAACCTGGGAAACGCATTAAACTGCAGATTTGGGACACTGCAGGCCAGGAACGCTTCAGGTATTGTAAATCTTTATCTTGGATTATGTTACATTAGACCATTCTCATGATTCTGCATCACTGTTAATAGCCTAACTGTCCAAAAATTTATTGATTGTTCATAGGGTGTAGGGATGACTACATTTCATATAAAGTTGTTTAGGTGGTTTACCTCATAAAATTAAAATCCTATAGACCCCTAATTCCATAAAGATATATGTCTATGAATAATATCACTGTTTATGAGCTCAGAAAGATTTTTATGCCGATTGGCACATTATTTTACATATTTAACTATTGTACATTGTCAAATAGTTGCTTACACATCAAGAGAAACCTCCGTCTTAAGTTAAATCATCAAGCTTATCTGATCAGGAGTCCCTATCCATCCACCTGATTGGTGTTTCCATGGTATCCGTGATGATGTATTTCTCCCAGACTTGATGACAGACTGATTCACACGTCACTGATTCTTTTTTTATATATATTCACCCTAGGTGATTCAGAGATACTGTCTATATTTACTAATGAATGCAGCTCAAGGTCTCTTTACCAACAAAAAATTTTTTTCGCGGAACTCCTACAGGAAATATAAATATTGGTGAATCACTGCCTTCTACAATGTCACAAATGTCTGACATAAAGTGATGTCAGTAACTCCAGAGGCCCCTCGGCATCCTTCACAGCTCAGTGCATTCCCAGCAGTACTCCTACACAAGATCAGACTTTTTATTACAGTCTCACTCTGATGCCTTTTTACAAATTTTTTTCCATCTACCTTGTTTTCATCTCTGCCTTCTGTTGCAGGTTTACATTTCCTGTTCTCTCCGCTCCTGTCAAACACACAAACGCCTTTCTCAGATTCATTTCTAGTTTTACAGGACAGATTCTGTTGTACATCCACACTCCACTTCTCATAAACACGTAGTTTGATCATCTTATTTCTAGACGCTACACAATACCTTCAGATCTTATCTATCTACAAATTTTTTACTTTTTTCTTCCAGACAAGGCATTTGACTTTATCATTCAAGACTATTGTTACAAAATTTCTACGTTTCTAGTTATAATTTGTTTATTTCAATTAATTAAAGTCATAATGCAACACAAGTAGTGACAGATCTTTTCTTCTGTATTGTTACGAGAGACATGTAGAACATCTTGGTTCAGTCCATCAGTTGTTGATTGGATGGAGGAGGCAGGTCTGAATGCAAACTTTCAGTCAGTTCTAACAAAGGTGTGAAATTTCCAACTAATCTGTTGTTTTACCGAAAGTCATTACAATTTGATAAAAAAATTACGAAAAAGATGTATACATATTCATGGATGAATCGTTCCAAATCAGATCAATAACATGCATTTAGAAAAGACATTTCATGCCGACATTAATTCTACTTGTTTACATTTAAATTTGAATTGCAATTCTGCATCCTTCAAATTCAGTAACATGGTTTCATTTTGTTATGCTTTCTTCAGATCTATTACCAGAGCATACTACCGTAACTCCGTGGGAGGTCTGCTGCTCTTTGACATCACCAACCGTCGCTCCTTCCAGAATGTTCACGAGTGGCTAGAAGAGGCACGCAGCCACGTGCAGCCCCACAACATTGTCTTCCTGCTGGTCGGCCACAAATGTGATCTGGAACCACAGCGTCAGGTGAGCCGGCAAGAGGCCGAGAAACTAGCGGCTGCATACGGCATGCGCTACGTGGAGACTTCAGCTCGTGATGCCATAAACGTGGAGAGGGCTTTTACGGAGCTAACACAGGATATATTCGAGCTGGTGAAGAGTGGGGAGATTACCATCCAGGAAGGTTGGGAGGGAGTGAAGAGCGGGTTTGTACCGAACGTGGTGCATTCATCAGAAGAAGTGACAAAGGGCGATCGCCGGTGTTTCTGCTGAGTCAGTAATCGCCACCCTGGTACCTATCAAACATTTGGGCCCTGGTGGACAAAAAACCCCTGCTTCCTCCAATCACAGGGTCAGTCTTCAACTCCCTGGTTATGACATCATCACCCCCTTCCTGCCTGCTGAATGCCTAAACGAGTCCCACCATGCCATATTGCTTCACTTTTCTATACTACTTTGCTCATTTCCCTAATTACACAATCTTGTAAATGGCCAAATTGAACTGCTAAGAATGAAAGGATATTGCCGAACTGCTTCTGAAAGGCCGGTCAGAACTATATCTGCACTTTAACTGTAACATCTCTCATTCATTCTGTTGAGCCACGAAAGTTAGAATTCCCAAATGAAGATGCTCTGGCTTTGGACATCTCCAGTATCGAGAATAAGCTTGTTCCAGGTATCTTCTATTGGTTGTATCATGGGGCAGATAACCGACTAACACAAGTTTTACTTGCTGACTTTAACGATGAATGCTGGGATATGCGTTTCTGTTGACTCAAAGATCTGACTAGAAACATTTGACAGCTGAAGGTGTCAAGAGTCTGATTATTTTAGTAAAGGCAAACGGAAAGGAGATATACTGCAATATACTGCACGAAGAATTCCAAGACTGGAAAAACACAATCTGTAATGATTCCCATATGAACAAAACTAGATTTTCAATTGTAATTGAAATGGTGCGATACACATCACCTGATATGATAATCCATCACATCACCCAAGAGGTTCATTTTATGATCTAATGCAGATATTCATGAGACTACTGAAAGTAGATCCATGAGCCCCAGATGGATTAATAAATGTGCATTATTTTACAAATATTAACATTTCACTTATCACACATTACAAGAGGCCTCTGGTACTCACCAGAATTACAAAGAAACCTTAATCAGTTGTACTGAAGTACATCTTTTACACCTTTTATCCCAAAGAGTGTTTCTGATGTTACAGCTTGTGATTGTACTAATGTGAAAAAAGCAAGCTCTTCCTATAGGTTTTCTAATGGCCCAGTGAGGGCCATTACACATTCACACAAGACATCTGTATCTATAGAGCTTGCATCGCCGTGTA
Organism: Sinocyclocheilus anshuiensis; assembly: GCF_001515605.1. Lineage (NCBI taxonomy): Eukaryota > Metazoa > Chordata > Actinopteri > Cypriniformes > Cyprinidae > Sinocyclocheilus > Sinocyclocheilus anshuiensis. Next base: position 1,204,681 of record NW_015542362.1, on the reverse strand, counting down.
TTTAACCCTTACTTTATTCATCTATAACATCTTTACTTTTTGAAATGACTTGCTCTTCACTTTTACTCTCACCCCTACGAAATATATCCATATTCCATTGGAGAAGATGTGTCGATACTGTCCATAACAGTGCACAATTGGCCGAGTAGTTAATCTGTCACATTATTGGATAACATGAAGCCATTTCAAAACATGGCAGAGACGGGGTCTCGGGTAAGAACCAGAGGAGTTTGGATTGTGTTGACCACTTGCTCGCTCTATAAGCTTTTTGTGGCTGATGTGGATTTGCAAGGACTGGCTGTACAAACACTACTGTTTCAGTGAATTTGAGACACCCTGTACCTCTTCATCAAGGGAATTTGAAATGTACTACAGATTAAAATAACATATTAAAAATGTTATGGTTGTATAACTTCATTAACATTCCACCCACGACCTGTAGGTATTGAGGGTCATTGTACAGTTCAATGTTGATATTATCATTACAGCTGGTGTGCTGCTCCAAAAGCATGTAATTAAAAGGCAATAGAATATCAAGACAAAATCTGTAGTTTCAGTATTGCACAAGTGATTGTCAAAGATTGAAAGAAATGGACAGATTTGCAGGCACATATTTAATTAGTTGGATTCATCAAAGCTTATTCATCCCGCTCACTGCCAGAACCTCAATCAGACGAGGAATTATAAAAAAGCTACTGTACGCAGATTAAAAACACAGACCATCTCATCGATTTTGAGCCTTTTCCCAAATCGCTTCATTATTAGTTCCTTGTTCAGTGTTTAATGGCTACAATGTGACAAATGAGTACAGATGAAGGACAAGAGATGAAAAAACAGACATCAGAGAAGGAAGGAGGCTGATAAATGAAACAGAATATCCCCTGATATTCTGCACGCTGCATTTTGACAAAGATCTCACCAAGATTTGGCAAGAAAAATTCCACAGAAAGAAATTTGAGGGCCATAGGAATTTAAACACTTTTGCTTTAACAGAACTGAAATTTCAGAATTTTACCAAACAACAAATGAGTGGAAAAAGAGCACAGAGGAAGACAAATGTGTAGACCCTGTGGAGAGAGGCCCCCTCTTAAACAGCTAATAATTCAGCATTAAAAAAAGAAAAGAAAACTACCATTATTACTTTTGTTTGCTGTTTTTTTCACCTTTTTACTTGAAAAAATACTTTAAAAAGTAATAAATCAATAGATGACAGTTGGCGTTGGTGCAAACAGATACATGGGGGTGAATGTTCTGATGGGGAAGTATTTTGGGTGGGGTGGGACCAAACTAGGCCTCCTCTTCTAGGACCGCTCAGCAGATTTGAGGAGGTTGTCTTTGCTCCTTCTCTTGACATCCCAATTGTAAACACGTGCCATATCTGGGAGAGTAGCGGTTAAGGGGGGATCTGAAAAAGTATTTCCTTACACTGCCACTTGAAAGAACATGTTACACTTAGAGCTAACTTTCACTAACGCTTTCTAACAGGTGGCATTTATGGCCTGTACCTGATTTAACCAAGGAGTTCTTCCTTGAAAGAAATCCACAGATGTTAAACAAATGTCTGACTAACCATTAAAATACATCACAGTTTGCTGAGATAGAGAATGTGATATGAATTTTGTATAGAAATATTTTTACTTGATTCACTCATTGATCACATAACCAACACTAAACATACATAAATATCTGCACTGATAAATATTAACGTTTCCAATCACATTACAGCTATGACACTATTGCTTCTTTTCCACCAAAATGGTGCTGTGCATAACTCCATCTCATTCACAGCTGGCCTCATTGCTAAATCTAAACAAGATTCATTATTACATATTTGATAACAAGCAACAAAAGGAAGTGCCTCAATGCTCTCCACTGCTCTACACATCACGTACTGCACAAAAAGCAAATAGTGAACAGCTTAATCTCTTTTAGATGCATGCATACACTACTGTTTAAAAGTTATGGGTCAGTAAACTTTTTAATAGATTATTTTTGATCAAATTAACACGTCCTTGCTGAATAAAACTAAGAAATACATTTATAATTTTACAAAACTTTCAATTCATTTCAAATCAATGCTTTTCTTTTGAATTTTCTATTCATTAAACAAATCCTTAAATTAACATGGTTTCCGTGTTTTTTGAGCAGCAAAGGATCATGTGACACTGAAGCCTGGAGTAATAACGGCTCAAAATTCAGCTTTGCCATCATAGGAATAAATTCTATTTTAAAATATATTTAAATAGAAAATGTTATTTTAAATTGTAATAATATTTCTCAAAATTACTGTTTCACTATATTTTTTATCAAATAAATGCAGCCTTAGTGAGTATAAGACACTTTCTTAAAAAAAAACATTAAAACATCTTACTAAACCCAAACTTTTGAATGGTAGTGTGTATATATCTGACAAGTTATTGATTTGACATTTACATTCACATTTTCACCAAAGACAATTATTAACTTTAAAAGATTTTAGGTAAAGAACTAATCAAATGCAATGAGCACATAACTGTGGAAAAGAACAACTACAAACCTGAGTCTCTCTATATATTTGCCATTTTTTAAGGATACTGACTTCAGTGGTTGTGAACTGGTCTCTAAGGAAGTCTAGGTCCTCTTCCAGAGAGTCCAGATTCCGGGAAGCTGTAGCCAAGTTTTTCTCCAACAGTGCCTGGGCCTCATCAATATCATATTCCAACATGACATTAGCCTGGTACACAAACACAAAAAACATGGCTATAAGCTAGTTTGTCATATTAACAATTAACAGACAGGCATGTGATACACTGCTAATCATGCAAACAGTTTCATTAGTTCATGAGGAGCTTAAGCTGTACAATCCCCTACCAACCCTCTTACAACACAACTGAGCTGCAAAATAGTCTAAAAGGGAAAAGCTATAGGTGGAAAAATCAACACTTTGAATATTGAAAATGTCAAAACAGCAATATTCAAGTACCAAACTATTTTTATTGGCATAATATGATGCATTTCTAATTGACCAACTCGGGTGAAAAAAAAAAAAAAAAGAGCAGCCTGATTATATCCATCTGTAAATTATCTGCGACTGGAGATATAACTGGTGGTTAAGAAATTAAATATTATCAATTGTTTATTTCATGTTCACTATTAATACAATGACACACAGTAGTCAACACTTACCCCAAGCCACAAACACACTTTATCTGTGGGTGGGACAGAGGCTTTGCAATAGACGTTATCAGCCAACAGAAAATGTGTCTCCATGAGATCTGTAGTGCCCTGTGATTGGACATGCATAATTAAGAACAGGAAAACAAACAATTAATAGATGAGACAAAGTGTGAGAGGTAATTTAAAAAAAAATCGACAGAAAACAAAACACTCATTTAAAAACACATTTTTAGGCATTAGAGAGTTGATCTTTGATTTGCTTCCCTCCAACCATTTGCATATATGGAGATATGGGAGTTAGATATTGTGACAGGCTCACCTTCTTTTTCTGCATGTGCCGTAGGATTTCTAACGTCTGTTTGATTTGTGGGATCTGGCTTTTCAACCTAAGAAACACAAAAAATATCAGAGTCAAGTGGAATTAGCGACAATATTTTATGCTTACTCTGAGTAATTAACCTGATTTTTTTAAAGCAGCAATAAATCACTGTTTATTTGTACCTTATAACAAAAGAACAACAATAGTCGACAATGATGCAAGGACACTGGTAGCCAGTTAAACAGACATAGTCTGTATAGAACGAGCATCCTTTAGAATTGACCCAGAAACTAATCATTGCCTATTACTCTATAGCGTAGAATAGATCAAATCCAAACCTGAGTTTCTTCTGAGCCAGATTGAGCTCCATATATTTATATTTCTGATACTGTTCATCCAGCTTCCTCAGCACGGCGTCTGCTGTATCATTGCCCGGCTGCTTCATGAATGCATCCACATCTTCCTACAGAACCACAGTTACAGTTCACATCTCAATAACCACATCTTATGGGCTTCCTTAATGAATTACATCCTATGAAGTACTTAAATACTGATTAATCGTGTGTTATCTGTCACCCAAAGCCCACTGCAACTTCAAGACATGAGCAAGCAAAGCCTGCAGCCTTATAAGGAGAAGATTATTGGCATAATATGATGCATTTCTAATTGACCAACTCGGGTGAAAAAAAAAAAAAAAAGAGCAGCCTGATTATATCCATCTGTAAATTATCTGCGACTGGAGATATAACTGGTGGTTAAGAAATTAAATATTATCAATTGTTTATTTCATGTTCACTATTAATACAATGACACACAGTAGTCAACACTTACCCCAAGCCACAAACACACTTTATCTGTGGGTGGGACAGAGGCTTTGCAATAGACGTTATCAGCCAACAGAAAATGTGTCTCCATGAGATCTGTAGTGCCCTGTGATTGGACATGCATAATTAAGAACAGGAAAACAAACAATTAATAGATGAGACAAAGTGTGAGAGGTAATTTAAAAAAAAATCGACAGAAAACAAAACACTCATTTAAAAACACATTTTTAGGCATTAGAGAGTTGATCTTTGATTTGCTTCCCTCCAACCATTTGCATATATGGAGATATGGGAGTTAGATATTGTGACAGGCTCACCTTCTTTTTCTGCATGTGCCGTAGGATTTCTAACGTCTGTTTGATTTGTGGGATCTGGCTTTTCAACCTAAGAAACACAAAAAATATCAGAGTCAAGTGGAATTAGCGACAATATTTTATGCTTACTCTGAGTAATTAACCTGATTTTTTTAAAGCAGCAATAAATCACTGTTTATTTGTACCTTATAACAAAAGAACAACAATAGTCGACAATGATGCAAGGACACTGGTAGCCAGTTAAACAGACATAGTCTGTATAGAACGAGCATCCTTTAGAATTGACCCAGAAACTAATCATTGCCTATTACTCTATAGCGTAGAATAGATCAAAACCAAACCTGAGTTTCTTCTGAGCTAGATTGAGCTCCATATATTTATATTTCTGATACTGTTCATCCAGCTTCCTCAGCACGGCGTCTGCTGTATCATTGCCCGGCTGCTTCATGAATGCATCCACATCTTCCTACAGAACCACAGTTACAGTTCACATCTCAATAACCACATCTTATGGGCTTCCTTAATGAATTACATCCTATGAAGTACTTAAATACTGATTAATCGTGTGTTATCTGTCACCCAAAGCCCACTGCAACTTCAAGACATGAGCAAGCAAAGCCTGCAGCCTTATAAGGAGAAGAGCAGGGCGCTTTCTACTTAAGAAAGCCGTTAAACACCAACGCGCCCCTTTCACGGGTAACTGTCGACAGTACGGACATGAAAATGAACTATTTGTCATATTCCTACTGACCACAAATATTGCTTCGGGGATTCCGAGGTGTTTTTTCTTATTTGCAGCTCCTGCATTGCCACTCTCTATGGTCGTCGCCATTTTGGAGAGACTCACGGCTCGTCCTCTTCACGCATGCGCCCGTTGTTCTTACGCACGAGCGCTGCCTGCGTAATAAAAGTAACGGCATCTGTCTCTAACGGTGAGCCACTGATGTATTTTCAGGGCCCATTGATGTTTTAATTTGGTAATTATCTCATTAAATGTGTTTGAAAATGTTCTATAAGTTCAAATTCAGTACCTTAGTCATGGTGAACTTATGTTTTGTAAGCTTCGCCACTTAACAAACCAACCCGCAGATGTCAGTGTCGGTCGCAGTCTTTTTGGAAATCATTGCAGGACTGGATGGTAGAGAAGGGTGTGGTTGCTGATGGTTTCACTCTAACCTTACAAGATGTAATGTACGGAATAAGCAAAGAGTGCTCTGTTTTGTACGATTTGATTAATAATATTATATTATTATCAAAATACTTTATACATAAATGTAGACATTTTAAATCTCTTTGTTTATTATATTTAGAAATGATCTAAAATACTTCTCGGATGCCCTTATAGTAAAATGAAAACTCAAAAGGCATTAAAACAGTTTAATTTGTTTGTATTATATAACTTGTTGTAATTATATTTTCTTTATATTTTTTTTTTTGAAAATTAACATTGTATAATTATGCATATAAAACAGCTACAAAAATAAATAAATAAAAAGTGCTATAAAAGTGTTATAAAGTTTTTTTAATTATCAACCTTACATATATGAAATGTACAATTTGGTCAAAATAAGCAAATTATTGAATAAAAGTCTGTAAAAGAATAAAAGTCTGTTTATCTGTAAAAGTACATTTTCTCATAAAAGTATAAGGGAGGTCTTCAACACTGAATATTTTCATTGATACATTTATGTATCTCTCACCATAATAAAACTAATTAAGTACAATGCTAAAATGAAGTAGATGTGTGTGGTATGTACCTTAGTCAGCGTACACGCCATATATAATTCTTTGCTAATTCGTTTTTTGGTTGAATTTTTTTTTACTTGCTGTTGATTGCTAATGAAACACTGAAAATACAAAAATATAAAAAAAAAATTTAAAAAAAATCCTCATAACCAACAACTCTGGAAAGCATACGTTGTGACACTAACAACAGACTGTACATCTGTCCCCTCACAGCCTTGTTTTCTTGCACAAAAATGAAATAGAATGTGTACCCTGACTCAAGTCTATGGTAGTTTTGCTAATCAAAAGGCTACTGATTGAGTCAGAGAGTGAGCTATGAGCAATGCCATCGAGCTTAGCACGCAACCTCAGGTGGCTTCGGGCAGACTGTCCTTGTGTACTCACTTCTGGATAAAAAGGTTTAGCTGAACTGACTATAAATTCTGTACCAAGAAAGAGTGTGTTAGACCAACCTGCTTGCCTGAAATATAGTTTGGCTGCTAATACAGCGGCTGGAGGTTCTGTTGATAAGGTGACTCAGGAAATGAATGCATGCTGATGATGATTTGTGGCTGTTGCTAAAATCAGTGTCCAGTTAGAAACAAGGGTATATGTTCATCTGGCTTCATTTAAACCAGAGGTTTTCAACCTTTTTGGCCCCAACGCCACCCATTGTCTATTCAGAGTCCTCATATAGGCTAGGATATTTTCTTTTATACATTTTCTGTTATGATGAAAAAGCTTTTTTATGAAAAGGAACTAGGAGTGTCAGCAGCAAATTAAAATAATTAACTGCATTTCAATTTTGTGATTCCGGATGTTTTAAGATCTGCATGTTCTTCAATAAAAAAGCAGAGGGGATTAGATACATTTCTTAATAAAATAAGAAATATGATGTCAGTTTACACGTTGTATCACAGGTGAGCAAGATTATTTTAATATAATTTATAATTTTAACATCTTGTGCTCTCAGCATGCCTTTTAGATGAATACAAGTGGTTCACTGGATTGTAATCATCAGGGAACCACTATTGTTGCAAAGCATCAGCAGAGTCCGGATCCATTTGCAGCTTTTATCGAGTAAACAGACAAGACAGGGTCAATCACCAGTAGATACAATAGCGGAGGCTAGGCTGAGACAAAACGAGGGACAGGCAGGAGGTCGGGGCAAGCGGCAGACAATCACAGTAGAAGAACAATCCCAGTCAGGGCAGGCAGAGACTAATCAGAAAACGATAAACAGTCCAAGGTCAAACGAGTAGGCAAGAAACAGGGTAAACGCTCAGTAGTGACAGCCGGGGCAAATCAAGACTTCGCAGAGAGCTGATGTGAGTGTCCGGCTTAAATGTGTGAGTGTAATTAGATGCAGGTGTGTGCGTGCAATCAGTCCCAGGTATGAGGCATGATGGGAATTAGAGTCCGAATGGATAAAGTCAATATTCAGGAGAGAGTTCCCTCTGGTGGTGAGGAAGAGGCGGTACGGGAGCCTCCTCTGTAACAGAGCCCTCCCCCTGCGAGCGGCTCCTGACGCGAGGAGGCAAGCGACGCCGGAGTCTACCACGAGGTCGAAGGGCCGGTTTCTCTGGATGCGTCCTGTGAAACTCTTCTGTGAGTGTGGGGACGAGGATATCTCCGGCATTGACCCAGGATCGCTCCTCCGGTCCGTACCCCTCCCAATCGACCAGATACTGGAGGGTGCCACCCCGGCGCCTGGAGTCAAGCAGCTCGTGCACCCGATACGCCTCCTCGCCGTCGTTGTAACCAGTCTGTGACTGAAGGGAGGTCGGTGGGCTCGCCAGCCCAGGGGAACAATGGCGGTTGGAAGCCCAGCATGCATTTAAAGGGGATCACCCCTGTGGCTGGTTTCATGAGGGAATTTTGTGCATATTCTGCCCAAAACAAGTACCTGCTCCAGTCTGATTGTCATTGCTGGCAATATGATCAAAGGAACCGGATAATCTCCTGATTCAGGCGTTCTGTCTCTCCGTTGGATTGGGGATGGTAGCCGGATGTGAGACTGATGTTTAGAGGTGTTTGAAGAAGGCAGTCCATACCCTTGAGGTGAACTGGGGACCCCGGTCTGAGACAATGTCCTCAGGCAGACCATAGAAACGAAACACATGATTGCACAGTAATTCAGCAGTTTCAAATGACGTGGGGAGTTTAGGCAGGGGAATTAGACGGCATGCTTTGGAAAATCGGTCTATAATCGTAAGTATAGTGGTATTACCTTGAGAGTTGGGCAGGTCGGTGATGAAGTCAATGGCGATGTGAGACCAAGGGCGTTGTGGCGTGGGCAATGGTTGTAACAGGCCTGCTGGTAGTTGTCTGGGTGATTTAGAAGTGTTGCAGGTAATGCAGTTTTGGACGAATTTGGTGGTATCAGATAACAGAGTAGGCCACCAGAATCGGTTCTGGAGCAGATGTGCAGTGGCAGTGATTCTGGGGTGTCCCGAGCTGGGCAGAACATGTACTTGTGTCAATAGATGCTCTCGTAGTGATTCAGGAACATAGGTGAGATTGGGGGGACTTTCAGGAGGTGGTGGACTCTGGAGGTTCAAGTTGTTTGCTTCGGTCATGATGCCCCACTGCACGGGTGCGATGAAGAGTTTCTCAGGAAGTATACTTTCTTTGACGTTTGAGCAGAACGTCTCCTCGGTTTGACTAGGAATTCACTCAAACTTTTCCCCTCATCTCGACAAGCCAACTCTGACTGGAGCTCCGAATTCAGTCCCCTCCGAAACAGGAGTTTTAATGTGTCCTCGACCCAAACTGTCTGGGCAGCAAGGGTGCGAAAGGACAGGGCGTACTCGGTCGCTGGTCTCCTTCCTTGCGAAAGTGTTAACAGTTGGTCACCTGCACTTTTCCCCTCCGCAGGATGTTCGAAGACTTCGCAAAAGTGTTGGAGAAATGTTGTGAAGGTGGGGAATGAGGAGCCATCCATTCCCCAAACGGCGGTAGCCCAATCCAGCGCCTTCCCGGTAAGCAATGAACACACAAAGACAATGCGGCTAGAGTCCGTAGGGTACAGTGAGGGCTGTTGATTAACAAAAAGCGAACACTGAAGCAAGAACCCTTTGCATCTGGCAGGGTCTCCATTGAATTTCTCTGGGAAAGCTAGTCGTGGGCTCACTGGTGATGTTAGGGGTGGCGTGGTGTAACTAGGCGCGGCCGCAGCCGCGGCTG
>NW_015542362.1:1172151-1194914 GCF_001515605.1 Sinocyclocheilus anshuiensis | reverse complement strand
GCCGCGGCTGGTGTTATTTGAAGGCCTTGCAGCGCCTTCACTAACTCCTCGGTGAGTGAGGTAAGCCGATTTAGTTGGTGGTGATGCATGGCGAGCTGTGTGGCCTGCGCAGATAGCTCAGTGGATAATTGCATGAGTGCTGCTGGATCGCTGTGTGGCGAAGTCTTCTGTTGCGAAGCATCAGCAGAGTCCGGATCCATTTGCAGCTTTTATTGAGTAAACAGACAAGACAGGGTCAATCACCAGTAGATACAATAGCGGAGGCTAGGCTGAGACAAAACGAGGGACAGGCAGGAGGTCGGGGCAAGCGGCAGACAATCACAGTAGAAGAACAATCCCAGTCAGGGCAGGCAGAGACTAATCAGAAAACGATAAACAGTCCAAGGTCAAACGAGTAGGCAAGAAACAGGGTAAACGCTCAGTAGTGACAGCCGGGGCAAATCAAGAGAGCTGATGTGAGTGTCCGGCTTAAATGTGTGAGTGTAATTAGATGCAGGTGTGTGTGCGTGCAATCAGTCCCAGGTATGAGGCATGATGGGAACTAGAGTCCGAATGGATAAAGTCAATATTCAGGAGAGAGTTCCTTCTGGTGGTGAGGAAGAGGCGGTACGGGAGCCTCCTCTGTAACAACTATACAGCACCTTTGTCAAATGGACCCCATTCTCCTCCTTAGATTTTAGATATGTTACTCCACTCTCATATGTTTGCTATGAAGGGGAATTTACTACAATGGCAAAAGCTGTTTTGAATCACTTTTATGCTTTTCTGATGTCAAAAATTCTCATGTGGGTGCCCTGGAATATTTCCTTATATGGGGGCAAAAAAGTGGAGAACCGCGTTATCTTCAGGAAATACACTGTATTTTAATGTTGTTTTTTTAATCCTTTCTCTAACTAAGCTTTGTATGGCAGTGGTGCTATATAGCGCCTTTAAAAAAACCTGAAGAACCGCTGAAGAACCAAATATTTTTTGTGTGTCTGTGTGTAGACTCCCCACTGCATACTATTAAATAAAACTTCAAAGTGATGAAGAAAGCTCTGAGCGTGACACCATAAATCAGATTTTAATTGATGAGCATGAATATTCAACAGATGTTAAATAAGGACAGGAACATTGTTACCAATGACAAACTTATTAAAGAATTAAATAAGGGCCTAAAAGATGTCAGACCATACGCATCGCTGCCAAAAGAACAAAAAACAAACAAGTCCACTTATATGTCCAACCAGATAAGTTTAGGTCATATTAATGATATTTATTAAGGCAGACTGCTTTATTACTACCCACGTTATTATGATCAAATGTCACTTCCAAGAAACATAAAAGAGATTAGTTCATGTTACTCATTGCAAACAGTGTGATGGGCCTGTGCTTTGTGAATTGGTGTGCACTTCAGCAAATGAAATTAAGTGTCATCAGCTCAGTCCTTCCCGTTAATAGAACCACAACAAAGAGCATTTCACCTGGACCTCTTCAGATATACGTTTGAAAGCATGCATACGCCATAAACCCTGGACAATAACAATGATTTACAGGCCTGTGTTTGGTATCAGTGCATGCGCAGGGCAGTGATTTCAGGCATCGTGTTCGTCAGAACTGCGTCAGAAGCGATGAACTCACTGGAGGGGAGGGGACTGGAGAGGCGTCGCTTGTTAGGCAGACTCATAGCGCAGCGAGTATCAGCACTGGGTGGGTGTGAGGAAACCTCTGGGAAAGGGGGAAATCTAGCTTATTCTGTTTATTTTGGAACGACAATAAACAGGCGTTAAACTTTAATCTACTACAAGCATTAAATTATTCAGTCTCGTGTCTCTAGTCTCCGCCTGAAGCGAAAGACGGCGAGCTTAACGCGCGTGAAGAATCGTGAGCGGCAGTGCGAGCTGGAAGCATCTTTTCAGGACCTTGGACAGAGCGCGCGCATACAATGGCACCAGTGACGACAGAAGAAGCACGTTTCGGTGAGTAAATTGTTGTTATTTATCATTTTCGGAGAACATATGCTATTTGTGCATGGTTAAAGAACTGTTTTTGGGAACGTGGCTCAGTAACAGTAACGCGGATTTTCCCTGATGCGCGAGGACAGGCATAAATAGGCGCGTGCTCTATTAGTAGCCTCTGACATCATTGGTGTATGAAGATGCTTAAACGCGTTGAGATGTTTGTCAGAAGCCTTCGGTGATAACGTATTCGTCACATAAGTGTGCGTGATTTGTTTTCTGAGAGAAAGACAAAAGGGACAAGAGCATCTTAGTTAATTTACTGGAGACGTGCTGCACCCACCATGAAAGAACGTGGCTCAGTAACAGTAACGCGGATTTTCCCTGATGCGCGAGGACAGGCATAAATAGGCGCGTGCTCTATTAGTAGCCTCTGACATCACTGGTGTATGAAGATGCTTAAACGCGTTGAGATGTTTGTCAGAAGCCTTCGGTGATAACGTATTAGTCACTTAAGTGTGCGTGATTTGTTTTCTGAGAGAAAGACAAAAGGCTGACAATAGCATCTTAGTTAATTTACTGGAGACGTGCTGCACCCACCATGAAAACGGACATTTCCAGATTCACAGACACTACTGCACTAACACATGGTTGTATACAGAGCAAGATAATCTAATTTCACTTACCTGGCCTATCACTTGAAGCAAACATCCATCCCTTCTTAAAAGTGTGTTAAAAGAGAGCTGCCTGTTGCGCCATTTTATTAAGCCTACTGCTGTAGCCTATATCCAGCTTAAGCTGTTTTCCCTAAATTTGTATATATACTGTCTGAATGACAGCTTGGTAAATCTGTTGGCAATCAAATATTCAATATCGCCACTCATCATAAGTACTTGGTACATTATCAGCGCAGCGGCGGACGTTCAAACTAATATCACGTAATTTACGTCTCTATGGTGATTGGTTGATATCTCTATGAGGTTTCTTTTCTCAACACTCCTCAGCGCTGGAAGTGAACACTCGATGGTGATTGGCTAATTTTTTTTTACCAACGGAGGCACGAGAGATATATACTGTTTGAATGACAGCTTGGTAAATCTGTTGGCAATCAAATATTCAATATCGCCACTCATCATAAGTACTTGGTACATTATCAGCGCAGCGGCGGACGTTCAAACTAATATCACGTAATTTACGTCTCTATGGTGATTGGTTGATATCTCTATGAGGTTTCTTTTCTCAACACTCCTCAGCGCTGGAAGTGAACACTCGATGGTGATTGGCTAATTTTTTTTATCAACGGAGGCAAGAGAGCTCATCTCTACCCCGGCCTCCCAACACTCCTCAGCGCTGGAAGTGAACACTCGATGGTGATTGGCTAATTTTTTTTACCAACGGAGGCACGAGAGCTCATCTCTCCCCCGGCCTCCCCCGGCCTCCCCCTACCCTGCTATATCACCTAGCGGTTGTAATTACATCAGCAGATTCGGCACACTCGCGATAGAAAAGCGGCGCTTTCACGTTATGGTATTACAACTGTGAAATTACAAACAAAAAATACACATTCTGAGACATGAACTGAAATGAATTGTGAATTTTATTAACATTAAATCGGCCTCCTCCCATTTTCACCTCAAAATTATGGGCTCAAAAGGAAGCTGTGCCTCCCCCGACGAGCCGCCACTGGTTGTAGCTTGTCAGGCTTTTGTAGCTAAATCGAAATGAACAGTTCTTTGTAAACGTAAATAGTAATCTCTGCCATGATTTAAGAGACTGTGGTCTCCTGAGACCTTGTTCGGTGAGGAAAAAGTGGCATTATTTTTCTTTGCATGGTTTTACATGGTTTTAACTGTTAACGTCAACACATGTCAGTGTTTGTGTTGCCTCAGATGCAAAACAATTTATATAATCTCTCTACTTTTCCTGATTGAAGGTGTTTTAATATTTCATGGCAATAGTAAGTCTACATACATCTATTAAATAAATAAATTATTGGTGTTTTTTTTTCTCAAAAAAAAATTCCACCAAAATTGGTGTTTTTTTCCTGTTTTATACATAGCGGAGGTTCCTGTGAGCATGGCAGTGGTGAGTGTGTTTGGCCTGGTCTTCAGCGTCTCCATCTTTGCATGGATTTGCTGTCAGCGCAAAGCCAACAAGGCTAGTAACAAGACCCCACCCTATAAGTTTGTCCACATGCTGAAGGGAGTTGACATCTACCCTGAGAGCCTGAATGGAAAGAAGAAGTTTGGAGGAGAAAAGACACCAGAAGCTCATGGAAAACAGACCCTCAGTCCCAGCGGTGGACGGCCAGAGCTCCATTTGGACCTGGAGAAACGAGATCTTAATGGAAACTTCACTTCCAAGCCACCAACCCTCCAACTCAAGGTGCGTAGCTCCCCAGACCTGGACATCCCGTCTCAGCAAGCAGGCTTTGGGTCAGGTGGTAACCAGGAGGTTGGTACTCCAGAAAGCGTTGTGTCCAGTCAGACACCGACACCGGCTGTGGAGAAATCTCAGGACAAAGAGGGTGGCCTGGGGACACTCTACTTTTCGGTTGAGTACAACTTTGAGAAGAAGGCTTTCATGGTTCACATCAAGGAGGCACACAGATTGTCTCCCACGGATGAACAGTCATTGACCTCTGACCCCTATATCAAGCTGACCTTGCTGCCTGAGAAGAAGCACAAGGTGAAGACACGTGTTTTGAGGAAGACTCTGGACCCAGCCTTCGACGAGACCTTCAGCTTCTATGGAATCCCATTTGCACGGGTTTCCCAGTTAGCTTTGCACTTCATGGTGCTGAGTTTCGACCGCTTTTCACGTGACGAAGTGATTGGAGAGACCCTCGTTCCTCTGGCTGACATCGACCTATCCGAGGGGCGCGTCCTCATGAGCCGAGACATTATTAAAAGGAATGTCAGGGTAAGAATAGCTTTAATTATATTTCTTTTGATGAAAATTTCACATATAAACATAAATATGCATGTCTTTAAATATAAGAACTATTTATAATAACAATGTATTATATATATAGAAAGTCAGTAGTTGGTCTTGCTTACTGCGGACAGTCAATGACACACCCAAGTCTGGATCGAGAAACAATTAATGGTGTCTGTTTGTCTGTTGGGTCAATAAATAATCTTTGCCATCCATCTTAAGGCCCACAGGTTGTAAATTTTTAATTGACCCACTAATGGACCCCACATGACTCAGTGTTTCTGCCTTTAAATACGGACTGCATGTATTTAGGCTGATAATAAATGAACTAACCTGTTAACAAAGAGTCTACACCAATTTTCTTGTCACATATAATGCACTCCTAAATGCATAAAAAGCTTTGTTGAGGACTGAAAGGCCACATGCCTTATTAAAATAATAGTAAACAGGGCAGAAGTCATAATTGTTTTGGCAACACAATTTCACTGTTGTGTGCATAAGAATTCACTCCATTTGAGCTGAAAGGAAAGCTATTATCTTTCATTGGTGACTGTGGCTGCATATAGTTAAACACACATAATTATGCCTCATCGGTTGAGAGACATTCCAAGTCATCGCTGTGGCAGCAGCAGAACCCTGCTGATGTGTTGCCAAGGCAACATGCTGCCCTGTTCACACATAATTGGAGTCATACATTGGTGTTGTGCCAAGGGAATGATTCACAGTCAGTTGCTCGTAACGTTAACGCACTTAGAAGTTGTCTTCTCAAACCTGCCTAGGGTTAGTTGCCCAAATGTGAAATCATAAAAAGAAGGTGTTTTGGACTTTGTGATGCTGATTGTGTTCAAACCTTGCAAGAACATATAAATAAATGTCTTGGTTCTTTATCTTTATCTGTAGAGGAGTGCTGGTCGAGGAGAGCTACTTCTGTCCCTGTGTTATCAGTCGACCACCAGTACTCTGACTGTGGTGGTACTGAAAGCCCGCCACCTGCCCAAGACTGACTCCAACGGACCCTCAGGTGAGGTTAAAGCACGGGTCAGATAGAAGCTGTCATTAGCTGAAGCACCATGGTTAATATATATATATATATATATATAGAGAGATATAGAGAGAGAGAGAGAGAGAGAGAGATTCCAGACATTTCAAGAACTGCACGTTTTTTGAAAAAAACAATACTTATTAAGGAAAACAAAAATAATTTAACAAAAAATAAATTACATTTTGATTGTATGTTTTTATTAAAATCATTTTAATTAAGTTAGACAGTTTTAATATATCGATAATTATATGAATATTAATTTTATTATTAATAATAATGATAATAATAATATATACATTTAAATAATATTAGGTGATCCTGCGGCCTCCTTGAAAATGTCCTCAGAACCCCTAGTGGACCCATGGTTGAGAATCACTGATCTGGAATATTTTATATACATATTATTAGTACTAGTATTATTGTAGCATCACTGAGGTACTGTTATAGTTTTTATTAATATTTTTACTTTTTTACTTTTTATTTTTATATTTTCCATTTTTTTGTGTTTTTGTCTTTTTTATTTTAGTTTTTATTAATTTTTATTTCAGTTGTAGCTCATCAAGTAAAACTAAATGAAAATGAGAAATTTTGCCTTGCCAGCTAGATTAAATAAATAAGAATTCAAATATTTTTTTATATATTTTGTTTTAGTTTACAGTTATTTAATTTCAAGTAACGTGTTGTCTTCTATGGATTTAGTCAACCATAATAACCATGATCAACACTTCTTAAGCTGTATCGTTCGTGAGCTCCCAGTGCACAATGTATCATTTCTGTGCATCGACTGAAGTATTGATTTCTGTCTCACTCTGTTTATTTCTCTTCCTGATGACTTTTTTAGACCCTTACGTGAAGGTGAACCTGTTCCAGGGGAAGAAGCGAGTGTGTAAGAAGAAGACGCACGTGAAAAAGTGTGCCCCCAATCCCGTCTTCAACGAGCTCTTCGTTTTCGACCTGCCCTCGGAAGACGGCCTGCGAGACACCAGCGTGGAGCTCCTGCTGCTGGACTCCGACAGAACGTCCCGCACACCTGTCATCGGCCGGCTCCTCCTGGGCACCTCCTCCCCCAGCACCGCCGGCGAGCACTGGCGCGAGATCTGCGACCACCCGCGCCGACAGATAGCTAAGTGGCACGCGCTGTCCGAAGACTAGCTCTGTTGGTTGCATTGCCGACAGATGCCCAGGAACTGTCATTGGAAATCCATGGTTGAGTGGGCAGGATTTGAACTGTGGACTTGTCGCGAGTAATGTCCTCTGGAAGTCAAATGATCTCAGTCATATCATTGGGGTGGGGCTTCTTCTAAAGGGGGAGGCGGCAGCTGAACCCGACCAATTAATGATTCCAAAGACTGTCTCAGATGCCCGATGCCGCTTTTTCTTCATGCTTCATTCGAAACCTGATCGATCACCACTTTGTGCAGTACCGAATGTCATGTTGCTATTGCTGTTCTTCTCTACTCACTGTTAATAATACTCCATTATGCGATAAAATTAAAGAAAATCCTGGTAATGTGATGATGTAAATTAACTGAATGATCTGTTTATTTTTTAAGAGATGCTTTTATCTTTTGTTTATTCAGATGTTAAAATTCATTTATTCTCTTCCTTTTATACTTGATTTCTCGACTTTGGTTCGTTTTTGTGTTTTCTGCCTGATGTCTTTGTAAGTTAACATGGTGCGGAAGCAGCCTAAATTAGGCACGAACTAGCAGAGACTGATGTGTTACTGCAGGACGACTGCACGAACTGAACAGGACCGCATGCAGTGCGTGTGTGAATGTGAGCGTGTGTGTCTGTGTGTGTGTATATAAATGTGTATGTGTGTGTGTTAGTTCAGTTCCAGTGGAGTGTGAGACAGAATGTTGTTCTCTTCACTGTGAGCACAACGGTGGAAGTGATGTATATGTGTATTACTATAAAAGATCCAGTTCTGAGAAAGAAATACAGTGTGTCTCCTATGTCATTTAGTTAATCTAAATTCATTCCATCTGACGGAGCAATATGCGTTTTAATGCTATTTACTGTGATGAGCAGGAAGTCTGAGTCAGTGGTTTAATGTCACACTCAAATCAATACTAGTGATTAGCATTAGAGAGAAAGATACAGATGAAGTAATGTACATATATGTAATGTCCATAAAATTTTCTCAGGAAACAATCTGACATTTAAAAAAAAGAAATTAATACTTTTATTCAGCAAGAATGCATTACATTGATCAAAAGGAGCAGTAAAGACATTTATAATGTTGCACAACATTTCTATTTCAAATAAATGCAGTTCTTTTGAACTTTCTAAACATCAAAGTATCCTGTAAAAAGTTTTATATTGATATTAAGCAGCACAACCATTGATAATAAGAAGAAATGTTTTTGTAATATTATTTATTTATTATATTATCTTGGCATCAGGAAGAACTCTATCCTCACAAAACCTGTGGGTGGATCGGATCCTCTTTCTCTTGGATTGGTGGCAAAATGAGCTAAAGCTCTATTCCTAGCCATCAACGTCAGTCCACTGAGCACAACACTGATGTGTCAGTACTCCAGGTTTTTAAAAGCATGTGTTAGTACGAACGTGAGCACCCACACTTACCATAAATACTTAATTGCCTCGTAAGCGGTTCACACACCCATGTGAGAGAGTGACCAAAAAAATCATCACTCAAAAATGACAAACATACACTCAAATAAAGATGCAAAGAGGCAGTTGTGTTTATAGAATTCAGTCAGATTTATCTACAAGATGCATTTAATGTATTGAAGATTGATCATTAAAAAGAACATTGGAAAGCAAAAGAAATGTACAGATATACACATACGCAGATGTTTGTATGCATGTGACAGTGTGACTGTGCATGCAAATCTATAAGATGACTAAGGTTCTGACGTCAGGTAATATACAATGATGCATCAGCTGGTGTCTCTCCAGTTATACATCAGAGAATAGGTCAGCATAAAGAGCACTGTGCAATGGTCAAACCAGACACACACACACACACACACACACACTCCGATCCATCAGACAGATCTGCCTTCACACCTGTCTGCACATAAAATGGAGAGAATAATATCAAAAGACAGCTCGGACTCTATCATCAGTTTCTGCACACCTGAGAAACTGATCCTCTCAGTCACTAGATCTGCTATGCTGTCTACTGCAGACATAGAAAGCTGTTATCTAAGGCAGCAACTAAATCTAAAAAAAAAAATCATCTGAATCGCTGTAAAGAGCAGATAGTTTGGAATTTGCACATTTTGCTAAGGTAACAAAGTTATGCTTTAAGCATAAAAGTACACACATACACAAGAATTAGGTAAATGATACATATAAGTTTGAATGCAACATGCAATTTAATTAAAGGGATTGAAGACAGAAAGACTGAATTGGATTGTAACTTGCCTCTAAATATTCTAAGCAACATAGGCTTCATATTTCATTAATAATTTTTTAAAAATCATTAATATAACTAATATAAAATGAGTCTGTTTAAATTTAAAGAGGTAGAAATAAAATTGAATTGAACTTTAAAGAAATTCCTAATTGCAATTGTTAATCAGTAGTGTTTGTCAAGACTTTGAACGTTAGGTTGTTTTAAAAAGCGTAAAATGCTTTAAAAGCTTTATATGTTTAAAAGTGTGAACCCTAGTGAAAAGTAAATACGCTAAAATGTATGTTTATTTCATGCCATGTATACTACAAATACATTTACATATTTGTGACGCTGGACCACAAAACCAGTCATATGTCATATTTTTCTGAAAGCTGAATAAATAAGCTTTCCATTGATGTCTGGTTTGTTATGATAGGACAAAATTTGGCCGAGATACAACTATTTGAAAATCTGGAATCTGAGGGTGCAAAAAAATCTAAATACTGAGAAAATCACCTTTAAAGTTGTCCAAATGAAGTTCTTAGCAATGCATATTACTAATAAAAAATTTAGTTTTGATATATTTACAGTAGGAAATTTACAAAATATCTTCATGGAACGTGATCTTTACTTAATATCCTAATGATTTTTGGCATAAAAGAAAAATCAATAATTTTGACCCATACAATGTATTTTTGGCTATTGCTACAAATATACCCCAGCGACTTAAGACTGGATTTGTGATGCAGGGTCACATTCATGTACTTAATAAAATTACCCTGCAATTGTACTTTTAGTATACTAAACTGGTATAACTGAAGTCTGCTAAATTGGAACAACTAATTTTGTGGTTAAAGCAATTTAATTTTACAGAAGTAGTGCTGAGGTCCAAACTAAAGATATACTTAAGTATATTTGATTGTGCTAAAGTGGAACTATTGCAAGTGTACTTCAGGTATACTTTAAATATCTTGCATTTAAAGACCGATATTATTCAAAGATCATACAATCCTCACCAATAATGACACTAAAAAATGTGCATTGTACAATATACAAATACTCCAAATAAATTTGACTTATACTTTGAATTTTTATATCAGTAAGTCTTGAGCGATATGTCAGTAAATATGTTAATAGATTTTTACTATACTTAGTTTGAAATAAATATATTTTAAATAATTGTATAATAACAGGATACAGATTTGTAATGATTAATCCATTAAATGCTATCTATGTGGGCAACTCAGTAGGTTTTGGAACAAAGCTAGTATCTGAAAAAACCAGCCACGTCCACATTAGAGAGCACCTCCTGCAGTCAGACACACATCCCCACCCTGTCCAGTCCAGCTCTGCGGGTGCTGCAAGATCAAGCTCTGAATCAGCTCAGACTCTGTGTCTGTGTGTGCATGTTTTGTGTGTGTGTGTGTGTGTGTGTGTGTGTGTGTGTGTTTGCACGCTGGGATCTTTTATAGTTCTCAGATTTAATGGCCATGCATTTTAAATGCGTCAGTATATCATGAAATGACAAATGAAGGATTGCTGTCTCCTTACTGAGAAACAGAGCGAGTGAATGAGGCTAGGAGGTTATTGTCTAAACTGCTACATCTTTGGCAATACAAAATGCTGTCATTTGTCTTGCCAATAAAGCTTAAATGAAACTGGGAAGTGCAGAACTTAAAAGTGAGAGGGAACATGGAAGAAATAGATGAAAGGATACAAAGTGCAAGTAGAATAGGATGGTTTTCTGACTGGAGAACAGTTGGAACTGAAATGGTCATAAACCGATAGAAAGAAGAAAGGTGGAAATGAAAGAGAGGGAGCGAGATAAAGGCAAAGGGAAAGGATTAGAAAGAGATAAAGGAAATGAGAGAACACTGAGTCTGTGCGTTTGATGGAGGATGCCGATGAAATATTAGGGTGATGTGAGATGTACGAGAGAGATGAGGCATGTGAGGTCGGCTCTCTGACTTCTTGGCATTCAGAGCAGCCAATGACTGTCTCGACAAAGAAATCAATTATTAAATGGATGAAAATAAGATTAAACCACAAAAGAAATGGACCACTGTGATATGGGCCTAAGGCCACACACACACACACAGCAGTGCCTTGAGCTATCGAATAAAACTCACTGATGACACATTTGTGCGTGCTGGTCGTGTTGCATCTGTGCGCAAAATCTACAAGTTTTGTATGTTCTATTTTTGTCTCGTCAAGCTTGACACCCAAACACCTCCACACACAACACAGAGACTCTCATTCACAGGCACAAGCTCAGGAGATTCATTTGAGTAGGACCTAAAATGCTAATTAAGGCACTGCGTCGTCCATTCAGATCTATTATTACCTAAAATGAAAAAGGAAAACTGCTCTCAGATCAGCAGAAATGTAACAGTGTGAGAGATCACCTGGTCTGAACCAGAGAGCAGAGAGAGACATAAGAGCTGGGGGTTGGTTTAGTGAGAGATGCAGAGGTGTATTTGTATCAGCTTTATTATACAGAGCTGGGTAGTAACTGATTATATGTATTCTGGATTACGTAATCAGATTCCATTTATTTAGTACTTGTAATTAGATAATATTACATTTTAAAATGCTTGTAATCAGATTACAGTTACTTTTGATGGATTACATGATGAAATTATTTACACAATGGTAAATGATTCATAATTTATTGATTCTCCCAAATTCCTTTTTCTCTTTTAAATTTTCCTTTCTAAAAAATTCTACTGTGTGTCATATTGAATACAGAGAATATTCACAATATAGGATGGCCATGTAAATGTTATGTAAATTAATTTACAATCCATGCTTCTGAATTTGGGGACAAAAGCACCTCTCAGTCAATTATACCATGTATGAGACTAATAAAATATTTCTAATTTGGGTGTTCAAGTGTTTTATTTTTGATTCTAATTTTACAGTTTTATGATTGAATAATTATTAGCTTTTCAACAGCTCATAAACACCCTGATGTACTTTAATTTACCCCAGTTTGGAGTAAATGACGAAATTTCCTGCCAAATCAAACTTGAAAAAAATTGCTACCAGCTCAATCAAAAACAGATTTTTCATGTACTGGCTAAACAATTCATTTGTTAAAAATGTAAAAAACAAACAAGAAATCCTCTATAGTGTACAAGTAAGCATTTTCTGTAACACTTTACGCCGCATGCATAATTATTAGGCATGTTGATATTCTGATATTTTTTTTCCAAGCACATTTTACCAATTCCAAACCATATCAATCTTAATAACTACTATTAATTTTGTATTTAATCATTTATAAGTGATATATAATTGTCCGTGAAGGCTGGAAGTGAAAAATTCCTTATATTCAGGTGTGTATAATTATTAGGTATGTTTTCTTTTACTGATAAAATGAGCCAAAAAAGAGGTTTAACTCAGACTGAGAAGTCAAAAATTATTAAATCCCCATGAGAAATATTCAAAACTAATGAAATACAGAAATTGCAAAGTTAAGACATGACCACTGTACAGCAAAATGCCCACTGGATCAGCGGGGTCAGAAAAAAACAGGCGGAGAAGAAAAGACACGTTAAAGTCCCCATGAAATCAAAATGAACGTTTTTTGGGTGTTAGTATCAATATGTTAGTCTTAAAGGGATAGTTCACCCAAAAATGAAAATCTGATGTTTATCTGCTTACCCCCAGGGCATCCAAGATGTAGATGACTTTGTTTCTTCAGTAGAACACAAATTATGATTTTTAAGTCCAGCTGTTGCAGTCTATCAGTCTTATAATGCATGGCAATGGTAACAAAATTTATGAGAGTAAAAAAAACATGCACAGACAAATCCAAATTAAACCCTGCGGCTCGTGACGACACATTGATGTCCTAAGACACGAAACGATCAGTTTGTGCGAGAAACCAAACAGTATTTATATAATTTTTTACCTCTAATACACCACTATGTCCAACTGCCTTGAGCGCACGCACGGCATCCGGTGCGTGAGGTGTGTACGCTCTGGCTTAGTTTACGCAAGCGCCGGAAGTGATCTCTCGCGCGTATATGTCACTCATTGTTTATTAGACTGTGGCTGTCAAATGCGGCTTTACCGAGCTCAACGGCTCTGGCCCGAGCAGATATAAACAAAACGCTATTGGCTAATTTAAAAAGGGGGCGGGGCTGTTCGATATGTCCCGCCCTCTCTTCCTGTTTCAGTTCACTTTTTCATGGATGCCTGGACTCTACCCTAAATTATACCACCTGAATGATGATCTACACTAACTACTCTGTTGGAGTTAAAAGAATTTAAACCCTTTTTGACCGCCAAGGGTGCCTCACTAAAGAAGGATGTGATAGTAAATAACGTCACAGGATCCGCCATGGCTATTTGGCTGTATGGATCCAACGAGTGGAGTTTATTGAGGCAAAAGTCATAGTTAATGGTTTGTTAATAGCGAGAACTGGACATTAAAATAAAGTGTGATCACATTTTCTATAACAGCCTTATATTTTCCAGGAAAACAATTTTTTAGGAAGCTGAAGTGCTTTTAAAATGGTTGAAATGGGTTGACTGAAAAATGACACAGTCAAAGTGACAAATTAGATGAATGGAAAAACATAAATGAAAACTGAAGGAAACAGATTTGCCATTTTTTGGTCTGAATGTCCTTAATTAAAGGTGAATGTGTCCAGATGATGGGCCACTGGATGAGCATTATGCTGACTCATGCTGCTGAAACTACATGACCTTCAACGGCAATGACAATTAAACAACCACAGAAGCCTTTAAAGGGCTCTCATACTTCTCTCCCAACACACACACCCAAAGAAATATATCAATTACACCTTTAATTAGAGACCTTTTACAAGAGTGTCTGGATATGAATTCTGACTGCTACTGAAAGGATGAATCCTTCTAGCTTTTGGCTAGATGACAACCAAACTATTTCATACAATAATATATTTTAAAATGTCATTTATTCCTGTGATGGCAAAGCTGAATTTCCAGCAGCCATTACATTCATCATATTACGCCACTGCAGTCTTCAGTATCGCATGATCCCTCACAAACTTTATTATTAAATATTTGTGAAAAACCATGATATACTAAAGTTTGGTGTGAGTGAGATTACAAAATCTATTCATCAAAGAATCCTGACAAAATATATTATGGTTTCCAAAAAATATTAAGCATCAAAATGATTTTTAACATTGATGATAATGAAAACCATGCGCACCAAATCAGCATATTAGAATGATTTATGAAGAATCATTTTCCAGTTTCATTACATATAATGTTTAGGCTGATAGCCGCAGATGTAGGAATGAGTATTTTACATCCCTTAAACCTAAATATCATGCAAACCTTTCTGGCTTTTTTACATATTCGTAAAGACATTATTCATCATCTATATTAAGATATCTTCCTTGTGGACTATGTAGGTGATTTCAGGTTTTACTATCCTTGTGGGGACATTTGATCCTCACAGTGTTGGAAAAACCTGACCAAAGCACACATGCACACACATGCTGTTATGTCTCAGTGGGAGAAGTATGAATTATGCTGACCCAGTTTTCAAAGATGAACCCATCCCACACTGATCAAACACTTCAGCAGGTATCAGCACAAATAGAATCTAAACTACTCCATAAGCTCTGTGTATGTGTCAGATGCGGTGTGAAGGAGATCTATAGGCTGCAAAGAAGTGGAGAGGAATTACAAAGCTTTTGCTTGAGAGTCTCAGTGAATAGAAGGCAGAGCCGTTGCACTTGAGAGTGTGTGTGTGTGTGTGTGTGTAGGAATTACTGAACTCGGCACAGAAAAGACACCATTCCACCGAACTGTCAAGGCTAAACTCCTTTGGTTGTTATGGAAACGGAGAGGGTGAATCAATGAAGGAGGGAGGATGGATGGAGGGAGGGAGTGAGCTGGGAGAAAGTATGCCTGGCGGGCCAAAATCAAACTGGCAGGAGTGTGACATGACAAATTGTTGCTGCGCCCACAAAACGCTGGGAGACATGATGGATGGCACACCAGCACACAAACAGCTCAGCACACACACACATAAAATGGTAAATAAGTCTTGCGATAATGATTTGAATACCAGGCAGCCGCACTTCCGAGGAAAGCATATTACCAGTCACTAGAAAAATGAGAGGATTGAGACACAGAGAAAGAGAGAGGGCAAATCAACAAGACTCACCCAGAGATTATTTGCTTCCTCTCCATTCACATAAACACTCTAAACCCCAGGCTGCCCTCCAAGGCTGATCTGCCATGTGTTTTGTAACTGATCTGAGAGTTGGGATTATAGAGAATGTTCCCAGCCCTGGACCTGGTTCCTTGACAGTTATATTAACGATTCTTTTAGTACATTTAAGAACTATATATTAAACAACATTGCTAAAGAAATGAAAATGTGTTAGCATTTAATTTTTTTACTACATTTTGTTCTCCAAATTATTGGATTTGGTTGATAATTGGGCAATACTTGATTCACTAAACCAGATGAGTCAGTTGTTCTGTAGTCAAGCTATAAACCTTAAAGGGATAGTTCACCCAAAAATAAAAATTATGTCATTAATTACTCACTCTAATGTCGTTCTAAACCCGTAAGACCTTCATTCATCTTAGGAAAACAAATTAAGATATTTTTGATGAAATCCGAGAGCTTTCTGATCCTGCATAGACATAACTGAATGTTCCCAGGCCCAGAATACTATTTGTGCACAAAGAAAACATGTAAAGCAATTACTTTTTACAACAATTCTTCTCCTCCGCATCACTGAAGACCAAACAGATTTCACTTTGGGTATTTTTTATTTGTTTTAAATTAAGCCAGTTCTGAATAAGAAGTGTCCTTGGTTCCCAGCCCGTTCTGTGAGAAGCACAGCTACATTTACATCTGTGAGAAGTTGTCCCGTTGCCCAGAAGAACTAGCAGTGTGAGTCATGGCAGATGCCCCTCTTCTGCATGACTGAATTAAGGGACATAATACACCCACACACCCCCAAATTCTCTCAGAGCTTTTAATGGATGAAAGTTTTTATAGTGGATTATTGAGATTACCCAAAAACTCTTAAGAATCTGTTTCTCAGAGAGCAAAAGTTTTGTGTTATAGCAATAATAGTCTAATAGTTTGGCCCACTTTGCAGTTTATTCTGGCCACTGCCTGCTAGACAGGAAAATATCATTTATTGTGACATTTAGGGACATGTAAATCTGAAAAAGATGATTCCACAATACCAGCCTGTGCACTCCGACTACCTGAAGCTGCGCAGCAGTCAGTGAAGTCAACAATTGAAACTTGTCACTTTTGTGTGCAATATGCATCAAATGACCAGTGAATCTACTGCAGTCAGTCCAGGGATGTGTCGTCTAAGGTTAAGACTAAGAGAAACTGTCTTCATTTCCTGTGAAGAAAAATAGATAAAGAGGAAGATAAAGAGAGATTGGGGGAGGCAGAAAAGTTCAGCAGGGTTTAAACTGTTTTCTCAGTTTCCTCTTGTGGTAAAAGGACTCTTGAACAATTTATGTCCTCTTACACCATCTCACTCTCTTTCTATCCATATCCATATCTCATTTCCGCTCTCTTCTCCTAAACTCATCTATTCCCTGTGGTCATCTGAAGACTTGCTATGAACAGCCATTAGTCAGCTCAGCGGCTGTGACATACACTCTCTCTCTCTCTCACACACACACACACATTCATGCTCTCTCTCTCTCTCTGCAAACATTAGTCTCTCTCTGCTGCCGAAAACTGAACCAGATTATATATCTTCTATCGATCAGCCTCAGATCTAATCAGCCAGCCCAACCTCTCTCCTTTATCTCTTCCTTGTACTTTATGGAACCTCATTTATGCTTGGTGCTTCTAGCAAGACTGACCTTTAAAAGGACACAAAGACTGGTTGTGGAGCTAAATGGCCAAATTCAAATAAATCTCAAAACTGGTCTAGACCCTTACGAAAAAGAAGTTTATTCAAGTGTGCTATTAGTACTTAAAAATATACTTGAACTTTACTTAAGTATACTTACTAAAATAAACTTGAAGTATACTACTTTTTGGTAAGGGGAATCAGACTCCCATATTAAAACTTTAAGGTACAATACAATTTAGTACAAAAAAGAAGAAGAAAAAAGAAAACTATTAAACTCGTGTTATTGAATAACAAACTGCAAGTACATCATAGAAAAATGTAATAGTAGATTATATAGGAATATATAACCTTACAGTGTGGGATTATATAAATCAAGTACAGGTATACGTAACAAGCACATTGATTCTTGGAAAAAAATACTAAAGAAGCACACAATGCGAAAGAACATTTGCTTAGCCATTTCCATAAAATAGAACCAGACTCTTACAGCTCTCAATGTCATTTGTCTGGGTTTGTCAGTGTAACCTTTAAGGCGTGCTGCTTATTCAGTCAATGACGCTGAGGAATAGTGTGTGTGTATATGTGTGTGTGCACATGTATATGCTAAAAAGCAGCAGTCCTGTAAAACATGGCAACTGCTTAGTGTTTTCTAACTCACCAACACCACCTACACTCCTCTATACAAATATACACAAGCACATATAGAGGAATGCACAATATGTCTTACATATGTCATATATATGTCATACATAGAGAGATGTTTAATGTATCAGTGTGCTTCTCTTCATAATTAAATCCAAAGCATTCCACAACACTACAGCAAATCACTCTGAATGAATCAAGTTTTTCCAAACTGGGGGTTTGTGAAGGGTTTGTGAGTTAATGAAAAACTAAGAATTAATTAAATAAAAAAAGTGTAAAATTAAAATAAATATTTATTAAAATAAATCAATAATCTTAAAATTACATTTATTTTTTTTCTATATTTTATTTGTGTACCTGCATGTCAAATGTATTCTTGAAATATTGAAATATTAAATTAAAATCTCTGTACTTCAAGTAAATAGCTTAGATCATATAGGACTTTAGCTCACAGAAAAGTCTGGGAATCCCTGGATTAGATCATATAGTTGGACTTTAAAATGTCACATATACGTTAGAAGCAGTACGATTAATAAAATAGATCACCCAAAAATGAATATTCTGTCATCATTTACACACTCTCAAGTTGTTGCAACCCTGAATGACTTTTTTTTCTTCTGCAGAACACAAATGAAAGTCGGTGGGGTCCAAAATAACTACGAACACCATTTATTTCTATTGTATGGCATAAAAACAAAACACAGATACAGTATAAAAAATATATTTTGTGTTCCACAGAAGAAAGTAAGTCATACGTGTTTGGAACGACATGGGGCTGATGAACTGGTTGAACTGTCCCTTTAAGAAAATAACACATACAGCTTTACTTGAGGCCTCCCATGGCAGCTTTACCCAGATCTGAGCTCTGTGGGTGGGGTGAATTGGAGCACAGATCACGAGGCCACTGCAGTACACATCCAGATAATTGCGTTCTGACTCCAGCACATGCAGGGCTAACAATCTACAACTGGCCAGACAGTCTGTGCATCCTTAATTAGAGCCTCTGTGTGCGTGCGTGCGTGTGTGTGTGTGTGTGCGTGAGACATTGTAAACGAGCGAGCATCGACCAGTTCTGTCCACGCAAGGAGAATGTCACTCAAATCGCAAGATCACAATGTCCTCTGTGTCACTCACAAAGACCTCACACAGACACCCAAACATACACACAAAATCTGTTATATATATTAAGCCATCATTAGCATGTGCAAAATGCATAACTCAAAACAACAAGTTCACATTTATTGCTTTGTTTTCTCTGGCATTTTCTACTCAACATATCATTGAACACTGGAGAACAAGGAGAGTGAAAAAATAACAAGAAATGGAAAATGAGTGATAAATTGAGATCTATCTATCTATCTATCTATCTATCTATCTATCTATCTATCTATCTATCTCTCTCTATCTAACCCCGTCTCCCTCTAGAAACAGAAACAAGTTTACATCAATCGTTGACAGACTCACTTCGACTACAAACTGCTTACCCGCTGACCCCTTTTAAGTTGAAAAGTAAACCTCTTTTGTTCCAGCAGCACTCTTTTATTATGTAACAGACGTGCCAAAGACACTGAACTGTGGGCCCCTCTTTCAGCACTGACTGCTGATTACATAATGCAACTGCAGGTTCAGTCTGGGTTCACAAATGATACTCTCGGCACAGAATACAAACACATGAATGAAGTTCTGTTTCTGTTCTTTTACTTTTTAATGTCTATTCATTTTTAAAGAGGGGCTGGGCTGTGTATTACATCATTAGTTTTTAAGTCTTTAAAAGATGGAACTTTATAGGCAATCAGATTCAAATAAAATTAGAAAATTAGTTTGATTTGAATTGAAGTGATAAATGGAAAAAATTAAGGCAGAAACACCAATATGTTGTTTCACGCTGCAACTGTTTGCAATACAGACCAGATCTTATAACAAATGCACAAAACACAAGGGTAACAGAAACATGGATGATTCAGAGAAATACAGAAGACGCTACGACTGAACTTTGTCCATCTCTGTCTAGTCGGGGATAATGTGTTACAATACATGTAGTTAAATAAGATATAATATTAACCTTCACATGTGAAGAGAGAACAAGAGAAGTGAGAGAGTACAGAACGCAGGAAGTCTGAAAGAAAAAGACTGCGGAGAGGGTGAGAAAAAGGGGGAGAGGAAAGTAGAAGTCTGGATTAGTCCGAGTTCAGACTGAAATTCTCTAGTGGCCGCATGGTTTCGATTGGCAACATGTGGATTTTGGAAAAAAACACACCACAGCGGCCCAGAGGCCTAAAACAGCGTTTCGTCAGTGCCCTGCTGTACTGCACCGGAGAAATGCAACAATTACATACCCACATGCAGGGTAAGAGACCACTACATTACAGTACAGAACATTCAGGTCAATAAATGATGAATAATATACTGCCACTCTGTGAATAATATGTAATCATGTAATCCATAAAAATGTAACTGTAATCTGATTATGAACATTGTAAAATGTAATACTCTAATTACAAGTACTTTTAATTACGTAATCCAGATTACAAGTAATTGGTTATACCCAGCACTGTTCCCATCCACGTTCTTTGTGAAGAGAGCATCAATATCTGCTATTAACATATTCTGCTGCTTACCATCTTTTGTATTCTGCAGAAGAAACTAAATTATATAGGTTTTGAAACACCAATAAATGATGACAGAATATTCATTTTTGGTGAATTCTCTATTCTCTCCCAGATAAATTCTTCCCACTGCAGCTGGTTGAGTGGTGTTTGCGTGGGATCTCACGTGTGATTCTACTAAACAACCCCCTGAGTGGAGCTCTGATTTTGGCAGCGCTGCTGCTGGAGAGCCCCTGGCAGGCTCTGCTGGGGATGCTCGGCCTTTTGGCCTCCACCTTCACAGCTATAATCCTGGGACAGGACTGGTGAGGACTTTCACCCCCACACATGCACAAAATTACATATGCATGCACAAATGCACAAATAAAAGTATACTCAGGCAACCAAGCAAAAACAAAAACATGCTTATAGCAAAAACAAACAACAACCAAATGCACAAAACACACGCAATTACAAGAATAAACAGGTGCAAACCCACAAAAACAAATCTCAGAGGCACAAACTGCTTTTACAGCTGCGGCCTAGACAAACAATTGTGTGAAAACAGTCTGTTGTCAAGTGACGATGAGATGATTTTAACAAAGCAGGTATAACAAACAAAGAATAAATACAATACAGCTCTAAAGCAATACAAGTCAGGGTTCACATAACATTTTTATGATTTTAAATGTTGTTGACTCTAAAAATAAGTAATTCCTTCACATTTCAATCAGACTTCACTGACTGTGCTGTGCACTCTTGATTCACTAAAAAGAACTGTCTCACAAGAGTCATTTCTGTGAGAATTGGACTTCAGTGGTCGTGCTGTTTGCTATTCCTACACAAAAATGAACTGGCTCATAAGAGTCATCCCTTTTGGAATCAGAATACACAGTAAATTCTTGTAATTGAATGTTATTGATTCATTAAACATAACCGGCTCATAAAAGCCTTTTTCATTCTGTTTGTTCATGACAAACAACAAATAAATAAGAGTAATTCGTTCAGGAATCAGAGTACAGAGCACTGTATGTTATTGATTCACTATAGATAGAACCGCCGAGTCATTTATGAAAGAATCGGACATCTTTGATTGTGCTGTTTATTACTGATAGAGCTCATAAGAGTCATTTGTCCAGGAATTGGACAGCATTCGTTGCACTGTTTGTTACTGATAAAAAGAACCGCCCCATAAGAGTCATTCGTTGAGGAATTAGAGTACATGGCCACACTGTATGTTGATGATTCACTGAATAGAACCGGATTGTAAGAGTCTTTCATGCAAGAATAATTTTTCAGGATGTTGGACTACAATGGTCATGCATAAATCTCATTTGTTCTCAATTTAATGTCATTGCATACACACAGACACACACACACACACACACACACACACACACACACAAAGAAACCACTGTCATGCACACAGAAAACACACATAGCTCAGAAAAAAAAACATAGCTGTATTTGCATCTAAGGATGCATCTAAGCATTCCCCTGGTCTGTTGAAAAACACAATTTATCTAAGCACATGACAAACATGGCTAGAAGAGAAGCACATGCTGATTCCAATCTGACATGTGATCCCAACCTGCAGTGAGGAGGTATCCAGTGGCCTTCATGGTTTTAATGGGATGCTGGTGGCTCTGCTGATGGGAGTGTTCAGCTCTGCTGGAGACTGGTACTGGTGGCTTCTGCTGCCTGTGTATCTCGGTGGAGCTGCAACGTAAGATACACACAAGCCAATTCACCGATACGAAACACATTATTCTGTTCTCTTCTGTCGCATTCACAAGACGAAACACAAATATTTGCTTACCATTCCAAACCCAAACAACCCTTCTCTCTCCTGTCTCAGGACTTTTCTTTCCAGCAGTTTGTCTCCAGTTCTGGATCGCTGGGATTTACCAGTGAACGTCTTCCCCTTTAACACAGTCATCGTGCTGTATCTGGCCTGTACTGGCATTTCTAACCCCTATTTTCCAAACCATCCTGCACAGCCACCAGGGGCGCCAGGGAGCACCAACCACACTCAACTCCATGTTCCACAGGTGAGTGGATGAAATAGAATTGCAGCTACAAATACTGATATGAAAAAGCAACCCAAATTATTTGCCATTCATGCTCTTAAAATATCTATACTGTCATCGTATTGATTCGATTTTATTATATTGTCACTCTCGCTCTGCCTCTCATTCCCCTGTCATATTGTCCACTCTCACTCTGACATAGCTCTGTCTTTTTATTTACCATCTTCCTGTTTTGCCTCTTTAACCTCCTTTATCTGTACACACAGTAGTCTATTCCTTCCTCCATATATCTTCATCATCCTTCCATTTCACATCTCTCCTGGGATGTGTGTGTGTGTATGTGTGTGTGAGTGTGTGTGTGTGTGTGTGT